>NC_041388.1:654028970-654029731 GCF_002162155.2 Triticum dicoccoides | reverse complement strand
CATCAATGCACCGTAATTTTACGTTCCGTAAATTTTGTTTTATTTCCGACGCAAAAAGAGACCGTAAGAAAATATATAATCGCCGTAAAAAATATTTTATGTTATGTAAAATTACAAACGTAAAAACATAGTCTAAAATACACATAAACTGTAAATTTTCTTATCTTATGACCTATATTTTTATTTTCTTATGTCAAATTTTACGTAGTGAATCAATAGAAATGTAACTATTTGAATTAAAACGTAATTTAATTATGAAATGATTGTAAGATTATCTCGGGTGAAGAATAACTTATTCTGCACCCTGGGTGATGAATAGTAACACTATATATATATACATAGGATAACACTATTCTAATCCCAGAATTAGAATAGTTATTTGGATCACATCCAGCCTTATAAGGGCCAAATAGCTCCCTCCCGAACTTCCTGAACTTGCAGATAAAAAATAAGCAATGCCCCACGCCCACCACTTCCCCTCCCCGATCCAGCGCCTCCCCCCACCCCCCCGGGGTAACCGCCGCCGCCCCTGGCTCCGGCGCGTGGCCACCCCGGCCCCCACGGCTGTCCTCCACCGCCGGCGAGCCCCCACGGATGTCCTCCGCCACGGCCACCACACACCTTTGCCAGCCGCCGCGCTCCAGCCACCTTCTCCCACCAGCGCAGCCTCCCACCATCTTCCACGGCCACCGCGCCTCCCCAGGACCTCCACCCGCCGCCGACGCAGTTCCCCGTCGCCTCCGTCCACTGCTGCCGCCATG
>NC_041388.1:653961634-654028555 GCF_002162155.2 Triticum dicoccoides | reverse complement strand
CACCCTCCCTCCCCCGAACAACTTCCTCCTGCCTACTCACTCCATCTTCCTCCTTCTCTCTTCTCCCCACTTCCTCCTCCCATCTCGTCTGATGGTCAATTTTTTTCCAGAAAAATTGATCATGTTTCTCCCTATAATGTTCAAAGCTTTGTGATTTCTTTGGGATTTGCTACACTGTAATTTGACCAGAGGTTTGCATATGTTCAGATGAGAGGTTGCCCACACAAAAAGGGAAAATTTTGGGTGTAGAAATTGACACTAGTTTTACCCTGACTTGTGTTTCTTATTTTGTTTATGTGAGAAAACAAAATTGTGTTTTAGAAGTTCATTTATTATTTCCCCAAAAGTTCATATATTACTACCTATATGTATTTTGACATTTCCCAACACCAGCATTAGAATTTTGAAGAAAAAATCGTGTAGAAGTTCATGTACAAAAATTAATGAACCTCCCTACGCCGATGGGACGTGACTCACACCCACAACTCCGTCTGCACTGCTCCTAAGCGCCTCCGCCAGCGTAATGTGTGTACTAGAGTGTTGTGCATACTACAAATTGGTGTACTGTGTACGTGTATTCTTGTGTGTAATTTTTTTCTTTTCAAAAGCATGTGAAGTTCATGTTTCAAGAAAATTCGAAGTTCGGAGGTATAACATATAGATGAATTTCATCCAAAAAAAAGAATTGCCTAGGCCATTTCACGAAGAACAAAAAATGCATAAAAAGTGTCACACGAAAAATAAAAAAGTCACAATAATATACAATATATTAAGTTCTTAGAAAGTAGAGAATTCTTTTTTTAGTAACTAAGCAGTTCAAGGTGAAAACAGCGGGAAGTTCAACTAGTACAGGAAATGCGTTTTAGATAGGAATATAAGAATAGAAAATAAAAAGCTTAGAAAGTTTGTTGCAAGAAGTTCACGTGCTCCTCATGGTGAAGTTCAAGATCTCTAGTGTGGGACGTCCAACCTTCAATTACATGTAAAAAACAGGCAAAAAACGACGTTGTTTTTTCCATTTTTAAAACTACTCTCAAACGACAAAAATTGTAACGTCTGTCTATATGAAAAAGATGCTCCTATTCATAAGCTTTCCAATGGTATATTATATGTTATATTCTGATGTACAGTTTAAAAGTTTCATGTATACCAATTAAAACACGTTTTTGTGTAATGAAAAAATTATTTTGAACCGTCACAAGTATGAAAAAATGATAAACGCGGGAAAGTTGCGTGTTTTCAACAGCTTTTCATTGATATATCATTTGCTCAATTCTGGTAAGTGGTTGGGGAGTTACGGGTAAAAAATAACACGTGAAAAATAGAGTGAAGTTCAAAAAGAACTGATCTAGAAGTTCAATCTCTTCACGAAGTGCTTTTTTCAGAGACTCTGTTATTTCGATGAAGGCAGAACGTGTGATCTCAGAAGTTCAGATCGATAACTGCCAGAAGTTCACGTAGTACACGGTGTGCATTTTGTATTAAAAAAGAATGAAAATGCAAAGCCTAAAGTTTTCTTGCTAGAAGTTCAAGTGCTCGGCCGGAGAAAGTTTAAAAACTCTTGTGATAGAGGTGAAAACAACACAGAAGTTCAACTACTACAAACGAAAATACGTCACAGAAGTTCAACGTGAAAACAGCAGGAAGTTCGCCTACTACAATGAATGAATTTCAGATGAAAAACTTTCAAAATCGCCGCGACTATGAAAAAATGATCAACACGGGAAAGTTGCGTGTTTACAGCAGCTTTCCACCGCTATATCACCCGCTCAATTCCCGTGAGTGAGATGGAGAGCTACGAGAAGTGGATGAAGATCTACAAGCAAAAAAATCACGTGAAAAATAGAGTGAAGTTCAGGTACACGCACCGAGAAGTTCAGGTTCTTCACGCGGTGCATTTTCGAAGAATCTGTTTCGCGATAAAGGCAGAATGCATGATCCCACAGTTTTCGAAAATACTTGAAAACGGCTAGGAATCAGAGAAAACCATCAACATGAAAAAGTTTCGAATTTCCCGTAGCTTTTCAGCGGTATATTATTTGCCCCATTCCGATAAAGTTTGTAGAAATTATGGCAAAAATACGTTTTTAGCCATTTTCAAAACTGACATAAAACTGTAATGAATTAGGAGAAACAATACATACCAAAAAGTTTCGCATTTGCTCAAGCTTTCCAACGCCATATAATTTATTGCATTCGGACGCACGGTTAAAAAATTAGCTCAAAAATACAAACTTGGTAGGACTTGGACCATTTTCTAAATTACTCTTAAACCATTCAAAATTAGAAAAAAAACTTACAAGATGAAAAAGTAGCGCATTTTCATAAGCATTCCAACACCGTATCATATGCCTCCATTGGATTAGCCATTTAGAAATGTCATCGAAAAAACAAACTCAACTGTTCGGTTTACGAAAATTTACGTTCTTCAAATTACTCTTTAACCATAGGAAATTAGAGAAAACTTTCAACATGTGGAAGGAGTGGTTTTGTAGCAGCTTTCCAATGCCATATTATATGCCTCCTTCCGATAAACGGTTTAGAAATGCGATCGAAAATACGATTCACATTTTTTGTGCAAACAAAAAACGGTTTTCAAAACTGTTGTTAAACCGCTTATACTTTGTCAAAAATTTAAGTTGGGTCATGATACTGATGTTCATAGCTTTCCAACGGTATATGGCAAGCCCCATTTGGGCAATGTTGGCGGAAGTTCAACCTAGTTCACAGGGAAGTTCAACGTACTACTAGCGGGGCAGGTCAGGTTGTGATCAGAATATTATTCTGATCCCGTGATCAGAATAGTGTTTATGTATATATATATATATATATATATATATATATATATATATGAATGTTAGATATTAATGTCAAATGTTAGATGAATTAGCTATATATTAATGTTAGATGAGTTAGTTTTTTATACTTTTAGTTATATATGAATTAGATATATTAAATTTAGGTATATGAGATTTGATCATCTAATTAAAATTGTACTATATAGAACTAGCTATTTTATTTTTAGTAGGATAATTAATATAACTAGTTTATTTGTAGTAAGTGCTTAGTTGAATTAATAGAACTAGTTGAATTAATAGAACTAGTAAGTGTTTATTAATTAATGTTTCAACTATGAACATAAGAAATGTTGTCTGACGATGAAAATGATTTCGGTATGTGTGAATACCGCGAAGACGGGCACGACCTATGCAACAGAAATTTCCTAGTTGATGATAGGCGCTTCAGCATCAAGCTGGATGAGACCTTCGAAGTGGATACAGCAAGTCACAACGACAAGTCTTTTTTCGTAATTAAGCATGACTTATGCTTCATTTGTTTCAACTTATAATTTTAAATTTTTACTATTCTACTAGCGTATCCCCTGTCATGCAAGAATTTTTGTCTTGGATAAGATAGTTTTCAGTCCTAACAAAACTATGAAGATAAAGAGAGTTTACTTGAAGACCGAGCATGGTTATACCTTCGACGTAAAATTATATAATTCTGATACCTACACCTATTTTGAATGCAAAACTTGACAAGCACTATGCAAGGCTTATGCATTTGAGCCTAATATGGTTATCACCTTTGATATTCGTTTGGAAGATGATATTGAAGGTAATAGAGACATTTGGGTCGATGTGCAGATGCCTTCAGTTCTACCATTATGTGAGTTTCTCAACCATATTTATGTCTTCGATATTGTTTATTCAAAAATAGTTGACAACTAATTTCTATTGACAGCTTATTTCCATTCAAGCAAACATGTCTGGCGCTTGGTAGACAGGACCGTCCACTGTCCCGGGTCTGAACTATACTGCGAGGAGATAAGTCATTATGTTTCATGGCTTGAGGATCTTGATGCTGTCAAGAGAAATTATTTTCCTGAACTTGAAAATCTTAGTACTCAAAACGTGCGACCAATAGTGTTCGTATTGAACTACGGTCACATCTATTTAGGCAAGATGATAAGATTTTTACTATTTGTCCTCAATGCATCTTTTGCATACATTATTTTTTAAGCTAAACTTCATTGCTAAGTATGTTACTATACGATGCATGTTCTTCAACAGGGACTCCCGATGATAGTTGTGCCTCAGTGGATCGAGACTAATTGTCGCATGTCAATGGTTAGCTTACGTCCAAGACATCTTACAGTGCACATGAGTGCATTCAGGATTTCTAAAACCGAGGAATGCTTAATAGTGAAAGACTGGAGCAAAACTGTGAAGGATCGCAGAGAAGTACTAGGGGGCAGCAATGAGAGGCGCAACCCACGATTAGGAGACAATTTCATCTGCATGCTCCAATATGATGAATCAGGAGAGCTACACATGTTCTATGCTATTTTACCAGAGAGAGAGAGAGAGAGCAGGAGTGATTAGCTAGTTCATGCTCTTAGTACTTGTCCTCTCATGTCCGTGTTCTTTGTCCTGAACTTAATCTCAAAGTGATTTGCTTTTGTGGATGACCATGTTAAACTCGATGATATCTTTGCTTCTGGTACAAGTGAATGTTTCTTCTTTAAGCTAGTGTTGGTGGTGATTAGATAGCGGTAATGACTATGATGATTAAATAGCGGTAATGACGACTATGATGATTATTAGCTAGCTAGTGTTGTTGGTGATGATATGATGCAAGAGTTTTTATATTAATATGATGATGCGTTATTATATCATTTATGAAAGAAACCGTGGATTAGTTTCAACTTGGGATGGATATCCTAACTAAGTGATCAAGTAATATGTCATATCCATATTACTTGATCACTTAGCTAGGACGATCCATATCCACTTCAAACTAATCCACGGTACTTTCACCTAGTGATTTAACAACTCATTATAATGTAAAAACAATCTCTAAATTAAATGGAAAACACAAAATTAAAGGAAAAATAAAAAATAAAACCAAAACCCCCCAACCTTTAGTATCGGTTGGTGTTACCAACCGGTACTAAAGGTCTCCACACCCCCGGCCCTGGCTCATGCCACGTGGTGGCCCTTTAGTGACGGTTCGTGCTGAACCGGTACTAAAGGGGGGCGGACCTTTAGTCCCCACCCTTTAGTGCCGGTTACAGAACCGACACTAAAGTCCCTTACGAACCGGTGCTAAAGCCCGGTTCTGCACTAGTGTCAAGATCTCCAAGCCACATTGGACCGCGTGCCATGTGACCGAAGCATTGGTTGAAAAAAATTCTGTCCTCCAAATGCCCTTTCGGGTAATACCGAGCTTTTAAAATCTGCACACAAAGACTTTTAGGTTTTATCAGAAGTATCCAAGCTTGCCGTTCCAGCAAAATCTGGTTAAACACCTTGAAGTCACGGAATCCCAGCTCCCCACTCAGTTGTGGCTTTGAATTTTCGACCACGCCTGCCAATGAGTTTCACAATTCCCCTCATAAGCTCCCCACAAAAATTTTCGCACCACCCCATTGATATCATAACGCATGGACATGGGAAGGTTAAACACCCCCATCACATAAGTGCGAATGGCTTGCACAACTGATTTGATCATCACCTCCTTTCCAACTAGAGTGAGTGTATCTCCCCACACAATAATTCTTTTAGTGAGTCTGGCTTCCAAATTTTGGCACTTCCCTTTCAACATTCTACCTTTAGGGGTCGTGAGGGCTACATATTTCTCTTCAAAGGTAGGAAGTTAAACCTACGGTGCAGTGCACACTACCTCCTGGCTTGTATCTGGCAGGCCTTCCCAAACAACATGCTGCATTTGGCTGGACTAATATGTTGTCCAGTTTCCCCTTCATACCTTTATAATGGACCTCACCTCTTGTGCTTATTGTGTGTCTACTTTAAAGAAGAGCAATGTATCGTCAATGAACAGAAGATGGGAAATTCCGGGTGCACCATGACATACCTTCAGGGATGTTGATACGTCTCCAACGTATCTATAATTTTTGATTGTTCCATGCTATTATATTATCAACTTTGGATGTTTATGGGCTTTATCATACACTTTTATATTATTTTTGGGACTAACCTATTAACCTAGAGCCCAGCGCCACTTTCTGTTTTTCCTTGTTTTAGAGTATCACAGAAAAGGAAAATCAAACAGAGTCCAATTGACATGAAACTTCACGGAACTTATTTTTGGACTAGAAGCAGCCCAGAAGACTTGGAGTGCACGTCGGGGGATCAACGAGGAAGCCACGAGGCAGGGGGGCACGCCCACCCCCCTGGGCGCGCCCTCCACCCTCGTGGGCCCCTCGTGGCTCCCCTGACGTATTTCTTCCGCCTATATATATCCATATACCCTACAACGATCGGGGAACACAATAGATCGGGAGTTCCACCGCCAGAAGCCTCCGTAGCCATCGAAAGGCAATCTAGACCCGTTCTGGCACCCCGCCAGAGGGGGAATCCCTCTCCGGTGGCCATCTTCATCATCCCGATGCTCTCCATGATGAGGATGGAGTAGTTCTCCCTCGGGGCTGAGGGTATGTACCAGTAGCTATGTGTTTGATCTCTATCTCGTGTTCTTGATTTGGCACGATCTTGATGTATCGTGAGCTTTGCTATTATAGTTGGATCTTATGTTTCTCCTCCCCCTCTACTCTCTTGTAATGGACTGAGTTTCCCCTTTGAAGTTATCTTATCAGATTGAGTCTTTAAAGATTTGAGAACACTTGATGTATGTCTTGCCGTGCGTATCTGTGGTGACAATGGGATATCACGTGATTCACTTGATGTGTGTTTTGGTGATCAACTTGCAGGTTCCGCCCATGAACCTATGCATAGGGGTTGGCACACGTTTTCGTCGTGATTCTCCGGTAGAAACTTTGGGGCACTCTTTGAGGTTCTATGTGTTGGTTGAATAGATGAATCTGAGATTGTGTGATGCATATCGTATAATCATACCCACGGATACTTGAGGTGACATTGGAGTATCTAGGTGACATTAGGGTTTTGGTTGATTTGTGTCTTAAGGTGTTATTCTAGTACGAACTCTAGGGCTGTTTGTGACACTTATAGGAATAGCCCAACGGATTGATTGGAAAGAATAACTTTGAGGTGGTTTCGTACCCTACCATAATCTTTTCGTTTGTTCTCCGCTATTAGTGACTTTGGAGTGACTCTTTGTTGCATGTTGAGGGATAGTTATGTGACCCAATTATGTTATTATTGTTGAGAGGACTTGCACTAGTGAAAGTATGAACCCTAGGCCTTGTTTCCTAGCATTGCAATACCGTTTGTGCTCACTTTTATCATTAGTTAACTTGCTATTTTTATATTTTCAGATTACAAAAACATTTATCTATCATCCATATACCACTTGTATCACCATCTCTTCGCCGAACTAGTGCACCTATACAATTTACCATTGTATTGGGTGTGTTGGGGACACAAGAGACTCTTTGTTATTTGGTTGCAGGGTTGCTTTAGAGAGACCATCTTCATCCTACGCCTCCTACGGATTGATGAACCTTAGGTCATCCACTTGAGGGAAATTTGCTACTGTCCTACAAACATCTGCACTTGGAGGCCCAACAACGTCTATAAGAAGAAGGTTGTGTAGTAGACATCAAGCTCTTTTCTGGCGCCGTTGCCAGGGAGGTTAGCGCTTGAAGGTATATCTTTAGATCTTGCAATCGAATCTTTTTGTTTCTTGTTTTAGCACTAGTTTAGAAAACTACAAAAAAAATATGAAATTGAGTTTGCCTCATACACTTCATCTTTTTAATATCTTTCGTGAGTATGATGGAAAGGAAAATTGTGCCAAAGTGTTAGAAGAAGAATGCATTAAAATGTTTGGCACTAAATATTTGAGTGATGAGCATGATTGCTATGTTGTTAGTATGAATTCCTTGAATATCCATGATGCTAATGATATGCAAAGCCACAAGCTTGGGGATGCTATGTTTGATGAAGATGATATTTTTTGTCCCCCAAGTATTAATGAGCAAATTTATTATGATGAACTCATGCCTCCTATCTATGATGATTATTGTGATGACACATATGCTTTAAAGAATAATGATAACAATGAAACTTGTCATCTTGATTTCAATTTTCAATCCCATGATAGTTACTTTGTTGAGTTTGCTCCCACTATTATTCATGAGAAGAAATTTGCTTATGTCGAGAGTAATAAAAATTCTATGATTGTAGATCATGAAAAGAATGCTTTAGATGCTGGTTATATTGTTGAATTCATTCATGATGCTACTGAAAATTATTATGAGGGAGGAACATATGCTTGTAGGAATTGCAATAATATCAAGTTTCCTCTCTATGTGCTTAAAGTTTCAAAGTTATGCTTGTTTTGCTTCCCTATGCAAGTTGATTCTTGTTCCCACAAGTTGTTTAATCACAAAATACCTATGCATAGGAAGTGGGTTAGACTTAAATATGCTAGTCATATTCTTCATGATGCTCTCTTTATGTTTCAACTCTTATCCTTTATGTGAGCATCATTGAAATCATCATGCCTGGCTAGGGGCGTTAAACGATAGCGCTTGTTGGGAGGCAACCCAGCTTTATTTTTGTTCCTTGATTTTTGTTCCTGTTTAGTAATAAATAATTCATATAGCCTCTGTTTAGATGTGGTTTTATGCTTTTAATTAGTGTTTTTGCCAAGTAGAACCATCGGTAAGACTTGGGGAAAGTCTTTTTGATCTTGCTGTAAAAACAGAAACTTTAGCGCTCACGAGAATTGCTGCCAGTTTTTATTGGAGAGTGCTATTGAGTTAATTCTTTTTGCAGATTATTAATAGACAAATTACTCAGGTCCACCAATTTATTTGAGAATTTTATGAGTTCCAGAAGCATCCGTTTGATCCAGATTACTACACCTGTTCTATTTTTGACAGATTCTCTTTTTGATGTGTTGTTTGCTTATTTTGATGAATCTATGAGTAGTATCGGAGGGTATGAACCATAGATAAGTTGGAATACAGTAGATATTACAGAAATATGAATTTAGAATGAGTTCACAACAGTACCTAAGTGGTGATTTATTTTCTTATACTAACGGAGCTTACGAGTTTTCTATTAAGTTTTGTGTTGTGAAGTTTTCAAGTTTTGGGTAAAGATTCGATGGACTATGGAATAAGGAGTGGCAAGAGCCTAAGCTTGGGGATGCCCAAGGCATCCCAAGGTAATATTCAAGGACAACCAAGAGCCTAAGCTCGGGGATGCCCCGGAAGGCATCCCCTCTTTCGTCTTCGTTCATCGGTAACTTTACTTGGAGCTATATTTTTATTCGCCACATGATATGTGTTTTGCTTGGAGCGTCATTTTATTTCATTTTTTTGCTTGCTGTTTGAATAAAATACCAAGATCTGAAATTCTTGAATGTTAGAGAGTCTTCACATAGTTGCATAATTATTCAACTACTCATTGATCTTCACTTATATCTTTCGGAGTAGTTTGTTGTTTGCTCTAGTACTTCACTTATATCTTTTAGAGCATGGTGGTAGTTTTATTTTGAAGAAATAGATGAATTCTCGTGCTTCACTTATATTATTTTGAGAGTATTAAATAGCATGGTAATTTTCTTAAATAATCCTAATATGCTAGGCATCCAAGAATAGTAAAAACTTTCTTATGAGTGTGTTGAATACTAAGAGAAGTTTGATACTTGATGATTGTTTTGAGATATGGAGATAGTGATATCAAAGTTGTGCTAGTTGGGTAGTTGTGAATTTGAGGAATACTTGTGTTGAAGTTTGCAAGTCCCGTAGCATGCACGTATGGTAAACATTGTGTAACAAATTTGAATCATGAGGTGTTATTTGATTGTCTTCCTTATGAGTGGCGGTCGGGGACGAGCGATGGTCTTTTCCTACCAATCTATCCCCTAGGAGCATGCGCGTAATGCTTGGTTTTTGATGACTTGTAGATTTTTGCAATAAGTATGTGAGTTCTTTATGACTAATGTTGAGTCCATGGATTATACGCACTCTTACCTTTCCATCATTGCTAGCCTCTTCGGTACCGTGCATTGCCCTTTCTCACATTGAGAGTTGGTGCAAACTTCGTCGGTGCATCCAAATCCCGTGATATGATACACTCTTTCACACATAAACCTCCTTATATCTTCCTCAAAACAACCACCATACCTACCTATTATGGCATTTCCATAGCCATTCCGAGATATATTGCCATGCAACTTTCCACCATTCCGTTTATTATGACACACATCATCATTGTCATATTGGTTTGCATGATCATGTAGTTGACATCGTATTTGTGGCAAAGCCACCGTTCATAATTTTTCATACATGTCACTCTTGATTCATCGCAATCCCGGTACACCGCCGGAGGCATTCATATAGAGTCATACTTTGTTCTAGTATCGAGTTGTAATCATTGAGTTGTAAATAAATAGAAGTGTGATGATCATCATTTTCTAGAGCATTGTCCCAAGTGAGGAATAAAAGAAAAATAAAAAGAGAAAGGCCATAAAAAAGAGAAGGCCCAAAAAAGAAAAAAAGAGAAAGGACATAAAAAGAGAGAAGGCCCCAAAAAAATGAGAGAAAAAGAGAGAAGGGACAATGCTACTATCCTTTGCCACACTTGTGCTTCAAAGTAGCACCATAATCTTCATGATAGAGAGTCTTTTGTTTTGTCACTTTCATATACTAGTGGAATTTTTTCATTATAGAACTTGGCTTGTATATTCCAACAATGGGCCTCCTCAAGTGCCCTAGGTCTTCGTGAGCAAGCAAGTTGGATGCACACCCACTTAGTTTCTTTTGTTGAGCTTTCATACATTTATAGCTCTAGTGCATCCGTTGCATGGCAATCCCTACTCCTTGCATTAACATCAATCGATGGGAATCTCCATAGCTCATTGATTATCCTCGTTGATGTGAGACTTTCTCCTTTTTGTCTTCTCCACATAACCCCCATCATCATATTCTATTCCACCCATAGTGCTATATCCATGTCTCGCGCTCATGTATTGCGTGAAGGTTTATAAAGTTTGAGATTACTAAAGTGTGAAACAATTGCTTGGCTTGTCATTGGGGTTGTGCATGATGAGAGCATTCTTGTGTGACGAAAATGGAGCATGACTAAACTATATGATTTTGTAGGGATGAACTTTCTTTGACCATGTTATTTTGAGAAGACATGATTGCTTAGTTAGTATGCTTGAAGTATTATTATTTCTATGTCAATATTAAACTTTTGTCTTGAATCTTATGGATCTGAATATTCTTGCCACAATAAAGAGAATTACATGGATAAATATGTTAGGTAGCATTCCACATCAAAAATTCTGTTTTTACCATTTACCTACTCGAGGACGAGCAGGAATTAGGCTTGGGGATGCTGATACGTCTCCAACGTATCTATAATTTTTTATTGTTCCATGCTATTATATTATCAACTTTGGATGTTTATAGGCTTTATTATACACTTTTATATTATTTTTGGGACTAACCTATTAACCTAGAGCCCAGTGCCAGTTTCTGTTTATCCTTGTTTCAGAGTATCGCAGAAAAGGAAAATCAAACGGAGTCCAATTGACCTGAAACTTCATGGAACTTATTTTTGGACCAGAAGCAACCCAGAAGACTTGGAGTGCATGTCGGGGGATCTACGAGGAAGCCACGAGGCAGGGGGCGCGCCCACCCCCTGGGCGCGCCCTCCACCCTCGTGGCTCCCCTGACGTATTTCTTCCGCCTATATATATCCATATACCCTAAAACGATCGGGGAACACAATAGATCGGGAGTTCCGCCGCCAGAAGCCTCCGTAGCCACCGAAAGCCAATCTAGACCCGTTCCGGCACCCTGCCGGAGGGGGAATCCCTCTCCGGTGGCCATCTTCATCATCCCGGTGCTCTCCATGATGAGGGAGTAGTTCTCCCTCGGGGCTGAGGGTATGTACCAGTAGCTATGTGTTTGATCTTTCTCTCTCTCTCGTGTTCTTGATTTGGCACGATCTTGATGTATCGCGAGCTTTGCTAGTATAGTTGGATCTTATGTTTCTCCTCCCCCTCTACTCTCTTGTAATGGATTGAGTTTCCCCTTTGAAGTTAGCTTATGGGATTGAGTCTTTAAAGATTTGAGAACACTTGATGTATGTCTTGCCATGCGTATCTGTGGTGACAATGGGATATCACGTGATTCACTTGATGTATGTTTTGGTGATCAACTTGCGGGTTCCGCCCATGAACCTATGCATAGGGGTTGGCACACGTTTTCGTCGTGATTCTCCGGTAGAAACTTTGGGGCACTCTTTGAGGTTCTATGTGTTGGTTGAATAGATGAATCTGAGATTGTGTGATGCATATCGTATAATCATACCCATGGATACTTGAGGTGACATTGGAGTATCTAGGTGACATTAGAGTTTTGGTTGATTTGTGTCTTAAGGTGTTATTCTAGTACGAACTCTAGGGCTGTTTGTGACACTTATAGGAATAGCCCAACAGATTGATTGGAAAGAATAACTTTGAGGTGGTTTCGTACCCTACCATAATTTTTTCGTTTGTTCTCCGCTATTAATGACTTTGGAGTGACTCTTTGTTGCATGTTGAGGGATAGTTATGTGATCCAATTATGTTATTATTGTTGAGAGGACTTGCACTAGTGAAAGTATGAACCCTAGGCCTTGTTTCCTAGCATTGCAATACCGTTTGTGCTCACTTTTATCATTAGTTACCTTCCTGTTTTTATATTTTCAGATTACAAAAACTTTTATCTATCATCCATATACCACTTGTATCACCATCTCTTCGCCGAACTAGTGCGCCTATACAATTTACCATTTTATTGGGTGTGTTGGGGACACAAGAGACTCTTTGTTATTTGGTTGCAGGGTTGCTTGAGAGAGACCATCTTCATCCTACGCCTCTTATGGATTGATAAACCTTAGGCCATCCACTTGAGAGAAATTTGCTACTGTCCTACAAACCTATGCACTTGGAGGCCCAACAACGTGTACAAGAAGAAGATTGTGTAGTAGACGTCAGACGTGAATTTTCCTTTCTCCTCGCCATCCTTTAACAGGGTATACATACCATCAACAATAAAGAGGAGCAAAAGAGAGGGATAAGGGACCACCTTCCTGTAGCCCACGGGACAGTGTGAGCGAATCCAAGTGGGTGCCATTTAATTAGGCACTTTGTTTAACCAAGGTGAACAAGTCATAATTCATTTCACCCATCAGTCAGCGATAGCCAACTTTTGCATCATCCGCTTCAAGAATACCCAATCCACCCTGTCTTACACTTTTGAGAGGTTCAACTTATAGGCATAAAAACTCCTTGCTGGGTCATTTTCCTACTAAATACAATGTATGCACTCAAATGCAACCAAAACATTACCAGTTATCATTCTTCCTGGTACAAAGGCGCTCTATTCAGGCGATATGATCTCATCAAGAATTGGTCTCTACCTATTAACTAAACACTTGGACACCACCTTATAAATGACATTGCAAAACTTATAGGCTGGAAAATATCAAGTTTTACCGAGTTATCAATTTTTTGTACGAGCACAATCGCAATATTGTTCACACCTTCTCTCATAATATGTGTAGAAAAACTACTTCATAGCAACAGCCACATGGTCCTTCATAACAGCCCAGTTCGTATGAAACATGTGCGCCGGAAAGCCATCCGGTCCGTGGGCTTTGAGAGGGCCAATCTGCAAGAGCGCACCCGCAATCTCCTTATACAAAAACTATGCACGCGGGCTATCATTCATATTACAGTGACACGGGAGTTAATCAAATCTACCACTTGGTCTGCACACAACGCCATATCTGCAGTAAACAAATTAGTGAAGTAGTCCGTAACCATGCCTGCCATAGTGGCGTTGTTTTGTTGCACCACTCCACTATCATCAACCAGGGACTTAATTCAATTTTTGCGTGCACCCTAGACCCGCTATCACTCATATTTCAAACCTCATTTGTTCAATAATGCATTTATTTGCTAAATAGATGTTAGACAAAGTCCAAATGAGTGCTAAACAGTTATAGAGCAAGAAACCCTGATCATTATTTTGTCTGTTGGGGAACATGCTACACAACAATTTGTTACTACGCCCAGGAACACTATGGAGGAACAAGCAGTGATCATCTTATGAATGGTCAACAGATCGAAAGAGAAATTTGACGATGAAGCATGAATAGGCTAATCAAGGTGATCAAAATGGCAAGGTGATATAGTGGCAATTTCTTCTTGAGGAGTCAACATTTTTACATCTCAAAGTTAAGAACTGTTCAAGCCCAGATATGTTGTTGGGATCTCATCAAGATTCATGTACTAAGGACATTTTTAAAGCGGGCCCTCAAATCGCTCGCATATGTCCGGATCGAGCTATCTGGACTCAATTTGCCATTCAACGCGGACCCGTATACGTCCACGGGTCTGTTTTCCCACAAACCGAAAGCAAACTAGGGGGCTTTGCGGGAGTCCGGACCTCCGCCATGTAGGATTCTGATAACCCTGTCCGATCCAAAACCACACCTGGAGCCTGTATTTCTGGCCCTTCTCCCTTGCTCTACTTTGCTCTACATCCGCTTCCTCCTTGGATGACGTTGTTGCTTTACCACCCTGGACGCCCGCCAAACCCTTGTTGTACCTCCGCCGCTCCATCCAGTTGTCACGCCGCTTTGCTTACACCGCCATTCCAGTTCTCGTTCGTCCACCGCACAAGCACCTGCGAATACCATCTGTGGGGGTCTCCACATCTGACAAGTGTTTAGTGAAATGCCCGTGCTAAAATTTTGACAATTTTCTCTCCTCTTTGAAGCAATGGATTCGGACATGGAGTACTTGTACGAGAACTACATTGAGTCGTCCGATGAGGATACGTATGCGGATGAAGCGGCAATGACGTAGGTGGTCCTTGCAGATGATGAGCGTGTAGAAGAGCATGCTTTCAATTTCAAGGGATCGATCAAGGGTCATCGAGTGCTGAATCAGAACATGGCACAAGGGCATTTGACGCCATTGGACGACTACTTTGCACCTGCTGCACTATTCGTGGATAATTTTTGCGGCGCTTTCAAATGCAGAAAAATGTGTTCGATCGCCTCAACAATGGCGTCCGGGCCTACGATGACTACTTCATCATGAAGTAGGATGTGTAGGAGGAATTGGATTATCTGGTTACCAGAAGTGCACAAATGCATTGAGGATGCTTGCCTATGGCATGACCACAGATCCATGGGACGAGTACATTCAGATGTCTGGTAGCACATGTGGAGACACCATGGTGATTTCTATTGTGGTGACTGAGATGTTTGGACCTTAGTACTTGAGGGAACCAACTATCGCATACCCCGATGTTGGAAGCAAGAGGGTGGCGAGGTGTCCTCGGATCCCTTGATTGCATGCACTGGAGATGGAAGAACCGCCCATATGCTCTACATGGGTAATATCAGGGCCATGATAAGCACATCATCATTTTTGAAGCAGTGTCATAGGAGCTCTGGATTCGACACGCTTTCTTTGGCATGTTCGGGTCTGACCATGACATCAATGTGCTGCAGCGGTCACCATTGTTTGCTAGATTGCCTAAAGGACAAGCTCCTCCATGCGACTATGATGTTAATGAGCATGACTACAATATGTGCTACTATCTGGTTGACATATCTATCCTCCGTGGGAGACCTTCGTCAAGACTACCTCTGAGCTAATTGTTCAGACAAGAGCTCACTTTGTCCAAAGAGAAGAAAAAGCTAGAAAGACTCCGGAGAGGGCATTTGGAGTGGTACAAGCCCGCTTGCAGTTGTTTGAGGGCATGCAAAGATATGGGATCCCAAGACCTTGTGGGAGGTGATGAGATATTGTGTGAGCATGCACAATATGATCGTGGAGGAAGAGGGTTAATATGATGTTGGAGGTCTGGAATTTGAGAACATTGGTGATCCTATCCGACTTCCTTTTTCAGAATTCAGTCACATTTGATGAGTTTGTCCAAATGCATTAACAAATTCAACATCAAACAACACATGAGTAGTTTAAGAAAGATTTGATTGAGTATCTATGAGCGCTTAAAAGGGACAACTAGGACATATGTGCGAGTTGAATTCAAGCTTGAACTTAGTTGGATTGTAATTGTAATGTTTGCATTTGATGTAGTGTCGCATTTGAATATTTTCACTCATCGAAAATTTGATATGCCATTATTTTATGTCTTGTGGACTTGAGGACGAAAAATAGGGACAGTGATGAATGCCGTGTCCGTTTTGGAGGTGGGCGTCGGAGATGCGCTAACCTCTGCTCTTTGGTTTTGCAGGTTTTTCTTGACTAATTTCGATGGCAATTTACTCTCTTTTGTGTGTGTGCGCGCGCTGTTCTAAACTGATGAACATTTTCAATTGTCACTGGGGTGACAAGACTGTGTACATCCCATGACCGGCAAACACGAGGCCGGAGAGCAAGAAAAAGTAGTCCACCGCGCGCGCCCACGTGCTCGCCGTCGGCCCCACGACGCGGAGGTGGAAGAGCGCCGGCAGCACGAAGGAGAGCAGCGCGCACACCGTGCTCCCGACGAACGCCGCGAACTCCCCGAACGCCGGCACGAAGCACGCTATCGCGGCCAGCGTCGCCACCACCGCGACGCGGCTCAGGTGCAGCGCCGCCCGCTCCACGAAGCGGCCGCGCCTCCGCACCCACCCGCCCGGCGCCAGCAGCCGCGACTCCACGATCTCATGGATCGGGTGCATCATCACCGCGAACGTGAGCGCCAGCGCGACGCACAGCACCACCTTGACGGCGGCGGTGGACCAGTTGCTCGGGAGGTTGAGGGTCACGATGTCCCGGGTGGCGTCACCGTAGGCGAGGTAGCCGCAGACGCCGAATCCGACGTACACGACCGTGACCCCGGCAATGGCCTGGAGGAGCACCGACCGGAACTTGGCTCTGTTCGACATGGACGCCTCCAGCGCCAGCGTGAGGCAGAACCCCTCGAAGCAGAACACGGCGACGCCGCAGGCGAACGGGACGCCCCAGAGCCCGGCGAACGCGCTCCGACCGGCGAATGGCTGCCCGCGCTCGACCAGGACCTGGACGTCCTCCTTGACCACGGCGGCGACAGCCAGCACAGTGCAGGCGTCGGCGAGTATGCTGAAGGGTGCGAGCGCGGAGAGGGAGCGGACGAAGGAGAGCGCGACCTCGACTGGCAGCAGGAGAGCCAGGACGACGGTGGCCGGCGAGAGCGCGGGGAGCACCGAACTGATGTTCTGGCCGATGAAGACGAGGTACGCCACGGTGCCGCCGGTCTGGCAGAGGACGATGATGGCCTCCGTGAAGTGCCTGCCGACGGGGCCGAAGCATCGCTCGCCCAGGTCCCCGTAGGTGTAGTTGCCGCCATCGCCATGGCGGCTCTGCTCATCTCCGAGCCCGTCCTCCTCTGTTTCTTGCTCCCGCAGCTTGTCCCTGCAATCCAGCTTCAGACCAAACAGCAGCTAAATTCAACTGCGAATGCGTGACTAATCTTGATAAAACTAATCGTCTGAGAAGATCAAGCTGAATAATGAACCACAGCATACTAAGATTGAGTGAAGCTTGTTGAATCCTATAAGAAATCCAAGAATTGATACTGAAACAGGGGGCTGGATGTACTGGACTGGAGACGGAGCAAGTGCGTACTGACCAGGAGGAGCATGCAGTAGAAGGTAGCGGCGCCGGCGCCGGCGACGCCGAGGGCCCCGGCGAGCCACCCGGCGGTACGGAAGGCGTAGGGCAGGCCGAGCACCCCGGTGCCTACGATGGAGACGACGATGTTCCCCAGCGTCTGCGCGGGCGTGGCGCCCCTCCCCTCCAGCAGCGGCACCTTCACTTCCGGCGCCATGGAGGGATGGTCCGACAGACTAACAGCGAGCCAATCCCCGAGCTGCAGCTTAATAAGATCAATCAAAACGACGATAGGCCACGTCGTGATTGGACATGGTGCTCTCGCGATGATTCTGCCGGGTTCTTGGAGGTGGATGAGGATGGATGATGATGACGGGACGGTAGGTGGGAGGTGGCGGGGACTGGCGCTGGAGGCTGGACGCTGTCGGGTACTCGGGTTGCCTCGGCAAAATGATAGAAAATTGGCGCACGCGGTTCAGGATTTCCAAGTGTTTCTGGTTTGGATTCGTCTGATTGGGTGGGAGGATCATATCGTATCAGATCGTCAACGATTTTTCCGGTGGAAAATGGATTATTCATAGGCCAGATAATTTTCTCTTCAAAAATAATAGGCTAGGGAATCACGCACGGCACACTTCCCTTTGTTATCTGAATTTATTTTAGAAATTTAGTGCTATTTGTCCGGTGGTAGCTGAGGTCGACTCGGGCATACAACGTGTGTGTGCGCTCATACGGATGAGTGTACACGGACATCAATATTTGTATGGTTCAAAAGTCAATATTACTTCAGCTTTTTCCACTAATCCATATGACCTAACAAATTAAGGACCTCTTTGATTCAAAAGAATAATAAAGTAATTTCAGAGAATTCTAATATTTATGATTTTTTATGTGGATTGTTTGATTTGTAGGATTATAGTACATAGTATTTTTTCTTCTTAGAATTCATTTGTACTAGTACAATAGTAAATTTTAGTCCACTCCAACCTCATGTGAATACCGCTATGTTTTTCTTCAACGATTAAAAGTCCATACTAATTCTATAGGATGACATGCCACACTATTTTTTTGTTTTTCCTATTTTTATGTTTAACAAATCTTTCTAATCAAAGAGGCACCAACTAAAATCCTCAAACAAATATGAAGGATAAAAGTTATGATAAACTAGATGTTACCATAAACTTCACTGCATAGAATCATTTGTGAATTGTGAGGGCATGTACAATGGTTGTTTTTTTAGAAGAGTACAGTGGTTGATAAGACAATAAAAAAATGATGTACAATGGATTATTTGTTAGTCCTATATGTAAGAATTAGATATCCCTAAATATGTGGTGAGACAATTATTGCTAAGAAAACATGTCTTAATTAAGAGAAGACAAGCCTTTTCTTATTGTTTTTCTCTCCTTCACCTCAACTTTTCTTTCTATGTGGCACTCCTAAGATAGTACCACCGTACATGCCTTGAGTAACGATTTCAACACCAAATTCTCAAAATAGAAGGGACCGAAGATATTCATGTCCATAAGTAAAGGTCTTTTGGGGAAACTTTTACACTTACGTAACTACATCTCCGTGGCACATAGTTTTTTCTTTTGAACTCAAATAACAATGTTTTATTACTCAATAATCAAATGTAAACAGTAAAGCTTGGTGGCCCGTATAATACATGATGCCTATTGGCATCTTAGGGGTGCAAACAACAGCTCACTTCGTCCCGCGAAACTGATCAATTAGCTTAAAATTTTCTCGTCATTTGTCTAAAACTAACATTATATTTGTATTATGATATTGCCCGCTAGCCGGCTCCGTTTGCATCCTTGCGTCATTAATGATGCTCTACGAGCTTCTTCAATGAACTTGTAGAATTCATGGTGAAATCGAACCTCTTTCGACATGAGTCCCCCATGTTCGATCTTTAGTGATGACGTTGTATGGTCCTCGACTCCTTGATCTTGGTTGTTGATCCCTCTAACCACAACTTGATAGTGAGACGCAATATGAACCTGGTGTAGATTCAAATCCGACTTCGTGTAGAGGTTTTTTTAGATTAGTCTGAGAGTATCTTCAACAGATGACGATGTAATTTTTTGCCATTGGTTTCAGGCCAGGAGAGAGAAGATCTTTGGGCACCAAAAAACATTCTGTTGTGACAAATGATGTAAGTTGGCGCCCTACATTTTTGGCCCTCTTCGGCTACAAACTTTAAAGCATCTTCAACAGGATAAATCCAAAATAAATAATATTAAACTGATGTCAAATTAATCTAAAACAAATAAAACGTAAATACTCCACAAGCTGAAATTCAATAGTTAATTATTACATAGTTCATTGGTCCACAAGCTCAAATTCAACACACTTTCTCATCAAACATACACACAATGTTCAAGACTGATGTCTACTACACAATCTTCTTCTTGTAGACGTTGTTGGGCCTCCAAGTGCAGAGGTTTGTAGGACAGTAGCAAATTTCCCTCAAGTGGATGACCTAAGGTTTATCAATCTGTAAGAGGCGTAGGATGAAGATGGTCTCTCTCAAGCAACCCTGCAACCAAATAACAAAGAGTCTCTTGTGTCCCCAACACACCCAATACAATGGTAAATTGTATAGGTGCACTAGTTCGGCGAAGAGATGGTGATACAAGTGGTATATGGATAGTAGATAATAGTTTTTGTAATCTGAAATAATAAAAACAGCAAGGTAGCAAGTGATAAAAGTGAGCGTAAATGGTATTGCAATGTGTGGAAATAAGGCCTAGGGTTCATACTTTCGCTAGTGTAAATTCCCTTAACAATACTAACATAATTGGATCATAAAACTATCCCTCAACATGCAACAAAGAGTCACTCCAAAGTCACTAATAGCGGAGAACGAATGAAGAGATTATGGTAGGGTACGAAACCACCTCAAAGTTATTCTTTCCAATAATCCGCTGGGCTATTCCTATAAGTGTCACAAACAACCCTAGAGTTCGTACTAGAATAACACCTTAAGATACAAATCAATCAAAACCCTAATGTCAACTAGATACTCCAATGTCACCTCAAGTATCCGTGGGTATGATTATACGATATGCATCACACAATCTCAGATTCATCTATTCAACCAACACATAGAACCTCAAAGAGTGCCCCAAAGTTTCTACCGGAGAATCACGACGAAAACGTGTGCCAACCCCTATGCATAGGTTCCCAATGTCACGAAACCCGCAAGTTGGTCACCTTAACATACATCAAGTGGCACGTGGTATCCCATTGTCACCACAGATATCCACGGCAAGACATACATCAAGTGTTCTCAAGTTTTTAAAGACTCAATCCAATAAGATTACTTGAAAGGGGAAATTCGATTCATTACAAGAGAGAAGAGGGGGGAATAAACATCATAGGATCCAAATATAATAGCAAAGCTCGCGATACATCAAGATTGTGTCATCTCAAGAACACGAGAGAGAGAGAGAGAGAGAGATCAAACACATAGCTACTGGTACATACCCTCAGCCCCGAGGGAGAACTACTCCCTTCTCGTCATGGAGAGCACCGGGATGATGAAGATGGCCACCGGTGAGGGTTCCCCCCTCCGACAGGGTGCCAGAACAGGGTCCCAATTGACTTTTGGTGGCTACGGAGGCTTCTGGCGATGGAACTCCCAATCTATCTTGCGTTTTGGAAGTTTTAGGGTATATGGAGTTATATAGGCAGAAGGAGCACGTCAGGGGAGCCACGGGGGCCCCACGAGGCAGGGGGGCGCACCCTAGGGGGGTGGGCGCGCCCCCCACCCTCGTGGGCAGCTCCCGTATCTTCTATGTCCAAGTCCATCAGGTATGTTTCCTTCCAAAAATAACTTCTCCAGTTGATTTCGTTCCGTTTCGACTCCGTCTGATATTCCTTTTCTTCAAAACACTGAAATAGGCATAAAACAACAAATCTGGGCCGGGCCTCCGGTTAATAGGTTAGTCCCAAAAATAATATAAAAGTGGATAATAAAGCCCAATATTGCCCAAAACAGTAGATAATATAGCATGGAGCAATCAAAAATTATAGATACGTTGGAGACGTATCAAGCATCCCCAAGCTTAATTCCTGCTCGTCCTCGAGTAGGTAAATGATAAAAAAAGAATTTTTGATGCGGAGTGCTACCTGGCATAATTTCAATATAAATCTTCTTAATTGTGGTATGAATATTCAGATTAGAAAGATTCAAGACAAAAGTTTATATTGACATAAAAATAATAATACTTCAAGCATACTAACAAAGCAATTATGTCTTCTCAAAATAACATGGCCAAAGAAAGTTATCCCTACAAAATCATATAGTCTGGCTATGCTCCATCTTCACCACACAAAGTATTTAAATAATGCACAACCCCGATGACAAGCCAAGCAATTGTTTCATACTTTTGATGTTCTCAAACTTTTTCAATCTTCACGAATACATGAGCGTGAGCCATGGATATAGCACTATAGGTGGAATAGAATGCTGGTTGTGGAGAAGACAAAAGGGAGAAGATAGTCTCACATCGACTAGGCGTATCAACGGGCCATGGAGATGTCCATCAATAGATATCAATGTGAGTGAGTAGGGATTGCCATGCAACGGATGCACTAGAGCTATAAATGTATGAAAGCTCAACAAAAGAAACTAGTGGGTGTGCATCCAACTCGCTTGCTCACGAAGACCTAGGGCATTTTGAGGAAGCCCATCATTGGAATATACAAGCTAAGTTCTATAATGAAAGATTCCCACTAGTATATGAAAGTGACAACATAGGAGACTCTCTATCATGAAGATCATGGTGCTACTTTGAAGCACAAGTGTGGTAAAAGGATAGTAGCATTGTCCCTTCTCTCTTTTTCTCTCATTTTTATTTTTAATTTTTTATTTGGGCCTTTTCTCTTTTTATGGCCTCTTTTTTTTGGGGGGCTTCATTGGCCTCTTTTATTTTTTTTATTTGGGCTTCTTTGGCCTCTTTTATTTATTTTTCGTCCGGAGTCTCATCCCGACTTGTGGGGGAATCATAGTCTCCATCATCCTTTCCTCAGTGGGACAATGCTCTAATAATGATGATCATCACACTTTTATTTACTTAGAACTCAAGAATTACAACTCGATACTTAGAACAAGATATGACTCTATATGAATGCCTCCGGCGGTGTACCGGGATATGCAATGACTCATGAGTGACATGTATGAAAGAATTATCAATGGTGGCTTTGCCACAAATACGATGTCAACTACATGATCATGCTAAGCAATATGACAATGATGAAGCATGTCATAATAAATGGAACGGTGGAAAGTTGCATGGCAATATATCTCGAAATGGCTATGGAAATGCCATAATAGGTAGGTATGGTGGCTGTTTTGAGGAAGGTATATGGTGGGTTTATGGTACCGGCGAAAGTTGCGAGGTACTAGAGAGGCTAGCAATGGTGGAAGGGTGAGAGTGCGTATAATCCATGGACTCAACATTAGTCATAAAGAACTCACATACTTATTGCAAAAATCTATTAGTTATCGAAACAAAGTACTACGCGCATGCTCCTAGGGGGATAGATTGGTAGGAAAAGACCATCGCTCGTCCCCGACCGCCACTCATAAGGAAGACAATCAATAAATAAATCATGCTCCGACTTCATCACATAACGGTTCACCATACGTGCATGCTACGGGAATCACAAACTTCAATACAAGTATTTCTCAAATTCATAACCACTCAACTAGCATGACTCTAATATCACCATCTCCATATCTCAAAATAATTATCAAGTATCAAACTTCTCATAGTATTCAACACACTCATAAGAGAATTTTATTATTCTTGAATACCTAGAATATTAGGATTTTAAGAAAATTACCATGCTATTTAAGACTCTCAAAATAATATAAGTGAAGCATGAGAGTTCATCTATTTCTTCAAAATAAAACTACGACCATGCTCTAAAAGATATAAGTGAAACACTAGAGCAAATGACAAACTACTCCGAAAGATATAAGTGAAGATCAATGAGTAGTCGAATAATTTTGCAACTATGTGAAGACTCTCTAACATTTAATAATTTCAGATCTTGGTATTTTATTCAAACAGAAAGCAAAGCAAAAGAAAATGACATCTAAGAATAGCAAACATCATGTGAAGAAGCAAAAACTTAGGATCAACCGATACTAACCGATAATTGTTGAAGAAGAAAGGTGGGATGCCAACCGGGGCATCCCCAAGCTTAGATGCTTGAGACTTCTTGAAATATTACCTTGGGATGCCTTGGGCATCCCCAAGCTTGAGCTTTTGTGTCTCCTTAATTCCTCTCATATCGCGGTCTCCCTAAATCTCAAAAGCTTCATCCACACAAAACTCAACAAGGACTCATGAGATAAGTTAGTATAAACCATTGCAAAAACCTTATCATACTCTACTGTAGCAAATCACTAAAATTATTATTCAACATTGCTTACTAAATGCCTCTGCATATTTAATAGTCCTATCCTCAAATAGAATCATTAAAGAAGCAAACATATGCAAACAATGCAAATATAACAACAATCTTCCTAAACAGGATAGTCTGTAAAGAATGCAGAAACATCCATACTTCCCTAGCTCCAAAAATATGAACGAAAATTCCCACTGTAGGAAATTTATCAGAGATTAATATGCAAAAGGTTTCAACATTTTATCACATTCTGAATTTTCTAGGGAATTATTGCAACAGCGGTAAACTTTCTGTTTTCAAACAGCAACATGTGGACTTCTAAAATAGGCATAGTAAAGGCTATCAATGCCGAAATAAAATATGCAAAACATTGTTCTAAATAACAGAAAGCAAATCCTGACAAAATAAATTGACGCTCCAAGCAAAACACATATCATGTGGTGAATAAAAATATAGCTCCAAGTAAAGCTACCGATGAACAAAGACGAAAGAGGGGATGCCTTCCGGGGCATCCCCAAGCTTAGGCTCTTGGTTGTCCTTGAATATTACCTTGGGGTGCCTTGGGCATCCCCAAGATTAGGCTCTTTCCACTCATTATTCCATAGTCCATCGAATCCTTACCCAAAACTTGAAAACTTCACAACACAAAACTTAAAGTAGAAAACTCGTGAGCTCCGTTAGTATAAAAAAATAAATCACCACTTCAAGGTACTGTAATGAACTCATTCTAAATGTATATTGGTGTAATATCTACTGTATTCCAAGTTCTCTATGGTTCATACCCTCCGATACTACTCATAGATTCATCAAAATAAGTAAACAACACATGAAAAACAGAATCTGTCAAAAACAGAACAGTCTGTAGTAATCTGGATCAAACGTATACTTCTGGAACTCATAAAATTCTCAAATAAATTTATGGACATGAGGAATTTATCTGTTAATCATCTGAAAAAATAATTAACTAAATAGAACTCTCCAAATAAAAATGGCATAAATTCTTGTGAGCGCTAAAGTTTCTGTTTTTTACAGCATGATCAACAAGACTTTCCCCAAGTCTTCCCAAAGGTTCTACTTGGCACAAGCACTAATTAAAACAATAAAACCACATATAAACAGAGGCTAGATGAATTATTTGCATATAAACCACTAATTAAACATGAGCAAAAAGCAAGGAACAAAAATAAAATTGGGTTGCTTCCCAACAAGCGCTATCGTTTAACGCCCCTAGCTAGGCATGATGATTTCAATGATGCTCACATAAAAGATAAGAATTGAAACATAAAGAGAGCATCATAAAAATATGACTAGCGCATTTAAGTCTAACATGCTTCCTATGCATAGGGATTTTGTGAGCAAACAACTTATGGGAACAAGAATCAACTTGCATAGGAAGGTAAAACAAGCATAACTTCAAAATTTTAAGCACATAGAGAGGAAACTTGGTATTATTGCAATTCCTACAAGCATATGTTGTCAGGGAACGTAGTAATTTCAAAAAAAATTCCTACGCACACGCAAGATCATGGTGATGCATAGCAACGAGAGGGGAGAGTGTTGTCCACGTACCCTTGTAGACCGTAAGCGGAAGCGTTAGCAGAACGCGGTTGATGTAGTCGTACATCTTCATGATCCGACCGATCAAGTACCGAACGTACGACACCTCCGAGTTCAGCACACGTTCAGCCCGATGACGTCCCTCGAACTCCGATCTAGCCAAGTGTTGAGGGAGAGTTTCATCAGCACGACGGCGTGGTGACGATGTTGATGTTCTACCGACGCAGGGCTTCGCCTAAGAACCACTACAGTATTATCGAGGTGGACTATGGTGGAGGGGGGCACCGCACACGGCTAAGAGACGATCAACTTGATCAACTTGTGTGTCTAGAGGTGCTCCCTGCCCCTGTATATAAAGGAGCAAGGGGGGAGGCGGCCGGCCTAGGAGGAGGACGCGCCAAGGGGGGAGTCCTACTCCTACCGGGAGTAGGACTCCTCCTTTCCTTGTTGGAGTAGGAGAGAAGGAAAGAGGAGGAGAGGGAGAAGGAAAAGGGGGCTGCACCCCTTCTCCAATTCGGACCAGAGGGGGGGCGTAGGCCTCCTTCCTTTTGGCCTCTCTCCTCTATTCCCGTATGGCCCAATAAGGTGTTGGGTTTCGTAGTAATTTCAAAAAAATTCCTACGCACACGCAAGATCATGGTGATGCATAGCAACGAGAGGGGGAGAGTGTGATCTACGTACCCTTGTAGATCGACAACAGAAGCGTTAACTTGGATGATGTAGTCGTACGTCTCCACGGCCCGACCGATCAAGCACCGAAACTACGGCATCTCCGAGTTCTAGCACACGTTCAGCTCGATGACGATCCCCGGACTCCGATCCAGCAAAGTGTCGGGGAAGAGTTCCATCAGCACGATGGCGTGGTGATGATCTTGATGTTTTACTGTCGCAGGGCTTCGCCTAAGCACCGCTACAATATTATCGAGGACTATGGTGGAAGGGGGCACCGCACACGGCTAAGAATATGATCACGTGGATCAACTTGTGTCTCTAGGGTGCCCCTCTGCCCCCGTATATAAAGGAGCAAGGGAGGAGGAGGCCGGCCTTAGAAGGAGGGCGCGCCAAGGGGAGTCCTACTCCCACCGGGAGTAGGACTCCTTCTTTCCTAGTCCAACTAGGAGAAGGGGGAAAGGAGGGAAGTGGAGAAGGAAGGGAGAGGGGGGCCGCGTCCCAACCCCTTGTCCAATTCGGACTGGGCTTGGGAGGGGCGCGCGCCACCTCCTGGCTCCTTCCCACTAAAGCCCATTAAGGCCCAATACTCTTCCCCGTATTCCCGTAACTCCTCGATACTCCAAAAAATACCCGAATCACTCGGAACCTTTCCGATGTCCGAATATAGTCGTACAATATATCGATCTTTACGTCTCGACCATTTCGAGACTCCTCGTCATGTCCCCGATCTCATCCGGGACTCCGAACTCCTTCGGTACATCAAAACTCATAAACTCATAATATAACTGTCATCGAAACCTTAAGCGTGCGGACCCTACGGGTTCGAGAACAATGTAGACATGACAGAGACACGTCTCCGGTCAATAACCAATAGAGGGACCTGGATGCCCATATCGGCTCCTACATATTCTACGAAGATCTTTATCGGTCAGACCGCATAACAACATACGTTGTTCCCTTTGTCATCGGTATGTTACTTGCCCGAGATTCGATCGTCGATATCTCAATACCTAGTTCAATCTCGTTACCGGCAAGTCTCTTTACTCGTTCCGTAATACATCATCTCACAACTAACTCATTAGTTGCAATGCTTGCAAGGCTTTATGTGATGTGCATTACCGAGAGGGCCCAGAGATACCTCTCCGACAATCGGAGTGACAAATCCTAATCTTGAAATACGCCAACCCAACATGTACCTTTGGAGACACCTGTAGAGCACCTTTATAATCACCCAGTTACGTTGTGACGTTTGGTAGCACACAAAGTGTTCCTCCGGCAAACGGGAGTTGCATAATCTCATAGTCATAGGAACATGTATAAGTCATGAAGAAAGCAATAGCAACATACTAAACGATCGGGTGCTAAGCTAATGGAATGGGTCATGTCAATCAGATCATTCACCTAATGATGTGATCCCATTAATCAAATAACAACTCTTTGTCCATGGTTAGGAAACATAACCATCTTTGATTAACGAGCTAGTCAAGTAGAGGCATACTAGTGACACTCTGTTTGTCTATGTATTCACACATGTATTATGTTTCCAGTTAATACAATTCTAGCATGAATAATAAACATTTATCATGATATAAGGAAATAAATAATAACTTTATTATTGCCTCTAGGGCATATTTCCTTCAGTCTCCCACTTGCACTAGAGTCAATAATCTAGTTCACATCACCATGTGATTTAACACTAATAGTTCACATCTTTATGTGATTAGTTCACATCTTCATGTGACCAACACCCAAAGGGTTTACTAAGGTGTGATCATGTTTTTCTTGTGAGAGAAGTTTAGTCAACGGGTCTGCCACATTCAGATCCGTATGTATTTTGCTAATTTCTATGTCAACAATGCTCTGCACAGAGATACTCTAGCTAATTGCTCCCACTTTCAATATGTATCCAGATTGAGACTTAGAGTCATCTGGATTAGTGTCAAAACTTGCATCGACGTAACCCTTTACGACGAACCTTTTTGTCACCTCCATAATCAAGAAACATATCCTTATTCCACTAAGGATAATTTTGACCGCTGTCCAGTGATCTACTCCTAGATCACTATTGCACTACCTTGCCAAAATCAGTGTAGGGTATACAATAGATCTGGTACATAGCATGGCATACTTTATAGAACCTATGGCTGAGGCATAGGGAATGACTTTCATTCTCTTTCTATCTTCTGTCGTGGTCGGGTTTTGAGTCTTACTCAATTTCACACCTTGTAACACAGACAGGAACTCTTTCTTTGACTGTTCTATTTTGAACTACTTCAAAATCTTGTCAAGGTATGTACTCATTGAAAAAAACTTATCAAGCGTCTTGTTCTATCTCTATAGATCTTGATGTTCAATATGTCAGCAGCTTCACCGAGGTCTTTCTTTGGAAAATTCCTTTCAAACACTCCTTTATGCTTTGCAGAATAATTCTACATTATTTCTGATCAACAATATGTCATTCACATATACTTATCAGAAATGTTGTAGTGCTCCCACTCACTTTCTTGTAAATACAGGCTTCATCGCAAGTCTGTATAAAACTATATGCTTTGATCGACTTATCAAAGCGTATATTCCAACTCCGAGATGCTTGCACCAGTCCATAGATGGATCGCTGGAGCTTGCATATTTTGTTAGCACCTTTAGGATTGACAAAACCTTCTGGTTGTATCATATACAACTCTTCTTTAATAAATCTATTAAGGAATGCAGTTTTGTTTATCCATTTGCCAGATTTCATAAAATGCGGCAATTGCTAACATGATTCGGACAGACTTAAGCATAGATACGAGTGAGAAACTCTCATCGTAGTCAACACCTTGAACTTGTCGAAAACCTTTTGCGACAATTCTAGCTTTGTAGATAGTAACACTACTATCAGCGTCCGTCTTAACATGGATCCCACCTCAGATTTCATGGCCTCAAGCCATTTTGCGGAATCTGGGCTCACCATCGCTTCTTCATAGTTCGTAGGTTCGTCATGGTCAAGTAGCATGACCTCCAGAACAGGATTACTGTACCACTCTGGTGCGGATCTCACTCTAGTTTACCTACGAGATTCGGTAGTAACTTGATCTGAAGTTACATGATCATCATCATTATCTTCCTCACTAATTGGTGTAGTAGTCACAGGAACAGATTTCTGTGATGAACTACTTTCCTATAAGGGAGAAGGTACAATTACCTTATCAAGTTCTACTTTCCTCCCACTCACTTCTTTCGAGAGAACCTCCTTCTCTAGAAAGGATCCATTCTTAGCAACGAATGTCTTGCCTTTGGATCTGTGATAGAAGGTGTACCCAACAGTAACTTTTTGGGTATCCTATGAAGACACACTTTTCCGATTTGGGTTTGAGCTTATCAGGATGAAACTTTTTCACATAAGCATTGCAACCCCAAACTTTAAGAAACGACAACTTTGGTTTCTTGCCAAACCACAGTTCATACGGTGTCGTCTCAACAGATTTAGATGGTGCCCTTTTAACGTGAATGCAGCTGTCTCTAATGCATAACCCCAAAACGATAGTGGTATATCGGTAAGAGACACCATAGATTGCACTATATCCAATAAAGTACGGTTATGACGTTCGGACACACCATTATGCTGTGGTGTTCCATGTGGCATGAGTTTGTGAAACTATTCCACATTGTTTTAATTGAAGACCAAACTCGTAACTCAAATATTTGTCTCCGCGATCGGATCGTAGAAACTTCATTTTCTTTTCACGATGATTTTCCACTTCACTCTGAAATTCTTTGAACTTTTCAAATGTTTCAGACTTATGTTTCATCAAGTAGATATACCCATATCTGCTCAAATCATCTGTGAAGTTCAGAAAATAACGATACTTGCCGTGAGCCTTAACACTCATCGGACTGCATACATCAGTATGTATTATTTCCAATAAGTTAGTTGCTCGCTCCGGAGAACGGAGTCTTAGTCATCTTGCCCATGAGGTATGGTTCGCAAGCATCAAGTGATTTATAATCAAGTGATTCCAAAATCCCATCAGTATGGAGTTTCTTCATGCGCTTTACACCAATATGACCTAAACGGCAGTGCTACAAATAAGTTGCACTATCATTATTAACTTTGCATCTTTTTGGTTTCAATATTATGATTATGTGTATCACTACGATCGAGATCCAACGAACTATTTTCATTGGGTGTGTAACCATATAAGGTTTTATTCATGTAAACAGAACAACAATTTATTCTCTTACTTAAATGAATAATCGTATTACAATAAACATGATCAAATCATATTCATGCTTAACGCAAACACCAAATAACACTTATTCAGGTTCAACACTAATCTCGAAAGTATAGGGAGTGTGCGATGATGATCATATCAATCTTGGAACCACTTCCAACACACATCGTCACTTCACCCTTAACTAGTCTCTGTTTATTCTGCAACTCCCGTTTCGAGTTACTAATCTTAGCAACTGAACTACTATCAAATACTGAGGGGTTGCTATAAACACTAGTAAAGTACACATCAATAACATGTATATCAAATATACTTATGTTCACTTTGCCATCCTTCTTATTTGCCAATCACTTGGGGTAGTTCCGCTTCCAGTGACCAGTCCCTTTGCAGTAGAAACACTTAGTCTCAGGCTTAGGACCAGACTTGGGCTTCTTCACTTGAGCAGCAACTTGCTTGCTGTTCTTCTTGAAGTTCCCCTTCTCCCCTCTGCCTTTTTCTTGAAACTAGTGGTCTTGTCTACCATCAACACTTGATGTTTTTCTCGATTTCTACCTTCGTCAATTTCCGCATTACAAGAGCTTGGGAATCGTTTTCGTTTTCCCTTGCATATCATAGTTCATCACGAAGTTCTACTAACTTGGTGATGGTGACTAGAGAATTCTGTCAATCACTATCTTATCTGGAAGATTAACTCCCACTTGATTCAAGCGATTGTAGTACTCAGACAATCTGGGCACATGCTCACTAGTTGAGCGATTCTCCTCCATCTTTTAGCTATAGAACTTGTTGGAGACTTCATATCTCTCAACTCGGGTATTTGCTTGAAATATTAACTTCAATTCCTGGAACATCTCATATGCTCCATGACGTTCAAAACATCTTTGAAGTCCCGATTCTAAGCCATTAAGCACGGTGCACTAAACTGTCAAGTAGTCATCATATTGAGCTAGCCAAACATTCATAACGTCTGCATCCGCTCCTGCAATAGGTCCGTCACCTAGCGGTGCATCAAGGACATAATTCTTCTGTGCAGCAATGAGGATAAACCTCAGATCACGGATCCAATCCGCATCATTGCTACTAACATCTTTCAACACAATTTTCTCTAGGAACATATCAAAATAAACACAGGGAAGCAACAACGCGAGCTATTGATCTACAACATAATTTGCAAAATACTACCAGGACTAAGTTCATGATAAATTTAAGTTCAATTAATCATATTACTTAAGAACTCCCACTTAGATAGAAATCCCTCTAATCCTCTAAGTGATTACGTGATCCAAATCAACTAAACCATGTCCGATCATCACGTGAGATGGAGTAGTTTCATTGGTGAACATCACTATGTTGATCATATCTACTATATGATTCACGCTCGACCTTTCGGTCTCCGTGTTCCGAGGCCATATCTGTATATGCTTGGCTCATCAAGTATAACCTGAGTATTCCGCGTGTGCAACTGTTTTGCACCCGTTGTATTTGAACGTAGAGCCTATCACACCCGATCATCACGTGGTGTCTCAGCATGAAGAACTTTCGCAACGGTGCATACTCAGGGAGAACACTTCTTGATAATTAGTGAGAGATCATCTTATAATGCTACCATCAATCTAAGCAAGATAAGATGCATAAAAGATAAACATCACGTGCAATCAATATAAGTGATATGATATGGCCATCATCATCTTGTGCTTGTGATCTCCATCTTCGAATCACCGTCGTGATCACCATCGTCATCGGTGCGACACCTTGATCTCCATCGTAGCATCGTTGTCGTCTCGCCAATCTTATGCTTCCATGACTATCGCTACCGCTTAGTGATAAAGTAAAGCATTACCGCGCGATTGCATTGCATACAATAAAGCGACAACCATATGGCTCCTGCCAGTTGCCGATAACTCGGTTACAGAACATGATCATCTCATACAATAAAATTTAGCATCATGTCTTGACCATATCACATCACAACATGCCCTGCAAAAACAAGTTAGACGTCCTCTACTTTGTTGTTGCAAGTTTTACGTGGCTGCTACGGGCTTAAGCAAGAACCAATCTTATCTACGCATCAAAACCACAACGATAGTTTGTCAAGTTGGTGCTATTTTAACCTTCGCAAGGACCGGGCGTAGCCACACTCGGTTCAACTAAAGTTGGAGAAACTGTCACCCGCTAGCCACCTATGTGCAAAGCACGTCGGGAGAACCGGTCTCGCGTAAGCGTACGCGTAATGTCGGTCCAGGCCGCTTCGTCCAACAATACCGCCGAACCAAAGTATGACATGCTGGTAAGCAGTATGACTTATATCGCCCACAACTCACTTGTGTTCTACTCGTGCATATAACATCAACATATAAAACCTAGGCTCGGATGCCACTGTTGGGTTTCGTAGTAATTTCAAAAAACTTCCTACGCACATGCAAGATCATGGTGATGCATAGCAACGAGAGGGGGAGAGTGTGATCTATGTACCCTTGTAGATCGACAACGGAACCGTTAACTTGGATGATTTAGTCGTACGTCTCCACGGCCCGACCGATCAAGCACCGAAACTACGGCACCTCTGAGTTCTAGCACACGTTCAGCTCGATGACGATCCCCGGACTCCGATCCAACAAAGTGTCGGGGAAGAGTTCCGTCAGCACGACGGCGTGGTGATGATCTCGATGTTCTACTGTTGCAGGGCTTCGCCTAAGCACCGCTACAATATTATCGAGGACTATGGTGGAAGGGGGCACCGCACACGGCTAAGAATATGATCACGTGGATCAACTTGTGTCTCTAGGGTGCCCCTCTGCCCCCGTATATAAAGGAGCAAGGGAGGAGGAGGCCGGCCCTAGGAGGTGGGCGCGCCAAGGGGAGTCCTACTCCCACCGGGAGTAGGACTCCTTCTTTCCTAGTCCAACTAGGAGAAGGGGGAAAGGAGGGAAGTGGAGAAGGAAGGGAGAGGGGGGCCGCGCCCCAAACCCCTTGTCCAATTCGGACTGGGCTTGGGAGGGGCGCGCGCCACCTTCTGGCTCCTTCCCACTAAAGCCCATTAAGGCCCAATACTCTTCCCCGTATTCCCGTAACTCCCGGGTACTCCGAAAAATACCCGAATCACTCGGAACCTTTTCGATGTTCGAATATAGTCGTCCAATATATCGATCTTTATGTCTCGACCATTTTGAGACTCCTCGTCATGTCCCCGATCTCATCCGGGACTCCGAACTCCTTCGGTACATCAAAACTCATAAACTCATAATATAACTGTCATCGAAACCTTAAGCGTGCGGACCCTATGGGTTCGAGAACAATGTAGACATGACCGAGACACGTCTCCGGTCAATAACCAATAGCGGGACCTGGATGCCCATATCGGCTCCTACATATTCTACGAAGATATTTATTGGTCAGACCGCATAACAACATACGTTGTTCCCTTTGTCATCGGTATGTTACTTGCCCGAGATTCGATCGTTGGTATCTCAATACCTAGTTCAATCTCGTTACTGGCAAGTCTCTTTACTGGTTCCGTAATACATCATCTCACAACTAACTCATTAGTTGCAATGCTTGCAAGGCTTTATGTGATGTGCATTACCGAGAGGGCCCAGAGATACCTCTCCGACAATCGGAGTGACAAATCCTAATCTTGAAATACGCCAACCCAACATGTACCTTTGGAGACACCTGTAGAGCACCTTTATAATCACCCAGTTACGTCGTGATGTTTGGTAGCACACAAAGTGTTCCTCCGGCAAACAGGAGTTGCATAATCTCATAGTCATAGGAACATGTATAAGTCATGAAGAAAGTAATAGCAACATACTAAACGATCGGGTGCTAAGCTAATGGAATGGGTCATGTCAATCAGATCATTCACCTAATGATGTGATCCCGTTAATCAAATAACAACTCTTTGCCCATGGTTAGGAAACATAACCATCTTTGATTAACGAGCTAGTCAAGTAGAGGCAAAGTAGTGACACTCTGTTTGTCTATGTATTCACACATGTATTATGTTTCCGGTTAATACAATTCTAGCATGAATAATAAACATTTATCATGATATAAGGAAATAAATAATAACTTTATTATTGCCTCTAGGGCATATTTCCTTCATAAGGCCCATATACTCCCCGGCGAATTCCCGTAACTCTCCGGTACTCCGAAAAATACCCGGATCACTCGGAATCTTTCCGAAGTCCGAATATAGTCGTTCAATATATCGATCTTTACGTCTCGACCATTTCGAGACTCCTCGTCATGTCCCCGATCTCAGCCGGGACTCCTAACTCCTTCGGTACATCAAAACACATAAACTCATAATATAACCGTCATCGAACTTTAAGCGTGCGGACCCTACGGGTTCGAGAACTATGTAGACATGACTGAGACACGTCTCCGGTCAATAACCAATAGCGGAACCTAGATGCTCATATTGGATCCCACATATTCTACGAAGATCTTTATCTGTCAAACCGCATAACGACATACGTTGTTCTCTTTGTCATCGGTATGTTACTTGCCCGAGATTCGATTGTCGGTTTCTCAATACCTAGTTCAATCTCGTTACCGGCAAGTCTCTTTACTCGTTCCGTAATACCTCATCCCGCAACTAACTCATTAGTTGCAATGCTTGCAAGGCTTAAGTGATGTGTATTACCGAGTGGGCCTAGAGATACATCTCCGACAATCGGAGTGACAAATCCTAATCTCGAAATACGCCAACCCAACAAGTACCTTCGGAGACACCTGTAGAGCACCTTTATAATCACCCAGTTACTTGTGACGTTTGGTAGCACACAAAGTGTTCCTCCAGTAAACGGAGTTGCATAATCTCATAGTCATAGGAACATGTATAAGTCATGAAGAAAGCAATAGCAACATACTAAACGATCGAGTGCTAAGCTAACGGAATGGGTCAAGTCAATCACATCATTCTCCTAATGATGTGATCCTGTTAATCAAATGACAACTCATGTCTATGGTTAGGAAACATAACCATCTTTGATCAACGAGCTAGTGAAGTAGAGGCATACTAGTGACACTCTATTTGTCTATGTATTCACACATGTATTATGTTTCCGGTTAATACAATTCTAGCATGAATAATAAACATTTATCATGATACAAGAAAATAAATAATAACTTTATTATTGCCTCTTGGGCATATTTCCTTCAGTCTCCCATTTGCACTAGAGTCAATAATCTAGTTCACATCGCCATGTGATTTAATACCAATAGTTCACATCATCATGTGATTAACACCCATAGTTCACACCGACATGTGACCAATACCCAAAGGGTTTACTAGAGTCAATAATCTAGTTCACATCGCTATGTGATTAATACCCAAAGAGTACTAAGTGTGATCATGTTTTGCTTGTGAGAGAAGTTTAGTCAACGGGTCTGCCACATTCAGATCCGTAAGTATTTTGCAAATTTCCATGTCAACAATGCTCTGCACGGAGCTACTCTAGCTAATTGCTCCCACTTTTAATATTTATCTAGATTGAGACTTTTAGTCATCTGGATTAGTGTCAAAACTTGCATCGACGTAACCCTTTACGATGAATCTTTTGTCACCTCCATAATCGAGAAACATATCCTTATTCCACTAAGGATAATTTTGACCAATGTCCAGTGATCTATTCCTAGATCACTATTGTACTCTCTTGTCAAACTCAGGGTAGAGTATACAATAGGTCTGGTACACCGCATGCCATACTTTATAGAACCTATGGCTGAGGCATAGGGAATGACTTTCATTCTCTCTCTATCTTCTGCCATGGTCGGGTTTTGAGTCTTACTCAATTTCACACCTTGTAACACAGGCAAGAACTCCTTCTTTGACTGTTCCATTTTGAACTACATCAAAATCTTGTCAAGGTATGTACTCATTGAAAAAACTTATCAAGCGTATTGATCTATCTCTATAGATCTTTATGCTCAATATGTAAGCAGCTTCACCGAGGTCTTTCTTTGAAAAAATCCTTTCAAACACTCCTTTATGCTTTGCAGAATAGTTTGACATTATTTCCGATCAACAATATGTTATTCACATATACTTATCAGAAATCCTGCAGTGCTCCCACTCACTTTCTTGTAAATACAGGCTTCACCGCAAGTCTGTATAAAACTATATGCTTTGGTCAACTTATCAAAGTGTATATTCCAACTCCGAGATGCTTGCACCAGTCCATAGATGGATCGCTGGAGCTTGCATATTTTGTTAGCACCTTTAGGATTGACAAAACCTTCTGGTTGCATCATATACAACTCTTCTTTAATAAATCCATTAAGGAATGCAGTTTTGTTTATCCATTTGCCATATTTCATAAGATGCGGCAGTTGCTAACATGATTCGGACAGACTTAAGCATAGATACGAGTGAGAAACTCTCATCGTAGTCAACACCTTGAACTTGTCGAAAACCTTTTTGCGACAATTCTAGCTTTGTAGATAGTAACACTACTATCAGCGTCCGTCTTCCTCTTGAAGATCCATTTAATCTCAATGGCTCGCCGATCAATGGGCAAGTCAATCAAAGTCCATACTTTGTTCGCATACATGGATCTCATCTCAGATTTCATGGCCTCAAGCCATTTCGCGGAATCTGGGCTCATCATCGCTTCCTCATAGTTCGTAGGTTTGTCATGGTCAAGTAACATGACCTCTAGAACAGGATTACCGTACCACACTGGTGTGGATCTCACTCTGGTTTACCTACGAGGTTCGGTAGTAACTTGATCTGAAGTTACATGATCATCATCATTAGCTTCCTCACTAATTGGTGTAGGAGTCACAGGAACAGATTTCTGTGATGAACTACTTTTCAATAAGGGAGCAGGTACAGTTACCTCATCAAGTTCTACTTTCCTCCCACTCACTTCTTTCGAGAGAAACCCCTTCTCCAGAAAGGATCCATTCTCAGCAACAAATGTCTTGCCTTCGGATCTGTGATAGAAGGTGTACCCAACAGTTACTTTTGGGTATCCTACGAAGACACACTTCTCCAATTGGGTTTGAGCTTATCAAGATGAAACTTTTTCACATAAGCATCGCAACTCCAAACTTTAAGAAATGACAACTTTGGTTTCTTGCCAAACCATAGTTCATACTGTGTCATCTCAACGAATTTAGATGGTGGCCTATTTAACGTGAATGCAGCTGTCTCTAATGCATAACCCCAAAACGATAGTGGTAAATCGGTAAGAGACATCATAGATCGCACGATATCTAATAAAGTACGGTTACGACGTTTGGATACACCATTACACTGTGGTGTTCTAGGTGGCGTGAGTAGTGAAACTATTTCACATTGTTTTAACTGAAGGCCAAACTCGTAACTCAAATATTCTCCTCCACGATCAGATCGTAGAAACTTTATTTTCTTGTTATGATGATTTTCCACTTCACTCTGAAATTATATGAACTTCTCAAATATTTTAGACTTTTGTTTCATCAAGTAGATATACTCATATCCGCTCAAATCATATGTGAAGATCAGAAAATAATGATACCTGTCGTGAGCTTCAATATTCATCGGACCACATACACCAGTATGTATGATTTTCAACAAATCTGTTGCTCGCTCCATTGTTCCAGAGAACGGAGTCTTAGTCATCTTGCCCATGAGGCATGGTTCGCAAGCATCAACTGATTCATAATCAAGTGATTCCAAAAGCCCATCAGCATGGATTTTCTTCATGCGCTCTACACCAATATGACCTAAACGGCAGTGCCACAAATAAATTGCACTATCATCATTAACTTTGCATCCTTTTGGCTTGAATATTATGAATATGTGTATCACTACGATCGAGATCCAACAAACCATTTTTGTTGGTGTGTATGAACATCGAAGGTTCTATTCATGTAAATAGAACAACAATTATTCTCTAACTTAAATGAATAACCGTATTGCAATAAACATGATCAAATCATATTTATGCTCAACGTAAACACCAAATAACACTTATTTAGGTTCAACACTAATCCCGAAAGTATAGGGAGTGTGTGATGATGATCATATCAATCTTGGAACCAATTCCAACACACATCGTCACTTCACCCTTAACTAGTCTTTGTTCATTCTGTAACTCCTATTTCGAGTTGCTAATTTTAGCAACCGAACAAGTATCAAATACTCAGGGCCTACTATAAACACTAGTAAGGCACACATCAATAACCTGTATATCAAATATACCCTTTGTTCACTTTGCCTTCTTTCTTATCCACCAAATATTCAGGGAATTTCCGCTTCCAGTGATCATTTCCTTTGCAGTAGAAGCACTCAGTTTCAGGCTTTGGTCCAGCTTTGGGCTTCTTCACGGGAGTGACAACTTGCTTGTCATTCTACTTGAAGTTCCCTTTCTTTCCCTTTACCCTTTTCTTGAAACTAGTGTTCTTGTCAATCATCAACACTTGATGCTCTTTCTTGATTTCTACCTTCGTCGATTTCAACATCATGAAGAGCTCGGGAATCGTTTTCGTCATCCCTTGCATACTATAGTTCATCATGAAGTTCTAGTAACTTAGTGATGGTGACTAGAGAACTCTGTCAATCACTATCTTATCTGTAAGATTAACTCCCACTTGATTCAAGCGATTGTAGTACCCAGACAATCTGAGCATATGCTCACTGCTTGAGCTATTCTCCTCCATCTTTTAGCTATAGAACTTGTTGGAGACTTCATATCTCTCAACTCGGATATTTGCTTGAAATATTTAACTTCAACTCCTAGAACATCTCATATGGTCCATGATGTTCAAAACGTCTTTGAAATCCCGATTCTAAGCCGTTAAGCATGGTGCACTAAACTATCAAGTAGTCATCATATTGAGCTAGCCAAACATTCATAATGTCTGCATCTGCTCCTGCAATAGGTCTTGTCACCTAGCGGTGCATCAAGGACATAATTCTTCTGCGCAGCAATGAGGTTAATCCTTAGATCACGGATCCAATCCGCATCATTGCTACTAACATTTTTCAACATAGTTTTCTCTAAGAATATATAAAAAATTAAATGGGGAGCAATATCGCGAGCAATTGATCTACAACATAGATATGCTAATACTACCAGGACTAAGTTCATGATAAATTAAAGTTTAATTAATCATATTACTTAAGAACTCCCACTTAGATAGACATCCCTCTAATCCTCTAAGTGATCACGTGATCCAAATCAACTAAACCATGTCCGATCATCACGTGAGATGGAGTAGTTTCAATGGTGAACATCACTATGTTGATCATATCTACTATATGATTCACGCTCGACTTTCGGTCTCCGTGTTCCAAGGCCATATCTGTTATATGCTAGGCTCGTCAAGTTTAACCTGAGTATTCCGCATGTGCAACTGTTTTGCACCTGTTGTATTTGAACGTAGAGCCTATCACACCCGATCATCACGTGGTGTCTCAGCATGAAGAACTTTCGCAACGGTGCATACTTAGGGAGAACACTTATACTTTGATAATTTAGTGAGGGATCATCTTATAATGCTACCATCAATCAAAGCAAGATAAGATGCATAAAAGATAAACATCACATGCAATCAATATAAGTGATATCATATGGCCATCATCATCTTGTGCTTGTGATCTCCATCTCCGAAGCACCTCCATGATCACCATCGTCACCGGCGCGACACCTTGATCTCCATCGTAGCATCGTTGTTGTTTCGCCAATCTTATGCTTCTACGACTATCGCTACCGCTTAGTGATAAAGTAAAGCATTACAGGGCGATTGCATTGCATACAATAAAGCGACAACCATATGGCTCCTGCCAGTTGCCGATAACTCGGTTACAAAACATGATCATCTCATACAATAAAATTTAGCATCATGTCTTGACCATATCACATCACAACATGCCCTGCAAAAACAAGTTAGACGTCCTCTACTTTGTTGTTGCAAGTTTTATGTGGCTACTACGGGCTTAGCAAGAACCGTTCTTACCTACGCATCAAAACCACAACGATAGTTTGTCAAGTTGGTGCTGTTTTAACCTTCGCAAGGGCCGGGCATAGCCACACTTGGTTCAACTAAAGTTGGAGAAACTGACACCCGCCAGCCACCTGTATGCAAAGCACGTCGGTAGAACCAGTCTCGCGTAAGCGTATGCGTAATGTCGGTCCGGGCCGCTTCGTCCAACAATACCGCCGAACCAAAGTGTGACATGCTGGTAAGCATGTATGACTTATATCGCCCACAACTCACTTGTGTTCTACTCGTGCATATTACATCAACGCATAAAACCTGGCTCGGATGCCACTGTTGGGGAACGTAGTAATTTCAAAAAATTTCCTACGCACACGCAAGATCATGGTGATGCATAGCAACGAGAGGGGAGAGTGTTGTCCACGTACCCTTGTAGACCGTAAGCGGAAGCGTTAGCACAACATGGTTGATGTAGTCGTATGTCTTCACGATCCGACCGATCAAGTACCAAACGTACGACACCTCCGAGTTCAGCACACGTTCAGCCCGATGACGTCCCTCGAACTGCGATTCAGCTGAGTGTTGATGGAGAGTTTCGTCAGCACGAAGGCGTGGTGATGATGTTCATGTTCTACCGACGCAGGGCTTCGCCTAAGTACCACTACAGTATTATCGAGGTGGACTATGATGGAGGGGGGCACCGCACACGGCTAAGAGATGATCAACTTGATCAACTTGTGTGTCTAGAGGTGCCCCCCTGCCCCTGTATATAAAGGAGCAAGGGGGGAGGCGGCCGGCCTAGGAGGAGGGCGCGCCAAGGGGGGAGTCCTACTCCTATCGGGAGTAGGACTCCTCCTTTCCTTGTTGGAGTAGGAGAGAAGGAAAGAGGAGGAGAGGGAGAAGGAAAAGGGGGCTACACCCCTTGTCCAATTCGGACCAGAGGGGGGGCGCAGGCCTCCTTCCTTTTGGCCTTTCTCCTCTATTCTCATATGGCCCAATAAGGCCCATATACTCCCCGGCGAATTCCCGTAACTCTCCGGTACTCCGAAAAATACCCAGATCACTCGGAACCTTTCTGATGTCCGAATATAGTCATCCAATATATCGATCTTTACATCTCGACCATTTCGAGACTCCTCGTCATGTCCCCGATCTCATCCGGGACTCCGAACTCCTTCGGTACATCAAAACACATAAACTCATAATATAACCGTCATCGAACTTTAAGCGTGCGGACCCTACGGGTTCGAGAACTATGTAGACATGACCGAGACACGTCTACGGTCAATAACCAATAGCGGAACCTGGATGCTCATATTGGCTCCCACATATTCTACGAAGATCTTTATCGGTCAAACGCATAACAACATATGTTGTTCCCTTTGTCACCGGTATGTTACTTGCCCGAGATCCGATCGTCGGTATCTCAATACCTAGTTCAATCTTATTACCGACAAGTCTCTTTACTCGTTCCGTAATACCTCATCTCGCAACTAACTCATTAGTTGCAATGCTTGCAAGGCTTAAGTGATGTGTATTACCGAGTGGGCCCAGAGATACCTCTCCGATAATCGGAGTGACAAATCCTAATCTCGAAATACGCCAACCCAACAAGTACCTTTGGAGACACCTGTAGAGCACCTTTATAATCACCCAGTTACGTTGTGATGTTTGGTAGCACACAAAGTATTCCTCCGGTAAACGGGAGTTGCATAATCTCATAGTCATAGGAACATGTATAAGTCATGAAGAAAGCAATAGCAACATACTAAACGATCGAGTGCTAAGCTAACAGAATGGGTCAAGTCAATCACATCATTCTCCTAATGATGTGATACCGTTAATCAAATGACAACTCATGTCTATGGTTAGGAAACATAACCATCTTTGATCAACGAGCTAGTCAAGTAGAGACATACTAGTGACACTCTGTTTGTCTATGTATTCACACATGTATTATGTTTTCGGTTAATACAATTGTAGCATGAATAATAAACATTTATCATGATATAAGGAAATAAATAATAACATTATTATTGTCTCTAGGGCATATTTCCTTCATATGTTCCTCCCTCGTAATAATTTTCAGTAGCATCATGAATGAATTCAACAATATAACCAGCACCTAAAGCATTATTTTCATGATCTACAAACATAGAAAATTTACTACTCTCCACACAAGCAAAATTCTTCTCATAAATAATAGTGGGAGAAAACTCAACAAAATAACTATCATGTGATTGAAAATTAAGATCAAGATAACAAATTTCATGGTTATTATTGTTCTCTAAAGCATACATGTCATCACAATAATCATCATAGATAGGAGGCATGCTTTCATCATAATAAATTTGCTCATCAAAACTTGGGGGACAAAAAATATCATTTTCATCAAACATAGCTTCCCCAAGCTTGTGGATTTGCATATCATTAGCATCATGGATATTCAAGTAATTCATACTAACAACATTGCAATCATGCTCATCATTCGAATATTTAGTGCCAAATATTTTATAGATTTCTTCTTCTAGCACTTTAGCACAATTATCCTTTCCATCATACTCACGAAATATATTAAAAAGGTGAAGCGTATGAGACAAACTCAATTCTATTTTTTATAGTTTTCTTTTATAAACTAAACTAGTGATAAAACAAGAAACTAACAGACTCGATTGCAAGATCTAAAGATATACCTTCAAGCGCTAACCTCCCCGGCAACGGCGCCAGAAAAGAGCTTGATGTCTACTACACAACCTTCTTCTTGTAGACATTGTTGGGCCTCCAAGTGTAGAGGTTTGTAGGACAGTAGCAAATTTCCCTCAGGCTTTGTTCGGTTAATCCCAACCCCAAATGGATTGGAGGGGATTTGCAGGGATTTTGGCTTGCAGGGGATTAATTCCCCCTCAATCCCCTACAAATCCACCTCAACTGAACAAGCCCTCAAGTGGATGACCTAAGGTTTATCAATCCGTAGGAGGCGTAGGATGAAGATGGTCTCTCTCAAGCAACCCTACAACCAAATAACAAAGAGTCTCTTGTGTCCCCAACACACCCAATACAATGGTAAATTGTATAGGTGCACTAGTTCGGCGAAGAGATGGTGATACAAGTGGTATATGGATAGCAGATAATAGTTTTTGTAATCTGAAATAATAAAAACAGCAAGGTAGCAAGTGATAAAAGTGAGCGTAAACGGTATTGCAATGTGTGGAAACAAGGCCTAGGGTTCATACTTTCGCTAGTGTAAGTTCCCTCAACAATACTAACATAATTGAATCATAAAACTATCCCTCAACATGCAACAAAGAGTCACTTCAAAGTCACTAATAGCGGAGAACCAACAAAGAGATTATGGTAGGGTACGAAACCACCTCAAAGTTATTCTTTCCAATAATCCGGTGGGCTATTCCTATAAGTGTCACAAACAGACCTAGAGTTCGTACTATAATAACACCTTAAGATACAAATCAATCAAAACCCTAATGTCACCTAGATACTCCAATGTCACCTCAAGTATCCGTGGGTATGATTATACGATATGCATCACACAATCTCAGATTCATCTATTCAACCAACACATAGAACCTCAAAGAGTGCCCCAAAGTTTCTACCGGAGAATCACGACGAAAATGTGTGCCAACCCCTATGCATAGGTTCCCAATGTCACGAAACCCGCAAGTTGGTCACCTTAACATACATTAAGTGGCACGTGGTATCCCATTGTCACCACAGATATCCACGGCAAGACATACATCAAGTGTTCTCAAGTCTTTAAAGACTCAATCCGATAAGATTACTTCAAAGGGGAAACTCGATTCATTACAAGAGAGAAGAGGGGGGAAGAAACATCATAGGATCCAAATATAATAGCAAAGCTCGCGATACATCAAGATTGTATCATCTCAAGAACACGAGAGAGAGAGAGAGAGAGAGAGAGAGAGAGAGAGAGATCAAACACATAGCTACTGGTACATACCCTCAGCCCCGAGGGAGAACTACTCCCTCCTCGTCATGAAGAGCACCGGGATGATGAAGATGGCCACCGGTGAGGGTTCCCCCCTCCGGCAGGGTGTCGGAACAGGGTCCCGATTGACTTTTGGTGGCTACGGAGGCTTCTGGCGGCGGAACTCCCGATCTATCTTGCGTTCTGAAAGTTTTAGGGTATATGGAGTTATATAGGCAGAAGGAGCACGTCAGGGGAGCCATGGGGGCCCCACGAGGCAGGGGGGCGCGGGCAGCTCCCGTATCTTCTGACGTGGGGTCCAAGTCCATCAGGTGTGTTTCTTTCCAAAAATAACTTCTCCAGTTGATTTCGTTCCGTTTCGACTCCGTCTGATATTCCTTTTCTTCACAACACTGAAATAGGTATAAAACAACAAATCTGGGCTGGGCCTCCGGTTAATAGGTTAGTCCCAAAAATAATATAAAAGTGGATAATAAAGCCCAATATTGCCTAAAACAGTAGATAATATAGCATGGAGCAATCAAAAATGATAGATACGTTGAAGACATATCAAACACGCATGACATAAACCATCTTGCCATGCCACGTCATCATTGGACATGGTGCTCTTGCGATGATTTTTCTGGTTTCTTGAAGGAGGATGAGGATGGCTGGCTGGTGATGATGATGACGTGAGGGTAGGTGGCACTGATTGGCGAGTGTTGGGGATTCACGCTGGACACTGTCGGGTTGCGTTGGAGAAAAAGATAGAAAAATGGCGCACACGGTCCAGCGTTTTCCAAGTGTTTTCAGTTTGGATTGGTCTGATTGGGTGCGACGATCATATTTCCTTGTATCAATCGTGAACGATTTTTCCGGTGGAAAATGAATTATTAATAGGCCAAGGAATTTTCTCTGAAAAATAATAGGCTAGGGAATCTTGCACGGCACACTTCCCGTTGTCATCCAGAAACGGACCGAGCCTAACATACTCCCCGATTCTTCTTTTGTGTGAATCAATCTGTGGTTGAATGGTTAGGAGGACAGTCGTATCACCAGTCCACCAGATTTCAAGTCATAAACTTTACATTGATGCTCGCATCATTTCTGGATTTATTTCAGGCCTTGTAACGATGTGCATTAAGTGGGCGGAGACGTTTCAGTCGACTACGAAGTTGTGGCGACTTCATCAATCCCAAGATGAGTCGGGTCAGTCTCTCAAAGGTGCTCATAGGGGTAGGGTGTGCGTGCACGCATTCACAAATGTGAGTGTATGTGCGTATATATGAGTGTCTAAGTATTTACTGTGTTCCAAACATACTCCCGGATTTTTAGTATCAAATTTGGTCTCGGTGCTCGTATTTTATTGAATTTCTTTTTGAATTGTTTGGGTTGCTTACCACATATGTCATGTGGTCTCGATGTTTGTATTTATCAGAATACATTTTAGAATTTTAGTGTTATTTGTTCAATGGTAGATGACGTCGACTCAAAGGTGCTTATAAGGGTAGGCTGAACCTGTGCGTTCATGTGAGTGAATGCACGCGTGGGTACGTCTATATTGCGTTTAAAAGATTATAAGATTGCTTAAACCTTTTTTTACTAATCGACATGACTTCACTAATTAAGGATCTCCTTGATTGAGAGGAATCCTAAAGAAATTTCAAAGAATTTTAGTCTTTAGGATATTTTCCATGTATGTTGTTTGGTTTGTATGATTATAATATATAATAACTTTTTCATGGTATTCATTTGCACTACTTTTCATGAAAATTTCCATCCACTACAAACTCATGTGAAGAATCCTACGGTTTTTTCTGCTCACAAATGAAGCACCTATGCTAATCCTATAGTATTGAAGATGACATGCCACCTTATTTCCTGTGCTTTTCCTATTATGTCGTTTTATAAATCCGACAAATCAAGGATGCCCTAACTAAAAACTAGTTATATGGAATAAATTGGAACAAATACGAAGGATAAAGAGTTGTGATAAAACTAGAAGTTACGTAAACTTCACTACATAGGAACATTTGCGAGTAAATATAATAGCATTAAAAATTTACAATAGAAGAGATCGAAGATTTTCATCAATAAAGCTCTTTTGGGAGAACTTTTGTACTTACAGACTACAAGGCACATTGTTTTTTCTTTTCTTTTGAGCTTAACTATGGAAGTTTTATTACTCAATAATCAAAGGTAAAAAGGCAAAGCTTTGTGGCCCATTTTTTTAGAATAATAGGGAGAGCTCCCTGGCTCCATTCATAGAAAGAAGCCCGAGCAGATCATGTCCAATTATAAGGTTAAAAATAGAAGCTTAAGCTTTAGGAAGCAAACCACAAAGCTAAAGAAAGTAGCATCTACATAATGTATCGACCACAAAACAATTTCTTACCCAAAAGCATTATTACATTGATAAACACAAAAAAAATCAAGCCAAGGCGATGTTCCGGCTTCCCCGTGATGTTGCCACCTGTGTCTGGCTAGATGATGATGGATGTCATCACACCGAGAGGACCCTAAGAATATCTCTCCATCTCTAGAGGAGCAAATTCCACTCTCAAGCTATCGAGTCCCTTATCAAACTTTCTGATGAATCTGTAAGTTGTCATTATGATCACCGAGTTTGAGCAACCCCAAATCTCACCGTACGGTAAGAAGAGACTACGATACTCTCATGGTCTAAGGAACTAAAACACGCATTAACACTCTGTATTATAGCAATTGACTTGTGACGATATCATCTCCAAGTATAACAAACAAAATTCGGGACGATTCAATATGATCGTTCTTCTAACATCATATTCTCAATGTTTTTTAGGACTATTGTTACACTTAACGATATCCTAAGATCCGGAAAATGTGATCGCCAACAACACTTGAGCTAGTCTTAGAGGCGAGACTAGGAATCTTATTTTACTGTCTATCGTCCTACACATGCATATGGGCTTTCCACCGTATCACATATTACAGGATCATAGCAGTTATAATGTAGAATATAAACTCTTAATTATGAAAACATAAATATAATAATACAATATTATTGCCTCTACGACATACTTCCAACAACAACCTCCAGAGTGGAATTAGAGCTCGCTAAGACAACATCAATGTGCCGAGCCTTGTTTGTTGCATAGTCATCATCTCCTTTCCTATGATGTACTTCAGGGAGAGCCTCGAGCGGTTAAACATTCACTCTCGGAATATGTATCGCCCGTACTCTATCTGGAAAGGGATATTGATCATCCATACCACATGAATATAAAACAACTCCACTTGATCCAACATGTGATCTATGAGGACCAGTCTCGATTTTTTATCAGTCTTGTAACCAGCCACCAAATATGACTAATAGAGATCCGGGAAAAACATTAAAAGCAAATTCATGTGTTTCCACAGGGCCCAAAGAATAACAACACACATATTATTCAAAGCATCAAATTTTCTTCCAGACGCCCAAAGAGAAGCAACAAACTTCAAGTTGCTTCCCAGGGATCTGTCAAAATTCACTAACTTTAGTCGAAACTTGCCTAGTTACAATGGTATCAAAGAACACACATTGGATAGTTTCACCACAAAAACAAAAAACATAGTCTCCGGGCTACTTGAGATTTCTCTTCTTGAGGTTTTCCCTAGTCATGAGCTTATTCTGGAAAGTAAGCCACAAAATGACATGAATTCTAGGTGGAATTAATAGCTTCCAAACCGAGGGAGGAAAACAGGAACCACACCCCTATAATTTATGATTGCATAAAGAGAGCTAGAAGAGTTTTGCCAAAAGTTTTCATATTGCCAAATTAAAGAGTCATTGGAGTATGAATAGGAAATACTCTCGGCAATTTCCTCAAGCTCAAACCAAAGTATCATCATTGGCTCATCAAAGTTTCTCCTAAAGGTTAGCTTAAGAGTGTGACCATCCCCAATATGACGAATGGTTTTGCATTGTTCTCTATAGACACAGTAGAGGTCCCAATATTGAACAACAAGGGGGGATGACACAAACCATGAATCTTCCCAAAATCTATTGCTCTTATCGCCCCCAATATCCATCTAGACCCAAACTTCACTACTTTTGTTGCCCACATAACCCATTTCTCGAAGTTGGAGGCCCAAAGAGCATCACTACATAAATTTTTAGGAAATTAAGGTTGGTATATGGGATCAACCAATTTCCTCCGAACCCTACCCTCTCGTGCCCTGTGTATTTTTACCCAAGAGCCCAAGAGGAAAATGTTGAGGTCATGCGGGTTAAGAATACTAATAAGCCCCCAAACATCCAGTTCATACACATTAACTACTAGTTAGCTAAATGTATTTTCCTATGCCCCTCAAAGTCATTCCACGGACAAGTATCCATATGGGAGTTGATAAGATCTAATGCCCATTTAGTGAATCTGAAAAAGGATAGGAAATATATAGGAATGCTAGCAAGGCAAGACTTAATAAGACTGATCATGCCTCTATAAGATAAAAGCTTTACTCTCCACCCAAGAATTCATTTTCAAGATTTTATCAATCAAAGGTTGAAGGCCCTCTCTATACAGCTTAAAATCACTTCTTGAGATTTTAAGAATACTTCCTTAAAATCACTTCTAAGTAGGGTGGCCCATAGAGTACATGACACACTACTAGCATCGACGATTCCCTATAAGTTTATTCATCATTAAAACCACACCGTTCATGGTGAAAATGAAGGCAATCTGTTTGGGCCCTCAGATTTAGTATGCATTACTAGTAGTAGCCTTTTTATTTATATTTTTTAGACGACTTCTGTTATTTTATATAGATGGGCCGCCTCTGCTCAACAGATCTTCCACTTTGCCTCTGTGGGCCGCCGCTGTCCTGGTGCGCTTGCGTATCCTGACTTCCTGAGTCGCGACTTGTCTGGCGTACTACAACAGCCCCAGCCAGGGCCAGTGACCAAGTTCCATCAGGAAACAAAAACAACGATTTAGAGGATAGCATCTGCTTCATACTCCCTCCGTTCCAAAATAGATGACCCAACTTTATACTTAAGTTAGTACAAAGTTGGGTCATCTATTTTGGAACGGAGGGAGTAGTTTGCAAGCCAAATTTCTGCCAACACTGCTGAGTGGCACGATTACAACTCCACCACGGCCAAAGTCCAGTCAGTTGCTCCCAACAAGTGGAAGGCGCCACCGATTGATTGGGTCATGATTAACCTTGATGCCTCTTACCAGCCATCCACATGGCTAGGGAGGATGGGGTGCATCGCCAGGGACACAAGCGGTGATGTCATCTGCGCTGTTGCAGGCAATCTCTCAAACATATCCGTCGTGATTCATGCTCAAGCTGTGGCTCTCATGAAGGCAATCAACATGGCTGAGGGTTTAGCATGGGACAGGTAATCTTCATGACGGACTGCCTTCCTCTACAACAGGTCATTGTTTCTAACTCGTCAGATAGAAGCCAGCTCGGGAGCATTTTTAGAGAGTCCAAATACTTCTCGAGATGGGGTTCATTCAGTATAAAGTGTTGTTTAATCATCGTTCTTGCAATGAACTAGCCCATTTGCTGGCTAGTCTAGGTTCAAGGTTGGCTCCAGGTGGTGACCGAATGTGGCTCACCAACTTTCCACCGGATGTAATGGGTGTTGTGGCAGGCGATTCAGCCGTGTCCACTAGCTAATGGAATGCTAGGTGTTCCATGTAAAAAAAAAAATCTAGAGTAGGAGCGACCGAGTGAGCGAACCGTCCCTCCATCCGTTTCTTCGTGTGGCGGCTAGGGCTAGCGTCCCAGCGACGTAGACGGCAGATCAGATCGGCAGGCCGACAGGACCAGGAACGCTTGAACGGCAACCATGACAGGAAGACAGGGAAGGTTTGCTTCAATTCATCTCCGATAACCGGTGATTCCGTGAGCCCTTGATCTTCACTTTGAGTTGTTCCGATTTCGTTCCCTATATAGTTTCGCTAAAATCTTGTATTGCTAGTTTTGTTCTTTCTATTAGGTGTGTAGTATTGCAAGATCTAAGTCATGTCTTTTTTTTAGAAAACAAGACTCTGGTTAAAATCGTTTGAAGAAACAAAAACTCGGGGTTTTAACTTGATCTCGAGACAAGATACAGATAAGTTTATTATATAAAAAAAACCACAAGTGTCATCTGATAATCGGTCACTTGATCAAGAGCATGCACATGATAATAATAATGACAATGCTCCTAGCCCTAAAGATGGCCAAAGACAGAAAATAACTTTGATGGTCAAGAAAATTGTGATCTTTATATTATTATATAGTTATGTAGTTTCTCTAGTGTGCCGGGGCCCATTTCAGAGTTTGGCACAGGGCCTCGGACTTTGCCGGCCCGGCCTGGTCTCCGATGATCTATATATGGACATGACCTTGTATGGCCCTCGATCTTGGTTGTTGATCCCTCTAACCAAAACTTGACAGTGAGACGCAATATGAACCTGATCGAATTCACACCCGACAATTCAAATCCGATGTGGCGTACAGTTTTTAGGGAATTTTTTAAGCAGGTGGACCAGCCTTAGGTCGGGCCTGGTTAGGCCGAGAGCTGGCGCACTGCCGGCCCATCTCACCGTCTCGTGGGCCACTACTTCGGTTCGGTTGCAAACATAAACGGTTTCGCAATTCTCAAGCCAAGAAAAATATATATAATGGTTTCGCCCCCGTAGTGTCGTTCGTGCCTTTCTTCGCCGGATCTCGCAACAAATCCTCTTCGCCGGCGCCAGCGACAGCGCGGGGGTCGCCGCCTCTGCCCGCACATAGCCACCCTCCCCCACACCGACACCGTGCACTACCATCCCCACTGACGCGACCCAGACCCTTCTTCCTCGAACCGGCGACGCGATCCCTTCTGCTGTTGGTAAGCAAACCCTAGCCCGATTCCTTCGGCTGCTGTTCGTTTTGCTCTGCTTCTGCCTTTGCATCGCTTCGGAGAATCAGTCGGCGCCATCCGATCGCGGAAAACCTAAGCGGAAACCTAAAGTCATAGTACGTATTTTCAGGGAGGATAACTGAATTTGGTATGGGTGAAAAGGCGTCAGAATCATTGCGCCAGGGCCGGGAGGAGGCTCCAAGGAAGCAGCAACACGCTGCGGCTTGCGGTCCTCTGGCTGTCGCAGGACCGGCCATCGCAAATGAGGGCCGAGGCGACGCTCCGCGGAGTAAGATTGTTATCACAGAGATGGATGAGTTCGTGTTGGGCTTACAACTGAATGCAGGTAACCTGCTTGACGTATTTACTTTCTGTATGAATTGGGAGTGCACAGGACTTGACTAACAACTCAAGTGTACTGATGTCGCGTATCGTTTGTTTTGTAGAAACATGCAAGCGAGAAGCGCGTGACGTGTTTGCGGACGAAGATGACGGTGCGGCGTCTTCAGGCACTCTGTCAAAAGATGACAAAAGCGGGTCGGCGGCAAGGAAAATGACAGCTGGAATTGAAGACCAAGTAAAGGATGGAGAAGATGCAGCAGTCAAGCCGGACGAGGTTCTGCATGAAGCTGAAATTGGCAAAGGTTTGGCTGGTGCTCTGAGGCTTCTTAAGGACAGAGGGACACTTGATGAGGGTGGTGAAAAAATCAGTGACAAGAAGAAAAGCAAGCCTGTTGGTATCAAGGATGGACCAAAAGAAATTAACATAGAGAGAACTGATGAGTTTGGTCGAGTGGTAAGTACTAGATCCAAATGTTTTTTTGTCTGCATTCATTTGTCATCAGGAATAATAATAGATGACACACAATGATAACATTTCTCAGAGCCTGATGATTTTGTCCACAGATGACTATGAAGGAGGCATTTCGGGAGCTTTCACGCAAATTCCATGGCAAGGGCCCTGGCAAGACGAAGCAGGAGAAACGGCAGAGGAAGTACCAGGATGAGTTGAAAACCAAGCGGATGAAATCTTCCGACACGCCTTTAATGTCCGCGGAGAAGATGAGGGAGGCCCAAGCGCGCAACAAGACACCATACCTTGTTTTAAGCGGCAATGCAAGATCAAGGCATGCTGGCTAGCAACATACTTCTAAATTGTTTACTTGCCTAATCATTTTGACATCCTCAGGCCTTCATGCATGGAAAATGCACAGTTGTTTTCTTTGGTTCTATACGGGGATTGGCGTTCAATAGTATTCTCTTTGCTAAAATTTTACACTCTTATTTAATCTTGAGCTCAACTAATTCATGGCTGTTTGGGTCATTACTCATTAGTAATGATGGCCGTTATTCCACATTATGCCGTAAACCCACTTAAGCCTCCAATGCAGACCACTAGATCATGTTTGGAAGGACCAAAGGAGGCCTAGATTTAGGCCCAGTTTAGAACAAAAGAACTTTACAAGAATTTCGTAACAATGAATTCATATAGGAAAACTTTCCTATGTACTCTATAGATTGTAGGATTTGCTTTAAAAAATCCTATAGGAATCCTTCCTTTTCCTTCCAGTGTTGGAGGATTCTCAACATTTGCTCAAACCTTGTGTTTTCACTTCTTTTGAGAAGTCCAATGCAACATGTGTCTTTATCTCTCCTAAAGAAACAATTCCTGCAAAAAGTACAGTTCCTGCGTTTTTTACATTCTGTAGGAGAGAAGCATAACTAGGAGATGTTCATATTTGAGCTGGTCTAAATTTTTATTGCGGCTATACTAACTGATAGTATGGAATGGTGCGCATGCACTATATGTTTGCATCTTGTGGTATTCTTGGGACAAGAACAAGCTTCTCCTTCCGACGCATCGTCACTCCAAACACGTCGGCCATGTCAACGTCCTCCTCCCGCATCCCGTCGGGGAGCTCCCAGTCGAAGCAATAAACAAGGTTGGCGAGCATGGCCTCGACCGTGGCGAGCCCAAAGCCCATCCCGGGGCAAATCCTCCGCCCGGCTCCAAACGGCAGGAATTGGAAATCCCTCCCTTTGAAGTCGGCAGCTGCTTTGGCCCCGTCTATGAACCTCTCCGGCCAGAACTCCTCCGCCTTCATCCCCCAGGACTCGGTGTCTCTGCAGAGAGCCCACGCGTTGATGATGACGCGTGTCCCTGCCGGGACCATGTAGCCGTTGACGTCGTCGCACTCGGCCATGGAGAGGTGTGGGAGGAGGAGCGGCGCCGGTGGGTGGAGCCGGAGCGTCTCCTTCACCACAGCCTTGAGGTAGGACATGTTGCCCAGATCGTCCTCCTTGACTGTTTGCTGGGTCTTGGGTGTCTTGCTCCTCACGTCGGCCTGGAGTTTGGCCATGAGGTGTGGCTTCCGCATGAGCTCCGCCATGGCGAACTCCAGGACGATGGATGACGTGTCTGTGCCCGCAGAGAACATGTCCTGTTTACATATTTGGAATTATATATCAATGAAAATTAACCATCAGAAATATTAATCAAATAATTAAAAATTACTCCCTCTGTTCTAAACGTTCCTATATTTTTTTAAGAGGGAGTAGTGTTTAGTTCAGAGGGAAACGTTCAGGAAGCTAAGCGAATTACCAACAAGATGGCCTTGACGTTGTCTCTAGTGAGATTGTACTCGTGTTGAAGAGAGAGGAGAACATCCACCAAGTCTCTGTCTTCATCTTGTTGGTTTTGCTCTTGCTCATTGGGTTGATGCTGATGTACTCCTACTAGCCATGGTGATTTGGTCGCGTGGTCGTCTATGATCTTGTCGAGCAACTCGTCCCATCTCTTCTTCAGCCTCCTCGTCTTGCCGAGCACCACTCGCCGGAGAAGACCTACCTTGGCCAAGCTCGGGAAGTAGTCCTCCAGGTTGAACCCCCCTATCGCAGCCACGTTCCCGGCGATGAGCTCCCGGAACAGCTCGTTCCTGCCTTCCTCCCTGAAGAACTTCCCGGACACGGCGCGGCATACGACGTCGTTGGTGAAGCCGCCGAGCAGCTCGGTCATGTCGACGGCAGAGCGGGCGGCCGCGGCCGCCCGGAGTTTGGCCACCACAAGGCGCACCTCCTCCTCGCGGCCGCCCTGGAGCGCGCGCACCTTCCGGGCGCTCAGCAGGTGGGTGGTAACGAGCTTCCTGGCCTGCCGCCAGTACTCGCCGTAGGGGGTGAGGGCGACGTCGGAGGGGCCGCTGAGGAGGACGCCGGCGACGATGGACGGCGGGCGGGAGGCGAAGACGTGGTCGTGCGTGCGCAGGACGGCCTCGGCGGCGCTCGGGGAGGAGACGACGAGGTTGGGCACCTGGCCGAGGCGGAGGAGCATGAGGCCGTCGCGGCCGGCGTGCTTCCTTGAGAGCTCGGCGAGGGAGATGTGCGGGTCGGGGCCGACGAGGTGCAGGTGGCCTATGAGAGGGAGCTTCGGAGGCGACGGCGGGAGACGGCGGCCATGATCACTGCAATTGTTCGCAGATCGTCTTGCCAAGTAGTAGCGGCGTAGTACGAAGAAGCAGAGCAAGAGTGAGAGCAGAACTTCCGGGGAGAAGATGGTGAGTACTTGAGCCATATCGCCTCGCATCCTCTAACACTATGGCTGAGAGTGGATGCAGAACTCTCTTGTTGGGTGCGTGCACGCTTTTATAGCTGAGGCTGGATCCGTGGATGCAATTCATGCCAATCAAACATGTCCTCAACAAGAGTGCAACAATTGTGCACGTATGAGCCGCTGAGGGTGGATCCGTGCACGTATATCTCTTTTTTATTGCGGGGAACAACGTATATCTCTTTCGGTCCACATAGTTGCGTTCTCTCTGGAAAACATGTCCTCAACAAGAGTGCAACAATTGTGCACGTATGAGCTCGTTCTTATGAAGCTAGCCAAAATTGCATTTTAAATCTTAGGATTTCGTTAAAAAAAATGGTGGGAATGCGTCATTACAAATATTCATTTAAGACATTACTATATGTGACATGTGCAAATATAATTATATAACTTTGCACGGAACAAGTTCCTAACATTTATTATAGTCTGTTGTACATCATTCCATTTATTGTAAATCATATTTCATTGTTAGTATTAACTACGTCCATAAGTTTTCTACTCCATTTTTTCTAATTAATACTCGAGCTCGAGGTAGGATCTGATAGACTGAGCTTCGTAGAAGCATGAGCAGACCTCGAGCAAGTAACGATTGAGCATTCAAACTTGTTGCTAGGATCACGCTCAACTGGATCAATCGAGATTAAACTGGCACTCCAGTTTGCTGCTAGAATCAAGAGCGACTTCATTGAGGTTGGTAGAACCTTGAGTGAGACTGAACTGCAATTCAATTATTATGCCTGGCTATAAGCTTTGGCAAGCCTTAAATTGACACTTGAGCTTGTTGATAAGATCGAGCTTGACAGAACCTCAAGTGAGCCTAAATTTGCATTAGAGCTTGTTGCGAGGCTGAGATCATTTCGACTGACGCTTTGACCAAGATCGATGGAAGCTTAATCAAAATTAAATTGGTGTTATAGCTTTGTAACAAGCTCGAGCTCGTAAAATCTCAACATGAGCTCAACTTAGTCCGATTAGCATTTGAGCTTGATCCTAGGCTTGAGTTCAGGATTGAATAAAGTTTGTAAAGGTTGAGAAAAGTTCAGTGATTATGAAGATCATTGTACACTAATGTAGAAGTGGAAATAAGTTTGACAAAAAGTTAATCACCATTTAGAAAATATTATTATTTTAGTTTCTTTTTAAAATAATCAAACTCACATTGAGTGTCACAATACATTTCCAATCATAGACTTCAGTTTGAGCGGTACTATAGTTAACAGTCATGAATTGTGTGTCTATTTTTCTTATTAAATGTGTATGCTATATTGTTTTGCCGAAACCGTCGGTTCTTCTGTTGATCTGTATTACATCACTAAGTCTTTTGGAGTTAGTTTGAGATATTATCGTATTGTGTTTAATTAATTTCTAATCATAATAACGATGAATAGTAGTACAAATAATTAATCGCCCCATGACAAGTTAGAATGAATGGGTAAAATTATTTGTACCAAACTTTTTTATTTCATTATAACTCATCTTTGACTTACAATTTGACCCAATATTATTTTCTACTACTCTTTGCAAAATAAACCACATAATTTTGATACAATGTTTTAGTCCACAATTTTAATGTATATCATGCATAATGCAAAATAACATCAAATTTAGAGGATATATTACAAAGGAAAAATAATGTATGGTGTTTTTACTTTTCGAAAGGCTACCCTTAAATATATTTTTCTAGGAAAATATTCTAGATTAAGTAGTTTTTAAAAGAAAAAAGCAAGTCTTCACATATTTATTTATGTCATGTAGATGCATTGCAATATCTGTACATGTTCATATCTATCTCATGGTATCATCAAATATCATGGCTAACGACTCTGAAGCTAATTGAATTTTCTGTTGCAAAATTAATGAAATATTATAGAGTATATATCAGTGAGTTAATAAAAAATTCTAGAGTATTCACAAAAAATGAAGGATTTGTCATTGAGTTTTTGACATTGCCTGTTTATTGGTTCTTTCTTAGCCAGATAGATATATCTTTTCATGTTCCTCTTTGTCGGAAAATTCTTTCAGTTTCCTAGTTTCAGCGGGTCATGGGTATCACATGCGTACCTTTCCCTTGATATGTGGAAAAGTCATTTAGCTTAACTCATTTAAAAGATGGTCACTTTTTTCTTATTGGTCCTTCGTTCCTAACTATAAGATGTTTTACGTTTTCTCTATTTTCTCATATTTGTATGCATCTAGACACATTTTTGTTGGGTAACGTTGCATGGAAAATAAAAAAAATTCTACGCACACGCAAGATCTATCAAGGAGATGCATAGCAACGAGGGGGAGAGTGTGTCTACATACCCTCATAGACCGTGAGCAGAAGCGTTTCACAACGCAGTTTATGTAGTCGAACTTATTCGCGCTTCAACCGACCAAGTACCGAACGCACGCCACCTTCGCGTTCTGCACACGTTCAGCTCGGTGACGTCCCTCGCCTTCTTGATCCAGCAAGACGTCGAGGTAGTAGATGAGTTCCGTCAGCACAACGGCGTGGTGACGGTTATGTGAAGTGATCCTCGCAGGGCTTCGCCTAAGCACTACGAAAATATGACCGAGGGTGTAAACGGTGAAGGGGGCGCCGCACACGGTTAAATAATTATCTGGGGTGTGCTAAGCCCCCCCCCCATATATATAGGTGGGAAGGGGAGGAGAGAGACCAGGAGGCGCCCCAAGTAGGACCGAATCCTACTTGGGCTCCTCCCAATCCGTGCGCCCACTGCCATATATATCAGAGGGGGAAGGAAAGAGGGCGAATGGGGAATCATATTCCCTTTCTTTCCTTCCCTTCTTCCCCTTTCCTTCTCCACCTTGGCCGGCCCATATGGGGTGTGTTTCCCCTCTTGGCCCATAAGGCCCATATCTTTTGTCGGGGGTGCCCGGAACCCCTTCCTGTGATCTGATATGTATCCGGTACCCTCCGGAACACTTCCGGTGTCCGAATACCATCGTCCTATATATCAATCTTTACCTCTCGACCATTTCGAGACTCCTTGTCATGTCTGTGATCTCATCCGGGACTCCGAACAATAATCGGTCACCAAATCACATAACTCATATAATATTATATCGTCAACGAACGTTCAGCGTGCGGACCCTACAGGTTCGAGAACTATGTAGACATGACCGAGAAACCACTTCGATCAATAACCAATAGCAGAACCTGTATGCCCATATTGGCTCCTACATATTCTACGAAGATCTTTATCGGTCGAACCGTTATGACAACATACGTAATTCCCTTTGTCCATCAGTATGTTACTTGCCCGAGATTCGATCGTCGGTATCTTCATACCTAGTTCAATATCGTTACTGGCAAGTCTCTTTACTCATTCCGTAATACATCACCTCGTGACCAACTCCTTAGTTGTTTGCTTGCAAGCTTATGGTGTGTATTACCGAGAGGGCCCAGAGATACCTCTTCGATACTCGGAGTGACAAATCCTAATCTCGATCTATGCCAACTCAACAAACACCTTCGGAGATACCTGTAGAGCATCTTTATGATCACCCAGTTACGTTGTGACGTTTGATAGCACATATGGTATTCCTCTGGTATCCGGGAGTTGCATAATCTCATAGTCGAAAGAATATGTATTTGACGTGAAGAAAGCAATAGTAATAAAACTGAACGATCATTATGCTAAGCTAACGGATGGGTCTTGTCCATCACATCATTCTCCTAATGATGTGATCCCGTTATCAAATGACAACTCATGTCCATGGTTAGAAAACCTTAACCATCTTTGATCAACGAGCTAGTTTAGTAGAGGCTTACTAGGGACACTGTATTTGTTTATGTATTCACACATGTATTTAAGTTTCCGATCAATACAATTCTAGCATGAAAACCTTTTTCATGAATAAGGAAGTATAAAATAACAACTATATTATTGCCTCTAGGGCATATTTCCTTTAGTTTTAATGTGTATATTCACTCATCTTAATCCGCATGTAGTCCATGTTGCAATATCTGAAACATCTTATAATTAGAAACAGAGGGAGTAGTATCTTATTGTAATAGATATGTAGTGAAATAAGCAACCATGTTTGTTTCTTGGTTTGATGCACAAGCTGCTCATAATGTCACAACTCTATGCTGAAAGTAACATTGACAACCCTAGTTGGTTAAAATTTAACCCAACTTATCAGAATTTATGCAGTGATGATATGATTCCCCTAATTCATATATGGATGCATGACCCTTCTATACTTTTGGGCCTACGATGATAGATTTGAATGCCTTTAATTCATAGAAATTGGACCTTAATAATAAATGCCCTAGGAAAGAACTTTTATTTCCTTGTCTAAGGGATCGCCTAGCTTGAGTGGTCATTCTCGAACGACACATGACATGGGATGTCACCGTCTTCAGTAGCATATGTTGGAAGCTAGGGGGTGTGGACTGAGCGGATTTCTTTCACCTTGTTGATCTTGACTTTTACTTCTAGATGTAGATCAAGAAAAAGGGTCTATGTTCGTATAGAGAGGGGTAAATTCTTGTTCTATTATTAACTCTCTGTAAATATGACCAACAATTATGTTTTTACTCTATGGAACTGCCGAGGTTTCCCTCATTCCCACTATCATGGACTTTGGATTCTAGATGGGATCCCACTACTACACTACTAGGGAAAACCCTATACACAGAACATTAGCAGTAGCGCGGGATAAAAACGCACGCTGATGCTAATTAGCAGCAACGCGGTATTTAAAAGTGCGCTGCAGATACAGTTATAGCAGTAGCGCGCCCGAGTACAAAAGCGCTACTACTAAAATTCCCACGGCTTAGCCGATAGGCTACACATAGTAGTAGCGATCTACGTGGAACCGCGCTACCGCTACTTGTTTTGTAGCAGCGCGTTAACGGACAAAGGCACTACTGCTAATGAAAATAATATTAAATGGAAAGCAAATAAAAAAGAGAAGGAATAGCAGTAGCGCTTGTTAGGAAACGCGCTATAGCTACCGTAGCAGCAGCGCACTTCCTGGAACGTGCTACTGCTACTTTTAACTTAATTAACCGCGCGGTTCGTTCTTCCCCACGACCATTTCCCCCAAATCCCTACTCCTCCGCTGTCGCCGCCCTGCATCGTCGTCGGCCGCCGTGCGCGACCCGTCGCTCTTCGCACACCTTTGACGCCACCCCCGCCCCCGACCGCGACCTCGACGCCGCCCCCGACCCCGACCTCGACACCCCCCTACATCGCCGCCCTCCGTCGTGCGCCCGCCGCCCCGACCCCATCCCCAACCTCGATGCCGCGTGCCCCTCTCCCTAAATCCGCCGGCGCCAGAGGTGAGCATGCCCTCCTCCTCCTCCTCCCCTACCTCTGCCTAGCTAGGGTTCTTAGGGTTAAATTTCAGAGTTCATCTAATTAGTTAGGGTTCATCAAATTAGATGCTAATTATGACAGTAGTTGTTAAGTAGAATTAGTTTTAGAGTTCATCGAATTAATTAGGATTAAATTTTAGAGTTCATCAAATTAGTTAGGGTTAAATTTTAGTAAGTGTTTAATAGAATTATTAAGAAAATTAATATAAATAGTTGAACTAGTTTATTTTTAGTAAAAACTAGTTTATTTTTATTCATAGTAAGTGCTTAATTGAACTAGTTGAGTTAATACAACTATTTTATTTTTGGTACGAAAATTAATAGAACTAGTTTATTTTTTTAGTTAAAGCAACTATTTTATTTTTAGTAAGTAAATTAATAAACTAGTTGAACTAGTTCAATTAATAGAACTAATGTATTTTTAGTAAGATAATTAATATAACTAGTTGAACTACTTTACTTTTAGAAAGAACTAGTTTTTTTCTATTTATAGTAAGTTTATATTTAGTAAGAACTAGTTGAATTAATAAAACTAGTTGAACATGTCATATTTGCTCAAATAGGATATGTTGTTGCCCAAGTGGCCGTTCATGTTCAGTTTACACCTCCAAGTGGCCTATGTTTTGCCGGAGTGTTGATTAATTTCCGTTCCAGTAAATTTCAGGCGCTCGATATGTCCTTTTTTAGCAAAGGTCATGCCGGATTTTGCTGTGAATTCTGGCATGACTTGTGCTAGAATATGTAGGAAATATCGAGTGGCCTGGATTTTCTCGAAAAATAATGATCTAATTTAGGTTTTTTAGTACATATATTTAATTGTACAAGTTTAATCTTTGAATTATGAACGTAGGAAATGTCATACTCGGACGACGACAGTCTCCCAGGGGAGTGCAGCTGGTGCCACGATGATTGAGGTATGTGCGACATGTTCGTTGAGCTGGACGAAGATCGGCGCTTCAGCATTAAGCTCGAGGAGACCTTCGATGTTGAAATGGTACGCAACAACGACAAGTGTTTTTTTTTCATAATTAAGCATGACTTCAACTATTTCAACGTCTAATTTTCATCTTTTACAATTCGACTAGTTTATTCCATGCCATGCAAGACGCTATGTCTTGGAGAGGATGGGTTTTGAAGACCATGAAAATTTTCAAACAAAGAAAATACACCTAAGGACCCATCATGCTATCGATTTTGAAGTAAATCTGTACAATTCTCAGAGCGTAACCCATTTTGGTTGCCAAAATTGGGAAGCACTTTGCAAAATGTATGGTTTTTATGAGGGTATGATTGTCACCATGGATCTTGGTGATCCTGACATTAAGCAAAACAATATGGACATTTGGGTCCTTGTTGATACGCTTCCGATTCTACCGCAATGTTAGTTTCTCAAACATAGTTATTAACTAATTTATATTGTTTATTTCAAAATAGTTGACAACTTATTTCCATTGACAGCTTATTTTGAATCTTCAAATAATGTGCAGAAGATGGTAGACAAAACCCACTACACTGATGGCTCCGAATTAACTTATAAGGAAAAAAATCATCTGATCGCATTTTGTACTTCCTTTGAGAATTACAATACCTATTATCGAAGTCCTCCAAATTATGGTGAATATGTGCCACTAGTGCACGTGTTGAACCACGATAACTTCTATGGAGATACCCTGGTAAGATTTTTTACTATTACGACATCCGTTCATCTTTTGCATACTTCTAAAACTAGTACATCATTGCTAACTACGAAGTTATTACTCAATTTTTCAACAGAAAATCCCGATGGATTGTGTGCCCCATCTGATGTATTACAATGGTCGCCTTGAAGTTCTGAACCTACAGCCAGGTCATCCTACGGATCTCACCTGTGCATATCGGATTTCTGAAACCGGTGAACACATGCTAATCAAAGAGTGGAAAAAATGTTTGGACATTCGTAAGGAGGTTCTTGGAAGCAACATTAAGCGAAAGGCAAGAATTGGAGACAGGATAATCTGCATTCTCCATAATGGAGAGCCAGGGGCTATCTTGTTTTTTTCTATTTTACCTTAGAGAATATAGTAGGTCCTAAGAGAATGTAGTAGGTCCTATGAGGTATAATAGGTTTATTATGTGGTACAATGTGTTAGAGTTGATGATGAGGAGTAGTTGTGATTATGATTAGTGACCAACTTGCTATGTGATGTCTCATCGATCAAAACGATGATCATGAGGAGGTGTTATATGAAAATAATGTATTATGATGATACGTTGTTAATGATATGATGATGATATTTATTATATCATTGCGTGAAAGAACCGCGGATTAGTTTCAAGTGGATGTCCATCCACTTGAAACTAGTCCACGGTTCTTTCACCCAATGATGTAATAACTCATTATGATGTAAAAACAATCTCTAAATTGCTGTTGTATGAAAACTTGTATAGAGGTATATGAATACAACATGAAATAAAAAAGAAATAAAATACGGAATAATAGTAGTAGCGCGGGCTGGGAGAAGCGCTACTAGTAATTACCAGTAGCGCTCCACCGCGAAGTCGCTACTACTAAGTCGATTTAGCAGTAGCGCCGGCAGAGGCACGCTACTGCTATACGTTACCTGTAGCGCCTTATCAGTAGCACATCGCCCCGCGCTACTGATAGGCCTAAAACCCGCGCTGCTGCTAGGCTTTTCCCTAGTAGTATCTATGTCGAACCTTGAGCAAGCCTGAAATGGCATTCAGGCTTGTTCCTAGGCTCGAGTTTGGCTTGAAGAAAGCTCATTAAAGTTGCAAAAAAAATGTTCAATCACGAATGAAGTTCAATTTCACTCAGGGTAGAAGTAAAGAAAACCTGGTTGAGCTCAAGCTCGACTTAAGAAAGTACCTCTGTTCAACTTTCGCTCATGGGGAGAAGTAAAGAAAAGTTTGTTGAGCTCAAGCTCGACTTAACAAAGTATCTTTGTGCTATAGGAAAAAAATCGATGATACAAAAAAAGTGAGTCAGATAAACACTAGTGCGGAAAAGCCTAGCTATGGCGTGACATGATTGGCCTTGCTGACGTGGGAGGTCGAAGCCACCAATATGGCGCCAGTGGCAAAATTTACTGGTGGCTTTAGAGCACATGTCAGCAGTATTTTAGATACTGATGGTGTGCCACGTGTCCAATGCCACTAGTGAGTATATGTTACCACTGCCGTGCCATGTTGGCCAATGCCAGCAAATTGATTTTTTGCTTATAAAAAATGCAGCTAGGCTTTTCTAGTTAAACTCCACAAATGGGTACTCATCAACTTAACCAATTCAACTTTCCAACAGTTAGTAGTTCTAATACTAAACAAGTCCAACTTCACAAATGCGCATCTTCAACCAAGTCATCACATCTCTTGTTCAAGTACTGACTTCATCTGGCGTAGTTTGTTCCTACTGCTCTCTTCCTCTTTTTTGAAATGTGTTTTATCCATCTTCAGCTCATTCCTCTCTGCCCAGAGGAGCTTTCTCTCCTTCTTTAGTTGACCCCTCTCCCCAGCCAGTTGACCCCTCTACTCCTCCAGCCTAAGCATGTTATCAAAGAGGTCAGCCTTCTCGTTGATTAGTTGATCCCTATCCTCCTTCGAACCTCATTCACCTCCTTGAGGGACCTTATTTGTACTCTCGTGATACTCTATCAGCTCGTGGTTGGGCATGTCCACATCATACCTTCTCCTCAATGGGTGTCGGAGACGGTACATATCCCACCAAGTCAAATGTTTGAAATCTTTAGATATGCATGTGTGTTGGCAATCATCATGAATGGTTAGATATATGCATGTATTTGCAATACCCATGGATGTGTTTGTAATCTTACGCGGTTGGTGCTCCTTTAGCCTCCATCGACGTCGCATACGCCGCGATGTTGCAAGAAGACCGGTAGTGGCTGTTGTAGGTACTCATTGACTGCAACTACAAAATGATAACAAGTTAGCCATGACAACATATGCTTACAATGTGATATTTGAAATTGAATGCAACTAAAAGAATCTTACTTATGCCAATAGAGTATGAATGCCACTAGAGTACAACTAAAAGAATCCTACTTCGCTAATAGAGTATGAATGCCACTAGAGAATGAACTAGTTCAGTTTTGACACTAGTATGAATGCCAATAGAGTACAACTAAAAGAATCCTACTTATGCCTAGGATGAATTAGTTAAGTTTTTACAGTAGCTAGTTATCAGAACTAGGGTATGAATGCCACTAGAGTATGAATGTCACTAGAGTATGAACTAGTTATTGGCACTGTTTGAACACTAGTTTCAGCCCTGTTTTGGCAATGTCAAAGCTTTGGCAAGCGATTTTTTTGTTAACTTAACTAGTTCAAAGTTTTGTCACTCTTCTCGCAGTGTCAAGGCACTATTTTAACACAAGTTTTGGCACTGATTTGGTAACATTTTGGACAATATACATAAATTGCAGTTCACATTTGGTAAACATGGGCAACATACACATTTGGCAAACATGGGCAGTGTCAAAGCTTTGGTACACTAGTTGGGCACACATGGGTAATGTACACAAGATAATTATGAGTTGCCAAAAATGGCAAGGACATATAACTAATTATGAGCTGCCAAAAATTAGGAACTGCCAAAATTGGCAAGCTAATTCTACTACACCAGAATTGAGAGCTGCAAAAATTGCCAGAGCTGCCAAATCATGAACCCTAACTAATCTTGGCACTGCCATACCAAAAAATAAGAGATATTGAGGTGCTCACAGAGAATTGGAGGTGAGTTCACCATCGTCGTGTTCCCACTTCTCCATCGTCGTCACCTGCGAGCATCACTATTGCTGTAATGCTAACCGTCGTCGTCGCCAAAACCTCACAGAGAAACGTTAGTGACATGTGAGATATAGATCTATGGCAGGGGGAGTCTAGAAGTGTACCACATCACCGAAGGACGCTGGAAATGACCAAAATCGGCCAGCGACAGCTAGCGGCAAAACAGAATCGACAAAAGAGAGGCGACGAGAAAGGGGATCGAGAGAGAAAGGCATCAAGTGGGGTAGGGGCTGTGGCCACCAATGTTTCGACCCGACGGCATTGGGCTGGGCCGAACCGGGGATGCAATGTTGGCTAGGCCCAAAAATAAATTCAAAATAACAGAAGATACAAAATAATAAAAGGTTGAAAGTAATAAAAATTTAAAATAATAAAAGACTCAAAGTAATAAAAATATTCAAGGTAATAAAAAATTGAAAATAATAACTAAAATATTAGAAAAAACACAAAATAATAAAGACTAAAAATAATAAAAGACAAAAAATACACAAAATGTAAAAGATTCAGTATAATAAAAGACGGGAAAATAATAAAAGACTCAAAGTAATAAAAGGTTATAAAATAATAAAAGACAAAAAATACACAAAATGTAAAAGACTCAGTATAATAAAAGACGGGGAAATAATAAAAGACTCAAAGTAATAAAAGGTTATAAAATAATAAAAGACTCAAAAATAAAAGCTAATAGCTATGGCGTGGCAGTTTCTAATCAACACAGAAATAATATAATTTGAGTCTACAATAGGCGCCACCAACTCAAAATTATAAAAAATCAACGTAAAAAATGTTACAAAATAATATAGTGGTGGGGTATCAACACATATCACGCCATATGAAAACCTAATAGTGTCGCCGTTTCTGGTTATGCTACATCACTACTATATGGCGCATTGTACTAGTTGTTGATCCCACATATAACTGACATTCAAAAAAATTCAAATGCCACCACTATAGTCTTCGTGATGTCATACCAAATATGCCAACACCACTACTATTTGAAAATTTTGGTGGTGGCGTTGATTGAAATTGGCGCGCACTAACAAAAGTTGTGGCTAGCCATTTCTCTACTAGTGAAAGCTCAACTGAGTTTGGGCTTGGCTCGACAATATTATAAACTGATATTTTAAAGGGAGAACATTCGCACTAACGCTCCCTTGCATGGCGCGATGTGAATCTTTGGTCATCTCTATGCACGCTCCTCCTGGTAAGCATTGTGCCTTGATGCGTCATGTCCTCGCACTGGTGCAGTGTTGGATGCCCACCACGAGTGTTGTGTATAGTCCATAATAAAAGCTACAGACATTTTTGATTTAAAGGAATTTTATGTAACATCCCAATTTTCAATTTGGATATTATACATAGGTCATCATATGTATATCATATTTTATTTGCATTATGGTTGTAATCGTAGAAATCTTAAGCAACTCAAGGACCCAAGGAGAGAGTTCGAGATTTCATTCATTTTCATATTTGAATTTTTCTCAAATTTTAAAAAAGGATCAATTTGATTTTAATATTTTCTCTCCAATTATTTCCAATAATAAAAATAAATGAGAGAAGATAATATGACTTCTTCAAAAGAAAGGAATATTGGATAAGAAATTTTAAAATTAAATTTATAATTTATTCGCTATTTTATTTGATTTAAAAAATATTATTTTTGAAAATTGCATTTTTAGGCCAGAAAAATGTCCACCTTGTTCTAAATATTAGGTTTAGACGGAAAAAATTGTTTTTGATATTATTAGAATTTTCTATATTTTATTAGGATTTTTCTTTTGGGCGAAATTTATTTATAAAAAAAAGTTCGCCGCCCGACTGGGCCAAAGGCTGAGCCGAGCCGGGCCGCAGCCCACCTCGCCCCACCGCCTTCCTCCCGAGCGGGAGGAGTCCCGCCGCCTCACGGACGCCGAGGGAGTCCGGCGCGGACTCCCGTCGCGCCACCCCTCGCCCAAGGCAGCCACCCCCCCTTTAAATACCAACCCCGCCCCCCCCCTTGGGACCCCGAGC
>NC_041388.1:653912927-653961007 GCF_002162155.2 Triticum dicoccoides | reverse complement strand
CAAGTCGCCGCCGCCTGCAACCCGAGCCGCCCCGCCGCCTCGCCGCCGCTCCGCCACCTTGCCCTGCAGCCCCGTGTCGTCCCGCCCCGCCGTCTCGCCGGAGCCGCCGTGCCGCTGCCGTTGCCGTTGCCGCCGCCGGTCAAGTCCGGTTAACCGGAAAAAAACCGATCCGGCGTTAATTTTTACGGTTTTCTCCCGGTTTATTTTTTAGGGTTAGGGTTTTTTCTCGGTTTTACGTTCGGTTCTAATTTGTGGACGTTCGTCCGTTAATCCGCGGTAGTGAACGTTTTCATTCGTTAGGGTTTCGTAGCGAACGTTTGTTCGTTAGGTTTTTTCTTTTTCTTTTATTTTCGGTCAGGGACCTATCCATGAATATTTTTCTCACAGATTAGTCCCTGATCTTCAAACCTTCGCAACTTTTTGCTCGTTCGTCCAAATCCAGTGAAACCAATGCCAAAATCTTTATCTTGTTTCCCTCTTTCCAGATAATCAACTTGAACATGATTTTGACAAATTAAAATTTGGTGGCAAGCATATTTGAATTTAAACTTTTTTTATCGCTGTTTGAGTTTCGTAGCTCCGATTTGGTTGATTCTTTTTGCAAATCAAAGCTCTGCAGTTGAACTTCCAGTTTGGATCTTTTCCCTTGAAGTTTTACCCTTGCATCTTATGCTTGAGTGCTTATGTATGCTATTCTTTGTTCACGATAGAGTTTCCGGAGTGCGAAGCATGCTACTACGAGTCACTAGGGTTTTTAGATCGTCAGCAAGGCAAGTAACACTTTGATCATATCTCTTATTACCCAGTTTTTTCTGCATTAGTTACAATCCTCAAACATTACATGAGTAGGATCTGTTTAACATGTGGGTACTGGGAAGTAGTTGTTGTGGTAGTACCTATTGCCCTTTTATTCAAACCTTGGGAATTACTATGTTACGCTTATTATACTTTGCTATACTATGCTCGTAGACGTGGTTTGGTTTGAGTGATTCATGACAGTTGTGAGTATTATTATGAACTAAGGGTTTACTTAAGGTGGCTATTTTAACACACATCTGGGTGGATTGGTTTGTGAGAACCTAGGGAAATACAGTGTTGTCCAAAGGAGAATCCCAGGGTATATGTGTGGTTTTTCCTATGGTTCGCCACCCAGGCTCAAAGGGATCATTCTGTTATTCATGTTGGAAACTTCCGTGTGCAACCACAAGCCACTATGGGCTCTGGCATAGTTGAGTAAGTTGCGGGAAACCTTTCCATGATGGGCTAGCAGATGTAGGGGAATGTAGGTGTACCGGCCTATCTATCGGTTAAGGTGACCTCTTCGGAAAGACTGTGTCTCGGTCATCCATTTCTCAAACATCATGCAGTGCGAGAAATTCAATGGAGGAGATCGAGTCTTGTGGGGAAAAGTGCGCAAACCTATGCAGTGTGTATAAACTAATCATGGTTAGCCGTGTCCCCGGTTCTGGAATTCTTGAGTATCTGGTGCTTGAATTTCTATGTTGATCTCATCACTTTACTTAATTAATTTGTTGGGTTGTTAACTTTTAATTTGGGATTGAGATGGGGTTACAGTTCTCAATGTTTTTCAACAAACTTTGTAGTTAAATAAAATATATTCCTTTGTGTCGGCATCCTGGGAACGGGGGTCCCCAGACTTGCCTGCCTGCGGCCCATTTCGTGGCCGAGCCAGCAGGCCGTACGGTCCATCTTCACCAACAAGGCACCCAAGACCCTCGCGAGGGGCCAAGCCTCATGAGGCGGACGACACGAGACCTCCTCCGGGGTGGCCTAGTCAGGCAGGCTCACGAGGAGCGGAAATATCAAGGCGAGGCGAACCTCACGAGGCTCTCGTGACGTGAGCCATGACGATCGACACCAGGCGGGCGCCAGCGCGCGCAGCGTCCTTGTTTCCTCTTTGGTGCTGAGGAAACTAGCGCAGGCGAGGAGTACCAAGGCATCAGGCAAAGGTTGCCATTTTGGTGCAATAAGACCAAGACCAGAAGGACGGCAAGAAGGAGGTCATCATGGAGCCCAAGACGACGTCACCACCAGAGCCTTTCGTAGGCGCAGACCACCTTTTGTCAGGATGGCTTGTACTGGCTGTCCCCCTTCAAATTAGCCCGCCGTTGTTGGCTCCCTTCCCGCTCGATATTTGGGGAGAGGACCAGGGCCTCTATAAGTAGGGCTAGCCACCACCATAGAAAGGGACGAGAAAGAAAGAGAGGGACAAAGGACAGAGAACGAAGAGAAGGGGAGAGGACGAGAGGACGACATCTTAGATCACTCTCTCACCCGCACAAGTTAGCCACGCACAAGAACACCTCAACCTCGGGAGGCTATTCTTCCCCTTGTATTGTTCATCATCAGCCCAAGAGGCAATCCACCACCACCACACTGGAGTAGGGTGTTACACCACAACGGTGGCCAGAACCAATATAAATCTTGTGTCTTTCTATGTTGCGAGTTCGTTGAGTTCGTCCGTGAGATCTTAGCTAGCTAGGGCATAGATCGATAGGAGGGAAAGACTTCGCGCGGACCCTAGTGTTCAAACCTTTAGGGTTTGCCGGAACCCCACATTCGACATTTGGCGCGCCAGATAGGGGGTGCGTCGCGGCTTCCCCTCCGCCGATCTGCGCTGCGTCGCCACCGCGCTTCGCCCACATGGCAGGCGCCCTACCGCCGACTCTGACGGTCAGCGTCGACGACGGGGCCAGGGGGCTTCGAGCTCTGGCCCCCGTCCTGCGGCGGGTGCAGTGGCCGCCCAAGTTCAGGCCGGAGATGCCGCCACGCTGCGACGACGCGGCGGACCCGTCAGCTTTCCTCCTGGCATATGAGGAGCCCGTCCTCGAAGTCAGGGGCGATGACAAGGTCATGGCCAACTGGCTTCCCATGGCCCTCGCCGGCGAGCCACGCGCCTGGCTGCTCAACCTTCCCAGATCCACGGTGGCATCTTGTGAGGAGCTCCGCAACCTCTTCACTGCTCACTATGCGGTGCCGGCGCACCACGTAGTTGCGGCCCTGCTGGGCGGCTCTCAAGCACCGCTGTCGGACCGCCATGCCAAGCCGTTCATCCGCCGAATCGGGGCCACCTCCAGGCGCCCAGGGGCTCTGCCGGGTTGGGTTGCGCCAAAGGCCGACCTTACCTTCGGCTCAGAAGACCACCCCGACTCCACTACCGGCTCCAGAGTGCTTCCGATGCTCTGCACGCCCACCATCTGCAACATGGCCGTCACCAAGACCCTCATCGACGGTGGTGCCGGCCTCAACTTGCTTTCTGTGGAGCCTTTAGCCTTCTCCATGTGCCACTCGAGCGGCTCGGCCCCAGTAAGCCCTTCTCAGGAGTGGGTGGTGGAGCTGCCTACTCCCTGGGACAGATCCGCCTCCCAGTCACTTTTGGCACACGCGACAACTACCGCACCGAGCTGGTGGACTTCGACATCGCTCGCATCGGCCTCCCGTACAATGCCATCCTCGGGTACCCGGCTCTCGCTTAGTTCATGGCGGCGACTCACCCGGCTTACAACCTCATGAAGATGCCAGGGAGCAAGGGCGTCCTCACCATCAAGGGGGACACTAAGGAAGCCGTGACGGCGCTCAGGCTCGCCTTCAAGACCGTGGCAGCAGCACAACCCGCCGACGCCGGTGCCCCCGCGGCCAGGGAGGCCGCGCCCACCAAGAAGAAGCAGCTATTCACTCAAGACAAGGCAGAAACCAAGCTGGTACCGGTCAGCGAGGACGGGCCTTCAGGAGCCACCTTTACCATAGGAGCCGGTCTCGACCGGGAACAAGAAGAAGCTCTGGTGAGGTTCTTGCGCGTGAACAAGGAAATATTCGCGTGGGAGCCAAATCAGCTGGTAGGGGTCCCAAGGGAGGTGATCCAGCATCATCTAAGTATATGCCCCAACGTTAGCCCCGTGAAGCAACGAGCGAGACGGCAGTCCACTGAGAAGCAGGCCTTCATCGTCCAAGAGACACGCAAGCTGGAAGCGGCAGGTGCCATCCGAGAGGTCCGGTACCCCGAATGGCTGGCGAACCCTGTCATGGTGCCGAAAAAAGGCGGGAAGGAACGGATGTGCGTCGACTTCACCAATCTTAACAAAGCCTGCCCTCAAGACTCATTCCCACTCCCGCGCATCGACCAGATTGCTGACTCCACCACCGAGTGCGACCTGCTGTGCTTCCTGGACGCGTTCTCAGGGTATCAGCAAATCAAGATGGCAATGGAAGATGTGGAGAATACGACCTTCCTGACACCATGTGGGGTGTACTACTACACCTGCATGCCCTTCGGACTGCACAATGCGGGCGCGACCTTTCAGCGGTTGATGCACATCGCTCTGGGGCGGCAGCTCGGGAGGAACGCCGAGGCTTACATCGATGATATAGTGGTCAAGTCTCGTGAGGCAAGGACATTGATTAAAGACTTGGAGGAGACCTTCGAGAGCCTGCACCAAGTGACCTTAAGGCTCAATCCGGAGAAGTGCGTGTTCGGTGTCCCCTCCGGTAAGCTGCTAGGATTCCTTGTATCCCATAGGGGGATCGAGGCGAACCCGAAGAAGGTTAAGGCTATCGAGGACATGAGCCCGCCGCGGACCCTCAAAGAGATACAGAAGCTAGCTGGGCGGGTGACCGCGTTGGGGCATTTCATCTCCAAACTGGGAGAGCGCGCCTTACCATTCTTCAAGCTCATGAAGAGGAAGGGCCCGTTCGAGTGGAACCCGGAGGCCGACCGGGCCTTCCAAGACCTCAAGAAATACCTCGCTAGCCCCCCAGTGATGGTGGCACCGCAACCCCTTGAGCCTCTGGTACTCTACCTTGCTGCCACCCCGTACTCCGCCAGCGCGGCGTTGGTGGCGGTTTGGGAGGAGCGCCAAGTCAAGGGTGCGCCCCGCCAGGCCAAGGCTGAAGTAGCGCGGGGTCAGGAAGGCGCAGCAAAGGCACCAGCGGTGGAAGGTAAAGCTCAGCAGGGCGGCGTCGCAGAAGCTCCTGAGGACACCAGGGTCTCAGGGACCCTTCCACCTCAGGATATGTCCCGATCTCCGTAGGACCCGAGCCTCGATAGCATGCCAGCCCTCATCGAACACCCGGTGTACTTCGTCAGCACCGTGCTACGAGACGCGAGAGCACGCAACCCCATGCCCCAGAAGCTCCTGCTCGCATTCCTGGTGGCCTCACGCAAGCTGCGACACTACTTCTAGGGCCACCCCATCAAGGTCGTCTCAGCCTACCCACTAGAAAGGATACTCAGGAGCCCTAACTCAGCCGGCAGGGTCACAGAGTGGAACATCGAGTTGCAAGCATTCCAGTTGGAGTTCAGCGCCACCAGGGCATCAAGGGGGCCGCACTCGCTGATTTTGTTGCAGAATGGACGGATGCCCCGACACTAGAAGAAAGAGAAGACCGGTCCACCTCCCCAGGAAGTGAGGCTCCGGAGGGTTGGGTCATGCATTTCGATGGCGCCTTTGCACACCAGGGTGCGGGGGCTGGAGCAGTGCTAATCTCGCCCACCCAGGACAAGATCTACTACGCCATGCAACTCTGCTTTCAGCACGGCGAGAAGGTCTCCAACAACATCACGGAGTACGAAGGCCTCATAGCTGGCCTGAAGGCTGCAGCGGCCCTAGGGGTGAAGCGCCTCACTGTCAGAGGGAACTCACAACTCCTCATCAACTTCTCCAACAAGGTGTATGAGCCGAAGGACGAGCATATGGAGGCCTACCTTGCGGAGGTGCGCAAGATGGAGAAGCAGTTCTCATGCCTGGAGCTACAGCACGTACCTCAGGGCACCAACAAGGAAGCCGAAGACATCGCCTGGAGAGCATCCAAGCGGCAACCACAGGAGCCAGGCGTCTTTGAGGAGCGGCTCTTCAAGCCATTAGCTGCGCCACCTCTTTCAAGCATGACCCAGTCTCGGGAGGAGCTCCCCCAGCCTCCAGCCACGGGAGCCCCGACCTGTGGACCGACCTCTGGAGCTCGGCTGCTCTTGGCACTCAAACCTCAGGAGGAATGCTGGACCAAGGAATTCAAGGAGTACTTAACGCACGGAACGTTGCCCCGAAAAGGAAGAGGAGGTGGAGCGCGTGGCCCGGCATGCCATGGCATACTGTATCCAAGACGGCGAGTTATATAGGAAACGACCGAACGATGTCACACTGCGCTGCATATCCAGCGACAAAGGAAGGGAATTGCTGATTGACATACACGACGGGGACTGCAGACACCACTCGTCATCACGGACCCTCGTCGGCAAGGTGTTCCGCAGTGGATTCTACTGGCCTACAACACTCAACGACGCAGCCGAGCTGGTGAAGTCTTGCGAAGCCTGCCAATTCCACGCCAAGAAAATCCATCAACCTGCTCAGGGCCTTCAAACAATCCCGCTCACATGGCCGTTCGCGGTCTGGGGGCTGGATATCCTAGGCCCGTTCCCTCGGGTGCCAGGGGGCTACCGTTACCTCTACGTCACCATCGACAAGTTCACCAAGTGGGCGGAAATGGAAGCCGTCCGTGCCATCCCAGCCGGCTCTGTTGTCAAGTTCATCAAGGGCTTCGTGAGCCGCTTCAGGGTCCCGAACCGCATCATCACAGATAACGGTTCACAGTTTACTAGTAACCTCTTCAAAACCTACTGTGCTAACCTTGGAACACAGATCTGCTACGCTTCGGTGGCCCGCCCCAGGAGCAATGGCCAGGCCGAACGTGCTAACGCGGAGGTCCTGAGGGGCCTCAAGACCAGGACCTTCAAGAAAAAGCTGAAGGCCTGCGGCAGGGGCTGGCATGATGAGATCCAGTCCGTACTGTGGTCCATCCTGACCACCGCCACCAAGCCAACGGGAGAGACTCCATTCTTCCTCGTCTACGGAGCTGAAGCGGTCCTCCCTCACGAGGTCAAGCATCGCTCCGCACGGGTCCTGGCGTTCGACGAAACGCAGCAGGACGCCACGCGGGGGATGGACCTCATGTTAGTGGAGGAACATCACCGTGGAGTTGCGTTGCGGGCGACGAGGTACCAGCAAGCACTGCGGTGATACCACTGCCGCAACATCCGCTCCAGGACAGTCGAGACGAGAGACCTAGTCCTGAGGCAGGTCCTCTCCAGGGAAGGGCTGCATAAGCTTTCACCAATGTGGGAGGGCCCGTTCAAGGTCGTCCACGTGTATAGGCCTGGTGTCGTGCGCTTGGAGACACAAGACGGAGTACCAGTCCAAAACGCCTGGAGCATCCAGCACCTCCGGAGGTTTTACCCATAAAGCAAGGCCTAGAGCCTAAGAAGCAAGGCCCAGAGCCTGTGAACCAAGGCCCAGAGCCTGAGAAGAAAGGCCCGGAGCCTGTGAAGAACGCCGCCCATGACACTCTCATGTAATAATGAGTTGGGGATGTACACGCCCCGGAGTCTCAGGGGTGCCGGCCTCAGGCCCTGGGGCTCCCGCCCACGCCTAGTGGACAACACTTAGCTCCGCGTTGGTGAGAAGATTTGAAGACTAGATTAGGTGCCGGACGCGGCTTTTCATTTGCTTTTCGTATTTGGATCCCTTTTTCCTTAATCGAAATTTGCTTTTGGCATTCCTTGCTGAGTTGACCCTCTCGCTTCTCTCTGCGTTTTTCTGGCTCGGGTTAGCTCGCGTTCTCTCTCTCGCATGCTTCGTGAGGGGGCTGGGCAGGTGCCCTCGCGAGCATTTTCTCCCTTCTCTGCCTTCTCGCAAGCCACCCTCGTTCGATCCCAGAAGCTGGCGTGCCTCTCCTAGTCCGTGCCCCTCGGGTACCGTGATACAAGGCGCCAGGCCAGGACCAGGGCGAACGGCAAATCTTTTAAACGCACTCCCTAACGAGCTTTCGCAGTTCCCCAGCAGGTGCAGGCCACCAAGGAAAGATGGGCACGAGGAAATGAGCACCTCGTGAGGAAGAGGGCGTCCCGGATATACCAGGTTATGTTATCTTTGCACGAAATAATGACACAACACGCAAGGTGCCACAATCGAGGAACCATAGTTCAATACACGCCCCCTGGGCCCGAACTGATTACATTCTTGATGCAAGAAAAAGAGTAAAACAAAAGCAGTGTCACAACAATCTGCGGAGGCAGGCCCCTAGCGGCACCCCAAACCTAGCCTGATCCTTCTTCGCGCTTCACGGGGGCGCGGCAACGAGATGACTCACTGCCGCCTCCAAAGCAGGCGCGGCGGCTGGCCATGGCCACTGCTGCTGGAGCTGTCACTGGAGGAAGAGCCGCTGTAATGCGACAAGACGCAGCCGCCCCCAAGGGCAGGCTCGCCCCCATCCTCGCCGCGACCGTCCCAGAGGCTGAGCACCTCCTCACCATCGTCCGCCTCGGGGCAGCACCCGGCGTGGCAACCATCTTCCCCAAACACCCTCACGTAGAGGGTCGATTCGTTGTTGTATTGAAGTGGAGGGCGCACCATCGACCCAAGCCCCGCGCGCGGGCGAACGTCTGCCAACCGCGGGCCAGGGCTATGTTGCCCGTGGCGGAAGTCGCGACTTCAACCCAAGAGTCCTTGCTGCAGCAACCACCCGCCTGCAGCCAGAGTCCGCCTGGACCGGAGGCCGGTATCTCGTTGGTGAAGAAGCGCGGAAGTTAGAGCCAGTTGCCGGCCGGGTTCTCCGACCAGACGACAAACTCCGGCGACACTTCCACTGTGTGGAAGCGCGGACGGGGGGCCGCGCCACCAGAGCACGCCTCCCCTCGTTAGCTGGATCGCCGTGGCTGGGACGACCCGATCCGCGTGCCGTGGCACCACTCCGACAATGGGCTGCGACAGGGGACGCGGTGTGCTTGCACGGACGTCCACGTCCGCGCCTGGGCTCCGACGAGCTGGATCCCTCGCGAGGGGCCTTTCCCTTCTCGGCGGCAGAGAACTTCCTTCATGGCGCCATTGGTGGCACAACGAGCAACAAAGCGAGGGAGAAGAAGCTAGGAGTGGAGCGAGGAAGAGATGGGCGACGGGGGCTCTGCCCCCTCCCCATTTATAGCAAAAGAAGGCCAACCAGCACCTCCCACGACCGCAGGTAATGATGGTTTCCCTTGCATGTCGCAGGGACTCGTTAAGTCGTGTAGTTGCCGAGGCAGCGTGGGGAAGCGGAGATGCCCACGACCAATCAACCACCACGTGTCAACCAAGGCCGCAGGCTTTGGGGGGCCGCGGTGCTCCGTGCTTGGCCCTTGGCTTCGTCACGAAGCCAAGCCCGAGCGCACCTTGGGCCCGGGGGCTACTGTCAGCGTCCTGGGAACGGGGGTCCCCAGACTTGCCTGCCTGCGGCCCGTTGCATGGCCGTGCCAGCAGGCCGTACGACCCATCTTCACCAACAAGGCACCCAAGACCCTCGCAAGGGGCCAAGCCTCGCGAGGCGGACGACACGAGACCTCCTCCGGGGCGGCCTAGTCAGGCAGGCTCATGAGGAGCGGAGATATCAAGGCGAGGCGAACCTCACGAGGCTCTCGTGACGTGAGCCATGACGATCGACACCAGGCGGGCGCCAGCGCACGCTGCGTCCTTGTTTCCTCTTTGGTGCTGAGGAAACTAGCGCAGGCGAGGAGTACCGAGGCATCAGGCAAAGGTTGCCATTTTGGTGCAATAATACCAAGACTAGAAGGACGACAAGACGGAGGTCATCGTGGAGCCCAAGACGGCGTCACCACCATAGCCTTTTGCAGGCGCAGACCACCTTTTGTCAGGATGGCTTGTATTGGCTGTCCCCCTTCAAATTAGCCCGCCGTTGTTGGCTCCCTTCCCGCTCGATATTTGGGAGGAGGACCAGGGCCTCTATAAGTAGGGCTAGCTACCACCATAGAAAGGGACGAGAAAGAAAGAGAGGGACAGAGGACAGAGAACGAAGAGAAGGGGAGAGGACGAGAGGACGACATCTTAGATCACTCTCTCACCCGCACAAGTTAGCCACGCACAAGAACACCTCAACCCCAGGAGGTTGTTCTTCCCCTTGTATTGTTCATCATCAGCCCAACAGGCAATCCACCATCACCACACTGGAGTAGGGTGTTACACCACAACGGTGGCCCGAACTAGTATAAATCCTGTGTCTTTCTGTGTTGCGAGTTCGTCGAGTTCGTCCGTGAGATCTTAGCGAGCTAGGGCATAGATCGATAGGAGGGAAAGACTTCGTGCGCACCCTAGTGTTCGAACCTTAAGGGTTTGTCGGAACCCCACATCCGACACTTTGTTGTAGGGAAAAACTGGCTTTACGCAAAATGATAACCATAGAGCCCCCACCAGCCATATATGCTTATAGTTATAGATGTTACTTGTTCATTGCTCTTTAGTGTTATCTTGCCAGCATATTCCATGTGTTGACCTACACAGGCTGCAACGTACTATGTTGCAGAGTTTTCAGACGAAGAGTAAGGTGCACTAGGTCGTTGTCATGCACTCAGCTATGCCGTTGGAGTTGATGGACTCATTTACCCTCGACGCTTTCGCTGTTATCTTATTTAGATGGCCTTCAACCATATTATTGTAATAAGTACTCTCTTTTGAGACATTCAATGTAATAAGTGTGTGATTGAACTCTGTTATAAATCCTCAAGTAATGTGTGTGTCAGCATTACAGATCCAAGGATGACACTTATACACAGAGATTTGACCGTTTGAGGTCGGATCGCTACAAGATGGTATCAAAGCACACGCTGACTGTATGACGTGACAACTAAGATGAGCCATAGGACACTCTTCTATACTCATTTCTGACTCTTCTCCACTTTCCACTCTATAGATGGCGGACCCAAGGAACAAGTTTGCTCAACCGGATGATGACACCCCTTTTGGACAACACTTGAAGGAAGCCACTAGATACCTGAACATCGGAATACCAAGCTTCACCGGGACCTACACCGCCACTCTACCCGAAGAAGAGCGTTGGAAAATTCGAGTACATGTTCCAGGAAGGACATTCACACCAGTTACTGAGCCCATAGAGTTTTCCTTTGATGCACCAACATGGAGTCTAGGAAAGAGCATGGTGGCTCACATCGCCATGGGATGCATCGGCGAAGTTTACCACAAGGATCTTAAGGACACCATCTATCAGATATGTGGATGCCGAGATGAGCAATAGGAGATGATTTGCACCAGGAGGGACAAGTCCATTTCAGACTACATCCAGGAGTTAAACCAACACATTCGTCGACAGGAGAACTAGATGTGTGCCAGCATGATGGACTTGAAGAAGGTGATGACCAAGAACATGGAGCTAGAAGAGGAACTCAAGTCTACACGCGATGGATATGAAGAGGAAATAGCAGTGTTACTGGAGAAGAATGAAGACCTAAAGAAGTTAGGGATATTTATGGGAACTCCCAAACCATAGGAGGACAACCACCCCGAGGACTGCATCATCATCGACGACACCGACTCCGACCCCGACAGTGATGATGATTATGAAGACGAAGCTGGAGCAGATATCATGGAGCCTTCTTCCGATCAAAATTTTTAGTCGACCACCATATTATCAATAGTATCCTCCCATATATATAGTAGTACTCCGAGTATTTTGTAACACTAGCTAGATCGATTGTATGCCCTTGTTTTGAATTGAGTGATGTGATAATGATTGTGTTTGTCTCATGTGCATATGGGTAGTGATTTTCTCCCTAGACCTCACTCTATTCTAATCTCTCCCCTCTAAACCTACCAGATGCCTCCGAGACGTGACCCCGGATTTTTCTTCCCACCGGAGCTCACCCAGTTGATCCAACAGTAGAATGCCTTGATGCAGCTACTAGTACGGAACCAAGGCAGCAGCAGCAGCAACAACAACAACAACAACAACAACAACAACAATAACAACCCACCGCCGCCACCTCCAGTTGACAATTTAGCTTGTTTTCTGAGGTTAAATCCACTGGTGTTTTCTAGTAGCACCAAGCCAATTGTTGCTGATGACTGGCTTCGCAGGATAGGAAGGGAGCTGACCACCGCAGGTTGCACAGATGCTGAGAAGGTGCGCTTTACCGCACATCAATTGGATGGACCCACAACCTCATGGTGGGAGAATTACACATCCACTTTCCCCATAGCCAATGTCACATGGGATCAGTTTCAGCAAGCTCTCCGTACCGCCCACGTCTCAACTGGAGCAATGAGTATGAAGAAGCGTGAGTTTCGCAACTTACGCTAGGGAAATCCTACCGTGGAGCAGTATGTGGATGAGTTTAGTAAGTAGATCACTATGCCCCAGATGATGTGGCCACAGATGCCGTGAAGCAGGAGACGTTTATGGAAGGGCTGAATGATGCGATGAGTATGTAGTTGATGGTGCCAACATTCACTAACTACTAGGAGTTGGTAGACAGGGCCCTTATGATTGAAAGTAAGCAGCAGCAGATAGAGAGCCGCAAACGGAAGTATGGACAGGGGAAGTACAATTCTGGAGCTCAGCAGAAGCCTCGCTTGACCCCTAACTCCGAAGGTTACACACATAACCATGGAGGCCATACTCATTGCTACCTCTTGAGCATGTGTTGGTTTCCCTTGAAGAGGAAAGGGTGATGCAGCAAAGTAGCGTAAGAATTTCCCTCAGTTTTTGAGAACTAAGGTATCAATCCAGTAGGAGACTACACGCAAGTCGCCTAGTACCTGCACAAACAAATAAGAACCTTGCAACCAACGCGATAAAGGGGTTGTCAATCCCTGCATGGCCACTTGCAAAAGTTAGATCTGATAAAGATAATAAGATAAATATTTTTGGTATTTTTGTATAGATTGGAAAGTAAAGATTGCAAAATAAATAGTAAACTAGAATTGTAGATCGGAAACTTATATGATGTAAAGTAGACCCGAGGGCCATAGGTTTCACTAGTGGCTTCTCTCAAGATAGCAAATATTACGGTGGGTGAACAAATTACTGCCGAGCAATTGATACAAAAGCGCATAGTTATGAGAATATCTAGGTAGGATCATGAACATAGGCATCACGTCCGTGTCAAGTAGACCGAAATGATTCTGCATCTACTACTATTACACCACACTTCAACGGCTATCCAACATGCATCTAGAGTATTAAGTTCATAAGAACAGAGTAACGCATTAGGCAAGATCACATGATGTAGAGGGATAAACTAAAGCAATATGATATAAACCCCATCTTTTTACCCTCGATGGCAACAATACAATACCTGCCTTGCTACCCCTACTGTCACTGGGAAAGGACACCGCAAGATTGAATCCAAAGCTAAGCACTTCTCCAATTGCAAGAAAGATCAATCTAGTAGGCCAAACCAAACTGATAATTCGAAGAGTCTTGCAAAGATATCAAATCATGCATATAAGAATTCAGAGAAGAATCAAATATTGTTCATAGATAATCTTGATCATAAACCCACAATTCATCGGATCTCGGCAAACACACCGCAAAAAGTATTACATCGAATAGATCTCTAAGAACATCAAGGAGAACTTTGTATTGAGAACCAAAGAGAGAGAAGAAGCCATCTAGCTAATAACTATGGAACCGAAGGTCTATGGACTGTGGTAAACTACTCACACATCATCGGAGAGGCTATGGTGTTGATGTAGAAGCCCTCCGTGATCGAATCACCCTTCGGCAGATCGCTGGAAAAGGTCCCCAGATGGGATCTCACGGGTACAGAAGGTTGCGGCGGTGGAAAAGTGGTTTTGTGGCTCCCCTGGATGTTTTCAGGGTATAAGAGTATATATAGGCGAAAGAAGTAGGTCGGTGGAGCTACGAGGGGCCCATGAGGGTGGGGGGCGCGCCGCCCTACCTCGTGGCCGCCTCGTGGCTTCCTTGACCTCCACTCCAAGTCTCCTGGATTGCGTTTTTCCAAAAAAGATCCTCGCAAAGGTTTCATTCCGTTTGATATTCCTTTTCTTCAAAACACAGAAATAGGCAAAAAAACAGCAATTTGCACTGGGCCTTCGGTTAATAGGTTAGTCCCAAAATAATATAAAAGTGCATAATAAAGCTCATTAAACATCCAAAACAGATAATATAATATCATGGAACAATAAAAAATTATAGATATGTTGGAGACGTATCACTCATAACGGAGGAAGCACACATAACCACAGTGGTCCTAAGAATGGGAATGGGAATGGAGGAAGCAACAACCAGAATCGCTCCAATCTAGCAACACCCGCTAAGGAGCTGAGTCATGTCACCTGTTACAAGTGCGAGAAGACTGGACACTATGCCAATGATTGCTCAGAGTTGAAGAATGGCAACGGAAATGGAAACTCTGGGAAGAAGCCCAACCCCTTCACCAGAGGACAAGTGAACCACGTTAACATGGAGGAGGTTGAAGAACAGCCAGATGCAGTTATAGGTAAGTTTTTGATTAAGTCATTTACTGCAATTGTTCTTTTTGATACTGGTGCATCGCATTCATACATATCGAGGGGATTTGTGGATAAGTATAAATTTCCCAACAAAGTTCTTAAGACACCTATGTTAGTAAGCTCACCTGGAGCGGAGTATATGGCAAGCAGAGGATGTTTTCAGATGCCATTGACCATACGTAGGCATGTTTTCCCCTCAAACCTAATAGTCTTGGAGTCACAAGGATTCAATGTGATACTAGGCATGTATTGGCTATCAGTGTATGGAGGAAATATTGACTGTGCTAGTAAGTCAATTCTACTCACCACCCTAGAGGGAAAAGGATCAAGTATGTGTCTAGGCATGCGCCAAGGAGGACCCAAGTGAATTCTCTCTCGGGAGTTGTTCAGGAAGAAGTGCATGTTGTGAAGGATTACCCGGATTTATTTCCAGAGGAATTACCAGGCATGCCGCCAGATCGAGACATAGAGTTTTTGATAGAGTTGTTGCCAGGCACCGGACCAATATCGAAGAGACCGTATTGGATGCCCGCAAATGATCTGCATGAAATTAAGAAGCAGATTAAGGAGTTATTGGAGAAAGGTTATATCCAACCCAGTTCAGCACTGTGGGGAGGCCCAGTGCTCTTAGTTGAGAAGAAGGATGGATCTTTGAGAATGGCTGTTGATTATCGGGCTTTGAATGAAGTGCGATCAAGAACAAGTACCCACTACCGCTGATCAATGATATGTTTGACCAGTTGCAAGGAGCTAAAGTATTCTCCAAGATCGATCTTCGATCAGGATACCACAAGTTGAAGATCCGAGAACAAGATATACCTAAGACAACTTTTACCACAAGGTATGGGCTATATGAGTACACGGTCATGTCATTTGGATTGACTAATGCCCCTGCCTATTTTATGAGTATGATGAACAAGGTGTTCATGGAGTTTTTGGATAAGTTTGTTGTGGTATTCATTGATGATATTTTGGTGTACTCGAAGAATGAATAGGAACACAAGGAACACTTGTGCTTAGTTCTCGAGAAGCTCAGGGAACACCAGCTGTATGCCAAGTTTAGCAAGTGTGAGTTTTGGTTGAAGGAAGTTGGATTTCTTGGACATGTTATATCTGGAGAAGGTATAGCCATAGACCCTACCAAGGTTCACTCTGTCACTGAGTGGTTGGAACCCACCTCAATTGGAGAGATCCGTAGTTTTTTGGGTATCGCAGGATACTATCGGAGATTCATTGAGAATTTTTCCAAAATTGTGAAACCCATGACAGAGTTGTTGAAGAAGGACACAAAGTTCAAATGGACCGAGGATTGTGAGGCCAACTTTCAAGAGTTGAAGAAACGTTTGGTTACAGCCCAGTGCTGATTCTTCTAGATATACGCAAGGATTTCCAAGTATATTGCGACGCTTCTCGCTTGGGACTTGGAGGTGTACTTATGCAAGATGGAAGAGTTGTTTCATATGCCTCATGGCAGCTTCGACCTCACGAGTTGAATTATGGCACACATGATTTGGAGTTAGCAGCCATAGTGCATGCGCTCAAGACCTGGAGACATTTTCTGATTGGAAACCCATGTGATGTGTACACGGATCGCAAGAGTTTGAAGTACATATTCATGCAAAAGGAGTTAAATCTCAGGCAGAGGAGATGGTTGGAGCTAATAAAGGATTACCATATGAAGTTGCATCATCATCCAGGAAAGGCCAATGTCGTATCCGACGCTTTGAGCCGCAAGAGTTATGCCAATACCCTTGTAAGCGAAGGACTACCGCATGAGTTAGTAGACGATCTCAAGGAACTTCGGCTGGAGATAGTTCCAAGAGGGTTTTTTTGCAGCAATGGAGGTTCAGTCTACCTTATTGGGGAAGATTCGAGAAGCTCAAAAGGATGATAAGGAAATTGCTGAGATAAATGAGAAAATGAGTGAAGGCAAAGCCAAAGGTTTCTGTGAGGATGAGCACGAAACTTTATGGTTTGAGGATCGTGTATATGTGCTCAATAATGCAGAGATCAGGAAGTTAATACTTCAGGAAGCCCATGACTCGCCATACTCGATTCACACCGGAAACAATAAGATGTATTTGGATTTGAAGGAACGTTTCTGGTGGACATGTATGAAGAAGGATATTGCCGAGTATGTAGCAGTATGTGATGTATGTCAGAGAGTGAAGGCAGAACATCAGAACCCAGCGGGATTATTATAGCCTATGCCGATACTTGATTGGAAGTGGGACAAACTTGGCATGGACTTTATCACCAGATTACCCAGGACTAGATCAGGATATGACTCCATCTGGATAGTAGTTGATCGTTTGACCAAGGTAGCTCACTTTATCCCTATGACCAGGATCGTGTGTCTACATGGAGTTTCGAGGACCATCGTATAAGATAGAGGAACACAGTTTACCTCGAAGTTTTGGAATTAGCTGCACCAGACTTTGTGTACTAGGCTAGAGTTTAGTACAGCCTTTCATCCGCAGACAGATGGACAGACCGAGAGAGTAAATCAGATTCTGGAGGACATCACTACAAAAAAAAGACACATCCGTGAAATTTTGGGCCAAACATTTTTTTTCTGTCATACTTATGACACTTCTATGACGATAATTGTGACAAAACCCGGTATCATCATAGATGTGGTGGGCTCCTACTTCTATGACAAAAAATCATGACAGAAAATGGGCTTTTCATCCTGGGCGGGGCGGAGACGCAGCTGCACGACATTCTTTGGGTCGTCCATGACGAAAAAACTGTGGTAGAAGCGAGGGCGAGGAAAATATCGGTGTGTTCCCGGTTACGGTGGGTGGTCGGGGCCGAGCGATGCATGGAGGTTTGCGCGTTTCTCTCGTACATGCACGCACGTGGGTGTGAGGCATTGGGCTCTAACTGAACCCGAGCGATTCCACTGCAAGCTACGTGTTACTGAACCCGAGCGCTCGATCGATGGCTGTTAACTGGATCCGATCGAGCGATTCCTTCGCTACTGCTGCTAACTGAAGGAGACCGATGCTGCCTCTGGATGAACAGTGAGCATTGCTGGGGGGTTGGATGAACACGACCCTATGGTGTTGCCTCTGGATGAACAGGACCCTGATCGATCAAGACAGTTGGGGCTGGATGAACAGGACCCCATGGAGGGCTAGATGAATAGGACGACCCCGTGGAGGGCTGGATGAACAGTAGACGGTGGAGGGCTGGATGAACAGTAGCCCATGGAGGGGTGGTTGAACAGGAGCCCATGTGGAGAGGGATGGTTGAACAGTAGCCGGTGGAGTAGCGCGCGGTGGAGGCTGGATGAACAGGAGCCCGTGGATGAACAGTCACAGGTGGAGGCTGGAGGAGGTCAACGGTGGATGAACAGTAGCCCGTGGAGGCTGGAGGGGGTCGACGGTGGAGATGAATAGTATCCCGTGGAGTCCTGTTTTGCGGTACGCCACACCCCTCCCGATCAACAGGACCCCGTTTCGATCGTAGGAGGTCTGTTTCCTCCATTTTGCGGTACGCCAGACCCCTCCCGATGAGCAGGATCCCGTTTCGAACGTGGCCGGTCGAACACAAGGCCATTTCCTCCGTTGTGCGGTACCCCAGGCCTCGTTTCCATCGGCTGTTCCGTCCAAGCCCTCCCGATGAACACGACGACGCATTCTGTTCCGACCCAGCCGGTTGGCTCCCCATGAACACGACGACGACGTTGTTACTCCATTCCGACCCAGCCATGTACACGAGCCCTGGCTGTACATATGCGCGAGTAGGCGTTCGAGACCCTTCTCCTATGTAAGTACGTGGCCGTATTTTCTTTCTTGCACACTGGCCGCTATACGTACGTGTACATGCTACGTGCGCGCCTCTACTATGACAGGTGCGCGCCTCTACATGGACCAGTATGACGTACACGTTCGCGAACAGAATGACGATGCTACGTACGCTTCGACTAGGTGGGTCCCGACTGCCAAACACTTCCTTGCGTGCGAAGATGTAGCTGGCGGGTCACAACAGTCAGGGGGGCGAATCATTTTTTTTTGCCCGAACGCACTTCCTTGCGTGCGAAGATGTAGATGGTGGGTCCCAGCAGTCAGGGGGGAAACGTTTTTTTCACGAAATACGGTGGCCCGTCCTGTGGGTCCCTGTTGTCAGGTGGAGGAATAATTATTTTGCGCGTAATAAGGAGGCACTTCCTTGCGGCTGTCGTGGACCCAGCTGTCAGCCTCTCCACGTACAGCACTCTTCCGATGGAAGTCGGTCGCTGACCACATAGACCACGCCGCGCCGAGAGCACCACAGCGGTGGACGACGGTGAGGCCTAGGAAGGGGACGATGCGGAGCCGGGGAAGATGCATCAGTGGATACCCATGCGAAGAGGAGTACGAGGGTTCACTGGTTCGGCTGCGGTGAGAGGCTGCCATCGCCGCAGAATAACAGGGGGTGTGGGTGAGTGGAGGGATGGCCTGGCCAGCTATGGGAGTAGTAGGTGTTAGAAATATGCCCTAGAGGCAATAATAAATTGATTATTATTATATTTCCTTATTCATGATAATCGTTTATTATCCATAATATAATTGTATTGATAGGAAACTCAGATACATTTGTGGATACATAGACAACTCCATGTCCCTAGTAAGCCTCTAGTTGACTAGCTCGTTGATCAATAGATGGTTACGGTTTCCTGACCATGGACATTGGATGTCGTTGATAACGGGATCACATCATTGGGAGAATGATGTGATGGACAATACCCAATCCTAAGCCTAGCACAAAGATCGTGTAGTTCGTATGCTAAAGCTTTTCTAAATGTCAAGTATCATTTCCTTAGACCATGAGATTGTGCAACTCCCGGATACCGTAGGAATACTTTGGGTGTGCCAAACGTCACAACGTAACTGGGTGACTATAAAGGTACACTACAGGTATCTCCGAAAGTGTCTGTTGGGTTGGCACGAATCGAGACTGGGATTTGTCACTCTGTGTGACGGAGAGGTATCTCTGGGCCCACTCGGTAGGACATCATCATAATGTGCACAATGTGATCAAGGAGTTGATCACGGGATGATGTGTTACGGAACGAGTAAAGAGACTTGCCGGTAACGAGATTGAACAAGGTATCGGGATACCGACGATCGAATCTCGGGCAAGTACAATACCGCTCGACAAAGGGAATTGTATACGGGATTGATCGAATCCTCGACATCGTGGTTCATCCGATGAGATCATCGTGGAACATGTGGGAACCAACATGGGTATCCAGATCCCGCTGTTGGTTATTGACCGGAGAACGTCTCGGTCATGTCTGCATGGTTCCCGAACCCGTAGGGTCTACACACTTAAGGTTCGATGACGCTAGGGTTATATAGGAAGTTTGTATGTGGTTACCGAATGTTGTTCGGAGTCCCGTATGAGATCTCGGACGTCACGAGGAGGTCCGGAATGGTCCGGAGGTAAAGATTTATATATGGGAAGTCCTGTTTTGGTCACCGGAAAAGTTTCGGGTTTTATCGGTAACGTACCGGGACCACCGGGAGGGTCCTGGGGGTCCATCAAGTGGGGCCACAAGCCCCGGAGGCTTCCATGGACCAAGAGTGGGAAGGGACCAGCCCCTGAGTGGGCTGGTGCGCCCCCCCACCAAGGCCCAAGGCGCCTCCAAGAGGGAAAGGGGGGCAAACCCTAGGGCAGATGGGCCCTAAGGCCCACCCTAGGTGCGCCTCCCCCTCTCCCCTTGTGGCCGCCACCCAGATGGAATCTAGGGGCTGCTGCCACCCCTAGGGAGGGAACCCTAGGTGGGGGCGCAGCCCTCCCCTTCCCTTATATATACTTGAGGTATTGGAGGCTGCAACACACACGAGTTCCTCTCCTTCTTGGCGCAACCCTACCCCTCTCCCTCCTCGTCTCTTGCGGTGCTTGGCGAAGCCCTGCTGGAGTACCACGCTCCTCCACCACCACCACGCCATTGTGCTGCTGTTGGATGGATTCTTCCTCAACCTCTCCCTCTCTCCTTGCTGGATCAAGGCATGGGAGACGTCACCGGGCTGTTCGTGTGTTGAACATGGAGGTGTCGTCCGTTCGGCACTAGGATCTCCGGTGATTTGGATCACGACGAGTACGACTCCTTCAACCCTGTTCTCTTGAACGCTTCCGCTTAGCGATCTACAAGGGTATGTAGATGCACTCTCCTTCCCTTCGTTGCTGGATTCTCCATCGATAGATCTTGGTGACACGTATGAATTTTTTTGAATTTCTGCTACGTTCCCCAACAGTGGCATCATGAGCTAGGTCTATTGCGTAGATTCTATGCACGAGTAGAACACAAAGTAGTTGTGGGCGTTGATTTTGTTCAATATGCTTACCGTAACTAGTCCAATCTTGATTCGGCGGCATTGTGGGATGAAGCGGCCCGGACCGACCTTACACGTACTCTTACGTGAGACTGGTTCCACCGACTGACATGCACTAGTTGCATAAGGTGGCTAGCGGGTGTTTGTCTCTCCCACTTTAGTCGGATCGGATTCGATGAAAAGGGTCCTTATGAAGGGTAAATAGCAATTGGCATATAACGTTGTGGTTTTGCGTAGGTAAGAAACGTTCTTGCTAGAAACCCATAGCAACCACGTAAAACATGCAAACAACAATTAGAGGACGTCTAACTTGTTTTTGCAGGGTATGCCATGTGATGTGATATGGCCAAAAGGATGTGATGAATGATATATGTGATGTATGAGATTGATCATGTTCTTGTAATAGGAATCACGACATGCATGTCGATGAGTATGACAACCGGCAGGAGCCATAGGAGTTGTCTTTATTTATTGTATGACCTGCGTGTCAATGAACAACGCCACGTAATTACTTTACTTTATTGCTAACCGGTAGCCATAGTAGTAGAAGTAATAAGTTGGCGAGACAACTTCATGGAGACACAATGATGGAGATCATGGTGTCATGCCGGTGACAAGATGATCATGGAGCCCCAAGATGGAGATCAAAGGAGCTATATGATATTGGCCATATCATGTCACTATTATTTGATTGCATGTGATGTTTATCATGTTTATGCATCTTGTTTACTTAGAACGACGGTAGTAAATAAGATGATCCCTCATAATAATTTCAAGAAAGTGTTCCCCCTAACTGTGCACCGTTGCGACAGTTCGTTGTTTCGAAGCACCACGTGATGATCGGGTGTGATAGATTCTAACGTTCACATACAACGGGTGTAAGACAGATTTACACACGCGAAACACTTAGGTTGACTTGACGAGCCTAGCATGTACAGACATGGCCTCGGAACACAAGAGACCGAAAGGTCGAGCATGAGTCGTATGGTAGATACGATCAACATGAAGACGTTCACCGATGATGACTAGTCCGTCTCACGTGATGATCGGACACGGCCTAGTTGACTCGGATCATGTAATCACTTAGATGACTAGAGGGATGTCTATCTGAGTGGGAGTTCATAAGATGAACTTAATTATCCTGAACATAGTCAAAAGATCTTCGCAAATTATGTCGTAGCTCGCGCTTCAGTTCTACTGTTTAGATATGTTCCTAGAGAAAATTTAGTTGAAAGTTGATAGTAGCAATTATGCGGACTAGGTCCGTAAACTGAGGATTGTCCTCATTGCTTCATAGAAGGCTTATGTCCTTAATGCACCGCTCAGTGTGCTGAACCTCGAACGTCGTCTGTGGATGTTGCGAACATCTGACATACACATTTTGATAACTATGAGATAGTTCAGTTAAACGGTTTAGAGTTGAGGCACCGAAGACGTTTTGAAACGTCGCGAAACATATGAGATGTTTCGAGGGCTGAAATTGGTATTTCAGGCTCGTGCCCACGTCAAGAGGTATAAGACCTCCGACGATTTTCTTAGCCTACAAACTAAGGAGAAAAGCTCAATTGTTGAGCTTGTGCTCAGATTGTCTGAGTACAACAATCATTTGAATCGAGTGGGAGTTGATCTTCCAGATGAGATATTGATGTTTCTCCGAAGTCATTACCACCAAGCTGCTAGAGCTTCGTGATGAACTATAATGTATCAGGGACATATATGATGATCCTTGAGATATTCGCGATGTTTGACACCACAAAAGTAGAAATCAAGAAGGAGCATCAATTGTTGATGGTTGGTGAAACCACTAGTTTCAAGAAGGGCAAGGGCAAGAAGGGATACTTCATGAAACGGCAAATCAGCTTCTGCTCTAGTGAAGAAACCCAAGGTTGAACCCAAACCCGGGACTAAGTGCTTCTGTAATAAGGGAAACATCCACTGGAGCAGAATTACCCTAGATACTTGGTAGATGAGAAGGCTGGCAAAGTCAATAGAAGTATATTGGATATACATTGTGTTAATGTGTACTTTACTAGTACTCCTAGTAGCACCAGGGTATTAGATACCGGTTCGGTTGCTAAGTGTTAGTAACTCGAAATAAAATCTACGGAATAAACGGAGACTAGCCAAAAGGTGAGATGACGATATGTGTTGGAAGTATTTCCAAGGTTGATCAAATATCGTACGTTCCCTCTACCATCAAGATTGGTGTTTGCGTTGAGCATAGACATGATTGGATTATGCCTATCGCAATACAGTTATTCATTTAAGGAGAGTAATGGTTACTCTGTTTATTTGAATAATACCTTCAATGGTCTTGCACCTAAAATGAATGGTTTATTGAATCTCGATCGTAGTGATACACATGTTCATGCCAAAAGATATAAGATAGTAATGATAGTACCACCTACTTGTGGCACTGCCACGTAAGTCATATCGGTATAGAACGCATGAAGAAGCTCCATGTTGATGGATCTTTGGGCTCACTCATTTTTGAAAAGTTTGAGACATGCGAACCATGTCTATTGGTGTATATGCATGAAGAAACTCCATGCAAATGGACCGTTTGGACTCACTTGATTTTGAATCACTTGAGACATGCAAATCATACCACATGGGCAAGATGACTGAAAGCCTCGTTTTCAGTAAAATGGAACTAGAAAGCAAATTGTTGGAAGTAATACATTTTGATGTGTGCAGTCCAATGAGTGCTGAGGCATGTAGTGGATATCGTTATGTTCTTACTTCACAGATGATTTGAGTAGATGTTGAGTATATTTACTTGATGAATCATGAGTCTGAATTATTGAAAGGTTCAAGTAATTTTAGGGTGAAGTTGAAAGATCGTCTTGACAAGAGGATAAAAGATCTATGATATGATCATAGAGATGAATATCTGAATTACGAGTTTGGCATAGAATTAAGGAATTGTGGAAATTGTTTCACAACTAATACAGCCTGGAACACCATAGTGTGATGGTGTGTCCGAACATCATAACTGCACCCTATTGGATATGATGCATACCATGATGTCTCTTATCGAATTACCATGATAGTTTATGGGTTAGGCATTAGAGACAACCACATTCACTTTAAATAGGGCACCACATAATTCTGATGAGATGACACCATATGAACTATGGTTTAGAGAAACCTAAGCTGTCATTTCTTAAAAGTTTGGGGCTGCGACGCTTATGTGAAAAAGTTTCAGGCTGATAAGCTCGAACCCAAAGCGGATAAATGCATCTTCATAGGACACCCAAAACAGTTGGGTATACCTCCTGTCTCAGATCCGAAAGCAATAAGGGATTGTTTCTAGAATCGGGTCCTTTCTCGAGGAAAAGTTTCTCTCGAAGGAATTGAGTGGGAGAATGGTGGAGACTTGATGAGGTTATTGAACCGTCACTTCAACTAGTGTATAGAAGGGCACAAAGAGTTGTTCCTGTGGCACCTACACCAATTGAAGTGGAAGCTTATGATATTGTTCATGAGACTTCGGATCAAGTCACTCCCAAACCTCGTAGGATGACTAGGATGCGTACTACTTCAGAGTGGTACGTAATCGTGTCTTGGAAGTCATGTTGCTAGACAACAATGAACCTACGAGCTATGGAGAAGCGATGGTGGGCCCGGATTCCAAAATGGCTCGAGGCCATATAATCCAAGAGAGGATCCATATATGAAAACAAAGTGTAGACTTTGGAAGAACTACTTGATGGTCGTAAGGCTGTTAGGTACATATGGATTTTAAAAGGAAGACGGGCAATGATGGTAAGTATCACCATTAAGAAAGCTCGACTTGTCGTTAAGATTTTTTCCGACAAGTTCAAGGAGTTGACTATGATGAGACTTTCTCACTCGTAGCGATGCTAAGAGTCAGTTGGAATTATATTAGCGATTACTGCATTATTTATGAAATCTTGCAGATAGGATGTCAAAACATTGTTTCCTCGACGATTTTCTTGAGGAAAGGTTGTATGTGATACAACCGGAAGGTTTTGTCAATCCTGAAAGATGCTAATAAGTATGCAAAGCTCCAGCAATCCTTCTAAGGACTGGAGTAGGCATCTCGGAGTTGGAATGTATGCTTTGATGAGATGATCAAAGATTTTGGGTGTATACAAAGTTTATGAGAAACTTGTATTTCCAAAGAAGTGAGTGGGAGCACTATAGAATTCCCGATAAGTATGTGTTGTTAACATGTTGTTGATCGGAAATGATGTAGAATTTCTAGAAAGCATGCAAAGTTATTTGAAAAGTGTTTTTCAATGGAAAGCCTGGATTAAGCTACTTGAACGTTGAGCATCAAGATCTATAAGGATAGATCAAAACGCTTAATGGTACTTTCAAATGAGCACATACCTTGACATGATCTTGAAGGTGTTCAAGATGGATCAGTCAAAGAAGGAGTTCTTTCCTGAGTTGTAAGGTATGAAGTTAAGACTTAAAGCTCGACCACGGTAGAAGAAAGAGAAAGGACGAATGTCGTCCCCTATGCTTTTGTCATAGGCTCTATACGGTATGCCATGCTAAGTACCGCACCTGATGTGTGCCTTGCCACATGTCTGGCAAGAGGGTACAAAAGTGATCTAGGAGTGGATCACTAGACAGCGGTCAAAATTGCCCTCGGAGTAATAAGGACATGTTTCTCAATTATGGAGGTGATAAAGAGTTCGGCGTAAAGGGTTACATCGATGCAAGCTTTAACACCTATCCGAATGACTCTGAGTAGCAAACCGGATACGTATAGTGGAGCAACCATTTGGAATAGCTCCAAGTGGAGCGTGGAAGCAGCATTTATAATATGACCTAGAGATTTGCGAAGTACATATGGATCTGAATGTTGCAGACCCGTTGACTGAAACCTCTCTCACAAGAAAAACATGATCAAACCCATAACTCATTGAGTCTTAATCACATGATGATGTGAACTAGTTTAGTGACACTAGTAAACTCTTTGGATGTTGGTCACATGGCGATGTGACCTGTGAGTGTTAATCACATGGCGATGTGAACTAGATTATTGACTCTAGTGCAAGTGGGAGACTGTTGGAAATATGCCCTAGAGGCAATAATAAATTGATTATTATTATATTTCCTTGTTCATGATAATCGTTTATTATCCATGCTATAATTGTATTGATAGGAAACTCAGATACATGTGTGGATACATAGACAACTCCATGTCCCTAGTAAGCCTCTAGTTGACTAGCTTGTTGATCAATAGATGGTTACGGTTTCCTGACCATGGACATTGGATGTCGTTGATAACGGGATCACATCATTGGGAGAATGATGTGATGGACAAGACCCAATCCTAAGCCTAGCACAAAGATCGTGTAGTTCGTATGCTAAAGCTTTTCTAAATGTCAAGTATCATTTCCTTAGACCATGAGATTGTGCAACTCCCGGATACCGTAGGAATACTTTGGGTGTGCCAAACGTCACAACGTAACTGGGTGACTATAAAGGTACACTACAGGTATCTCCGAAAGTGTCTGTTGGGTTGGCATGAATCGAGACTGGGATTTGTCACTCCGTGTGACGGAGAGGTATCTCTGGGCCCACTCGGTAGGACATCATCATAATGTGCACAATGTGATCAAGGAGTTGATCACGGGATGATGTGTTACAGAACGAGTAAAGAGACTTGCCAGTAACGAGATTGAACAAGGTATCGGGATACCGACGATCGAATCTCGGGCAAGTACAATACCGCTAGACAAAGGGAATTGTATACGGGATTGATCCAATCCTCGACATTGTGGTTCATCCGATGAGATCATCGTGGAACATGTGGGAACCAACATGGGTATCCAGATCCCGCTATTGGTTATTGACCGGAGAACGTCTCGGTCATGTCTGCATGGTTCCCGAACCCGTAGGGTCTACACACTTAAGGTTCGATGACGCTAGGGTTATATAGGAAGTTTGTATGTGGTTACCGAATGTTGTTCGGAGTCCCGGATGAGATCCCGGACGTCACGAGGAGTTCCAGAATGGTCCGGAGGTAAAGATTTATATATGGGAAGTCCTATTTTGGTCATCAGAAAAGTTTCGGGTTTTATCGGTAACGTACCGGGACCACCGGGAGGGTCCCGGGGGTCCACCAAGTGGGGCCACAAGCCCCGGAGGCTTGCATGGGCCAAGAGTGGGAAGGGACCAGCCCCTGAGTGGGCTTGTGCGCCCCCCACCAAGGCCCAAGGCGCCTCCAAGAGGGATAGGGGGGCAAACCCTAGGGCAGATGGGCCCTAAGGCCCACCCCAGGTGCGCCTCCCCCTCTCCCCTTGTGGCCGCCACCCAGATGGGATCTGGGGGCTGCCGCCACCCCTAGGGAGGGAACCCTAGGTGGGGGCGTAGCCCCTCCCCTTCCCCTATATATACTTGAGGTATTGGAGGCTGCAACACACACGAGTTCCTCTCCTTCTTGGCGCAACCCTAGCCCTCTCCCTCCTCGTCTCTTGCGGTGCTTGGCGAAGCCCTGCTGGAGTACCACGCTCCTCCACCACCACCACGCCATTGTGCTGCTGTTGGATGGATTCTTCCTCAACCTCTCCCTCTCTCCTTGCTGGATCAAGGCATGGGAGACGTCACCGGGCTGTACGTGTGTTGAACGCGGAGGTGTCGTTCGTTCGGCACTAGGATCTCCGGTGATTTGGTTCACGACGAGTATGACTCCTTCAACCCCGTTCTCTTGAACGCTTCCGCTTAGCGATCTACAAGGGTATTTAGATGCACTCTCCTTCCCTTCGTTGCTGGTTTCTCCATAGATAGATCTTGGTGACACGTAGGAAATTTTTTGAATTTCTGCTACGTTCCCCAACAGTAGGGGGCAGTGAGGCCTCCGCGGCAGCACAGCCGGCCACGGGAGGCAGGAGAAGGCGGCACGACCGGCGCTGCTTTGGGCGGCTGGAGCAAGAAGACCAGAGGTTGAAGAAGCACGACGACCGTTGGATGGACATCGTATGGTCACTGCAACTAGAATCGTTTATATTGACTAAGTTGACAAAGCCCTTGGTACGCCTCAACTTAGTAGGCCCACAGGTCAGCTTCCGAAACGTTGCGCCTCAGATGTCAGGGGGAGGAATCATTTTTTGGGCGGGTGAAGCTAGAATATTCGAGATTGAAGAAGAAGCACGGCATCCGTTGGATGGACATCCAACGGCCACTGCTGCTGGAACCGTGTGTTGGCTATAAGTTGACAAAGCCTTGCATATGCGTCAACTCTTTTTTTTGAGGGGACGCGTCAACTTAGTAAGGCCACAAGTGTGTGGTAGAGAACTTATAGCCCATTTGAGATTTGTAAGAATGTGCAGCCAATTTTTGAATTCTAGTGGAATTTACTACAACCCATTTACAATTTGTTAAAAGTACATCCCATTTCAACCAACCGTTCAAAACAGAATTCAATAAAATTTCCCATATTTTGATGGGATACGAAATATTTTTATCCTGAAATTTCTAGTCGGATCAAATACAATTTCAATATAAATTTATATTACATAAAAATCCAACAAAACATTGCGCTTGCAACAATTAATGAAATTAAAATTTTCAATATCCAAAAATAATATTTTATAAAGTAATTACGTGTTTGGTGCATTTTTTATAATTGCTGCCCAGTTTTTCTAATTACATCCCATTTATTATTTCTTAAAACCCATTTTCTTGTTAAGCGTAATGCATACCTCCTAGAAAATATTTGTAGCCCAGCAGGACGGAGAGTAACAACTTGACCTTGCCTGGGTATTCCTAAAAAAAGTATAGCTGGGCTAGCCATTTTCAGCTTGAAAAAAATTAATATCTGGGCTGGATATCTGGCCTGGGCTAGATGGGCCACAGCCCGTCCAGTTAATACCTGCAGCGATGTTTTCGTTGTTATTCAGAGGAGAAAAATTAATATCTGGGGTAAACATCACTCAAGAAAAACTCTGTAGTGCTCACACCTCAAAAACACAAATACTGCTCGAGCTGCTTGGTCCCAGCTGTCGGCCGCTTCTTGTGTAATTCTCTAGTTTATTGACTACATAGGTTGACAATGGTGTGGGACCGTGATGTGAGGAAACTAGGAGGAAGCAAAAATATTATAGTTTTATATACTAATAAGGAGGCACTTGCGTACGTGCGGCTATGGCTCTGGTGGGTCCCCACTATCATCCTCTCCAAGTAAAGTCATCTCCTCATCCTCATGTTCGTTGACCATGTTGACAATGCAAGACAGCGGCGCCACGGTGAGCGCAACAACTCAAAGGACGACGGAGAGGGCCTCGCGGGCCCTACGGATGGTTTGATACAGCGCCCGCTGCTCATTCGGGAAGCCAGGATCATAGGGCCACATGTTCGCGACGGCATTGTTGTTCGCTTGTTCACCGGTGCTTGTTGAGGAGACGGAGATTGCAGCATAGGTCCTCCTGCGCTGGTAGCTCTTCCATCATTAGGGCGTCGAAGTAGGGCCACACCTGCTCTATGGTGAACACGGCATGAACCTGATCGGAAGCTACGTCCATCATCTGATTGTCGCCACTCAGCTCGGCGAGCTAGCTGGCAGCCAGCATGTCCGGCTGCTGGACCGACCCGCCGCCAAGCATGAGTCTGACTGCCCTATCCCACCCAGACCGCCTCCCTCACCCGCGCGTGCTTTCCGCCCGAAACGGTCAGCACCGCCCGCCTTGCTTCCCGGTGCAGGCGATTGCTCCGCCTTCAAACGACACAAGTGTCGTCCGTCCGTCCTTCTACCACCCACATTAATGATATGCGGTTGTCGAAGCGGCTACTCCGGTGCCACACGTCCGTCCCTCCGCCGGCCACCATTGCTATATAAACTGCTGCACCGGCCATAGCCGCAATCATCCGCATCCATTCCCTTTCTCCTGTCCACACCACAACTGCCCACCATGGCTTTCTCGCACTCCATCGCTCTTCGGGATGGGTGGACGACGGACCACAAAGAGATGGCAGCCATTGCTGCCGACTGGTTGGCCGGCAGGCAGTCGGAGGACGATGACGTCCCAATGGAGAACATGGTAGTCAACGATCCGGCGCCAACCCCCTCCTCCGCACCATCCTCACCGGTGCATTACACCATGACCATCGGCGAGGCCCGTGCCCAATATATGGACACGTTGAGGCAGAAGCGTGAGGAGCAGTTTCGGGAGGTGCAGGCCGACGCCGCCTACAACCACCATGTCCTCCAAGAGCACATGCAGGCGGAGGAGCAGATTGCCGCGGAGCGGGCGGAGCAGGAGGCGCTGCTTGACTTGTACCGCTTCGCTCGTGAGGGCCGCCTCGAGCGCTGACAATACCGCATGCGGGTGGCGGAGGCTGCGGCCGCCTACAAAGAGGGCAATGAAGCGGATGAGGCGCTGTTTGGCGAGACCGAGGACGAGGCAGAGGACAATGCTGGCTCCGACGAGTCCCCGCTCTGCTGGCGTCGACGAGGCCCTGCTCCGCCGAGGCCCTATGGCGCCAACAACGAGGTAGAGGACACCGCTGGCTCTGCCGAGGCCCCACCCTGCTGGCAACGAGGGGGAGGATTTCTCCGGCTCCGCCGAGGTGCCGCCCGCCGGTAACGAGACAGAGGACATCGCCGGCTCCGCCGAGGCCCCTCCCCGCTGCCAATGAGGCAGCGCCACACAGAAAACGAGGAAGAGTAGAACACGGTAGGTCGCCGCCGCTCGGTTCCAAGTAAGGCCACCGCTGCTACCCTCCAGTTGCTGGCACTGAGCTGTACATCATGTATGAAATCTAATGAAATCCGGCATGTTTATATGAAATCCGACCGTGTATGGATGAATTTATTTCGATTAGCTCGAATTCTTGTATCACTGGCATTGGATGAACATGCAAAACAATACGTACTAGCATTATTCTCAGGGTGATCACCTCGTTTGCAGTAGTTTCACATATACTCCCTCCGGTCCTTTCTAGTCTTCATACAAGTTTTGTCTGCAGTCAAAGTATCTCTACTTTGACCAATCTTCCCCTACTAATAAAGCAAATAGTGCTTTTGGTTGTACGTCATTAGAATTACCCCTGAAGTTGACACACATTACCCACCATGCCACCCATAAGTAAACAAAACGGTTCACTTTTTCTCAAAGTCGCGCTGGATTTGGTTCTTATTAAGTGATATCCTCATGTAACCAAACTGAAGGTGTAGCGCGGTGGCTAATGCTTTAATCCTCCAGGTAAGAGACCTGTGTTCGATCCCAGGCTCCACCACATTTTCTCTGTTTTTTGTGAACCCTCCCCCGCGTTAATGGGCCGGCCTAGGCGTCCGTTTTTTTAGTTTGCAATTTGCTTGTTCGTTTCTCATTTCTGTTTTGTGATTTTCCTTCTATACATTAATTTTTAGGGATTTTCAAAAATTCAAAAGGTTGCGAATTTTGTTAAGAAATAAAACATTGGTGAATTCAAAAAATGTTCTCGAAAGCATAAAATGTTCTTGATTTAAAAAACTCCTATTTTTTATTTCTTTTTTGCCTTTTTTTTCTCATATCCGTTTTTGTTTTCTTGTCTTTAAATTAATTCGGGATTTCAAAATTTTAAAAGATTGTGAGTTTTGCTTTTTTTGAGAAATCATAAAATTTCTGTGAATTCATAAAATGGTCGGGAAATCAAAATGTTTGCAATTTTTAGAAAATTGTTTGCATGTCATAAAGAAATTCTCGATTTCTAAAAATATGTTCATGAAATAAAATAATGTTCATGATTGTTAGAAAATGCTTGTGTATTCAACACGCTTTTGGGAACTGGAAAAAATGATCATGAAATTTTAGAAAAGGATCTAAAAAATTCAAACAGATCCATTGAAACAGATATGTAAATAACGAACAAAACAAACCATAGATCCGGAGAAGTTATTTTATTATTTTATTTAGTTCATCGCATATCGGGTAAAAAAAGGATTTATGTGTTCTTTACAACGTAGATCCCCAAAAAATTGACACATTTTTCAATGGGTTAGTTTTTGTAAGCTATATGAAATGACTAAACGTCTAATTTACTTCCATACATATCTATGTTTATTTTGGTACTATAGTTTTACAGGTCATGAAAAACACCACGACGCTAGCTAAAGTCGAGACACATCATTCATCATTCTACCTTAGGCAGGATCTATCAATACAGTTTTCTCAGCCAAAAAACATTTTGTTGTGACGCCTTAGGAAATAAAGTCGTCATGAGACCATCACATTTTCAGTTTTTGAAATGACTTTTTAAAAGTCTCTTATCTCATCATGACATGATTTTGATGTACTTTATGAAGTGATATTTTAAAAGTTTGTATCTCATCCTTGCATAATTTGCATAATCTGATTTATTTTTCTCCCGTGGCAACGCACGGGCCTATTTGCTAGTCTTAGAGAAAAAAGTATGCACTTTCACAATGTGCGAAGAAAAAGGAACAGAAGGAGTACAAAGAGTTTGAGCAGCTTTTTAGCATTCCTGCACAATGCAAACAAACACACAAGCCTGTCAATTCATAGAGAACATTCAAAACAATCGATGATTATGCCTCTCAGTGATTCACATGTCGGAGCCAATATTTACTTCACAACTAAAGAATAAAGAAAAAATGGATCGACGCTGCTGACAGCAAAGGGCGTCCCATTCGAAAATATCAAACGCATGTCTTCTTGCTAAAATCAATGAGCAAAATTTGACAAGGTTGTCCCATTCCAAAATATCAAATGCCTACAATTGTGGAATGGGTAGGGTTTGCCATCAGTTCGGATATTGACATGGCACCTCATGCTAAATAAACCAGCTGTTCTTCTTGTGCAGTTCCACCAAAATCAACCAAATTCGCTTGGCACGTCCTTTCTTGTGGTGGAACTGAATGATTTGATGTATTCATGAACATTTTGTGCAGTTCCCATTGAAATCAAGCTGAGCACCCCTGTTTGCACAAATACAAAAAAGTGTTTGTATAAAGCAAACTGTACTATGAATTAACAGTTTAAACAGGCACCTACATGGTCCATGTAGAGCACACTTTTAGAAAAATGGAACTCACCGGAAAGAATCCTAGAACAACATTATACTCGCGCATCACAGCAAGAAAATGGAGATTTGTCAGTCCTTCTGAGCTGAAGTTAGTTTGGTCTTGTGGGGGGTAATGTAACCATCCTTCAACTGCTCCTTCTGATGAGAAGATAGACAGGGCTTCTTCATCCTGGCATAATCGGAACTAGTTACTTCACGTACTCCATATTCTTCTTCAGAGGAGGATGATCCTGTTGTGCAAAGACAAGAGGACAACTAAATGCTAGCATCCATGTTTTCTCAAAAAAGGAAAGCAAATATTTAAAACATCACTGCTACCTCTTGAGCACTGCGTTGATTTCCCCAAAGAGGAAAGGATGATGCAGCAAAGTAGCGTAAGTATTTCCCTCAGTTTTTGAGAACCAAGGTATCAATCCAGTAGGAGGTTGCGCGCGCGTCCCCTAGTACCTGCACAAAACAAATAGCTCCTCGCAACCAATGCGATAAGGGGTTGTCAATCCCTTCACGGTCACTTACGAGAGGGAGATCTGATAGATATGATAAGATAATATTTTTGGTATTTTTGTGATAAAGATGCAAAGTACAATAAAAGCAAAGTAAAAAAGCAAAGGAAATAACTAAGTATTGGAAGATTAATATGATGAAGATAGACCCGGGGGGCCATAGGTTTCACTAGTGGCTTCTCTCAAGAGCATAAGCATTTTACGGTGGGTGAACGAATTACTGTTGAGCAATTGACAGAACTGAGCATAGTTATGAGAATATCTAGGTATGATCATGTATATAGGCATCATGTCCGAGACAAGTAGACTGACTCCTGCCTGCATCTACTCCTATTACTCCACTCATCGACCGCTATCCAGCATGCATCTAGAGTATTAAGTTCATGAAAACAGCGTAACACCTTAAGCAAGATGACATGATGTAGAGGGATAAATTCATGCAATATGATAAAAACCCATCTTGTTATCCTCGATGGCAACAATACAATACGTGCCTTGTTGCCCCTATTGTCACTGGGAAAGGACACCACAAGATTGAACCCAAAGCTAAGCACTTCTCCCATTGCAAGAAAAATCAATCTAGTAGGACAAACCAAACTGATAATTTGAAGAGACTTGCAAAGATAACCAATCATATATAAAAGAATTCAGAGAAGATTCAAATATTGTTCATAGATAATCTTGATCATAAACCCACAATTCATCGGTCTCAGCAAAGACACAGCAAAAAGAAGATTACATCGAATAGATCTCCACAAGAGAGGGGGAGAACATTGTATTGAGATCCAAAAAGAGAGAAGAAGCCATCTAGCTAATAACTATGGACCCGAAGGTCTGACGTAAAATACTCACACTTCATCAGAGAGGCTATGGTGTTGATGTAGAAGCCCTCCGTGATGGATACCCCCTCCGGTGGAGCTCCGAAACAGGCCCCAAGATGGGATCTCGTGGATACAGGAAGTTACAGTGGTGGAATTAGGGTTTTGGCTCCGTATCTGATCGTTTGGGCGTACGTAGGTATAAATAGGAGGAAGGATTACGTCGGTGGAGCAACAGGGGGCCAACGAGGGTGGAGGGCGCGCTTGGGGGGTGGGGGGGTAGGCGCGCCCCCTACCTCGTGGCCTCCTCCTTTGTTTCTTGACGTAGGGTCCAAGTCTCCTAGATCATGTTCGGTGACAAAATCACGTTCCTGAAGGTTTCATTCCGTTTGGACTCCGTTTGATATTCCTTTTCTTTGAAACCCTAAAATAGGCAAAAAACAGCAATTCTGGGCTGGGCCTCCGGTTAATAGGTTGGTCCCAAAAATAATATAAAAGTGGATAATAAAGCCCAATAATGTCCAAAACAGTAGATAATATAGCATGGAGCAATCAAAAATTATAGATACGTTGGAGACGTATCAAGCATCCCCAAGCTTAATTCCTGCTCGTCCTCGAGTAGGTAAATGATAAAAACAGAATTTTTTGATGTGGAATGCTACTTGGCATAATTTTAATGTAATTCTTCTTAATTGTGGTATGAATATTCATATCCGAAAGATTCAAGATAGAAGTTTAATATTGACATAAAAATAATAATACTTCAAGCATACTAACAAAGCAATCATGTCTTCTCAAAATAACATGGCCAAAGAAAGTTATCCCTACAAAATCAAATAATCTGGCTATGCTCTATCTTCACCACACAAAGTATTTAAATCATGCACAACCCCGATGACAAGCCAAGCAATTGTTTCATACTTTTGACATTCTCAAAACTTTTTCAATGTTCACGCAATACATGAGCGTGATCCATGGATATAGCACTATAGGTGGAATAGAGTGGTGGTTGTGGAGAAGACAAAAAGGGAGAATATAGTCTCACATCAACTAGGCGTATCAACGGGCTATGGAGATGCCCATCAATAGATATTAATGTGAGTGAGTAGGGATTGCCGTGCAACAGATGCACTAGAGCTATAAGTATATGAAAGCTCAACAAAAGAAACTAAGTGGGTGTGCATCCAACTTGCTTGCTCACGAATACCTAGGGCATTTTGAGTAAGCCCATCATTGGAATATACAAGCCAAGTTCTATAATGAAAATTTCCCACTAGTATATGAAAGTGACAACATAGAAGACTCTCTATCATGAATATCATGGTGCTACTTTGAAGCACAAGTGTGGTAAAAGGATAGTAGCATTGTCCCTTCTCTATTTTTCTCTCATTTTTTATTTGGGACTTTTCTCTTTTTTTATGGCCTCTTTTCTTTTTCTTTTTTTTCGTCCGGAGTCTCATCCCGACTTGTGGGGGAATCATAGTCTCCATCATCCTTTCCTCACTGGGACAGTGCTCTAATAATGATGATCATCACACTTTTATTTTCTTACAACTCAACAATTACAACTCGATACTTAGAACAAAGTATGACTCTATGTGAATGCCTTCGGCGGTGTACCGGGATATGCAATGACTCATGAGTGACATGTATGAAAGAATTATGAATGGTGGCTTTGCCACAAATACGATGTCAACTACATGATCATGCTAAGCAATATGACAATGATGGAGTGTGTCATAATAAACGGAACGGTGGAAAGTTGCATGGCAATATATCTCGGAATGGCTATGGAAATGCCATAATAGGTAGGTATGGTGGCTGTTTTGAGGAAGGTATATGGTGGGTGTATGATACCGGTGAAAGGTGTGCGGTATTAGAGAGACTAGCAATGGTGGAAGGGTGAGAAAAGTGCGTATAATCCATGGACTCAACATTAGTCATAAAGAACTCACATACTTATTGCAAAAATCAACAAGTTATCAAAGAAAAGTATTACGCGCATGCTCCTAGGGGGATAGACTGGTAGGAAAAGACCATCGCTCGTCCCCGACCGCCACTCATAAGGAAGACAATCGATAAATAAATCATGCTCTGACTTCATCACATAATGGTTCACCATACGTGCATGCTACGGGAATCACAAACTTTAACACAAGTATTTCTCAAATTCACAACTACTCAACTAGCATAACTTTAATATCACCATCTTCATATCTCAAAACAATTATCAAGAATCAAACTTCTCATAGCATTCAACACACTCATAAGAAAGTTTTTACTATCCTTGAATACCAAGCATATTAGGATTATTTAAGCAAATTAACATGTTATTTAAGACTCTCAAAATAATGTAATGCTCTGTTTGGATGTTTGCATTGTGAGCCTTGGCATTGCATTCGGTTGAATACCAATATCAGAGTATAGTCATATTGAGATTGAATGCCAATATTTTTGTTTGGATGGTTAGGTATTCAGAAGACATGCTTGATATTGAGGTTGAATGCCAAATGTTGTTTGGATGATCAAAGTGAGAAATTGAGTGGAGACATGCTGGCCGCCGGATTTCGGGATGGAGGCGGGGCTGGGGGGTAGCGCCAGCTGCTGGAGCATGGGGTGGAGGTGGGCGAGATGGGCTACCTGCGCCTGGCTGCTAAAGCTCGGGGTGGATGCACGCTGGCCGCCGAATCTTGTTGTGGAAGCAGGGCGGGAGGGTGGCGTCGGCCGCTGGTGCTCGGCGTGGAGGCACGCCGGCTGCCAGAGCTCGGGGTGGAGGCGGAGCAGGAGGGTGGCACCGGCCGCATGAGCTCGGGGTGGAGGTGGTCGGCTAGGCTACCTGCGCCTGGCCGCTGGAGCTCGCGATGGAGGCAGGCCGGCCATCAGATCTCAATGTGGAGGTGGGCGGGATGGGGTGCGTGCCCCGCCGCCGTTCCTGGGCAATCACGGGCGAGACCTGTCTCGAGTGGGGATGGGAGGAACGATCCTGGTTTCCAATACCTACCGATGTCGAGCACTTACCCGTTGAATTGTGCCGGGCGTTTTTTGCGTTAGCAAAGCCTTGCTCGATATTGAGCCCGAATGCCACAAACGAATTCCAAGGAGAACCAAACGGTGGCATTCGGGATATTCGGCCCACACGAATGCCAATACCCAATACCAGGCCTGAATGCTAACATCCAAACAGAGCGTAAGTGAAGCATGAGATATCAATAGTTTCTAAAAAACAAATCCACCACCATGCTCTAAAAGATATAAGTGAAGTACTCGAGCAAAACTATATAACTCAAAAGATATAAGAGAAGCACATAGAGTATTCTAAAAAATTCCAAATCATGTATGGCTCTCTCAAAAGGTGTGTACAGCAAGGATGATTGTGGTAAACTAGCAAATAAAGACTCAAATAATACAAGACGCTCCAAGCAAAACACATATCATGTGGTGAATAAAAATATAGCTCCAAGTAAAGTTACCGATAGAAGTAGATGAAAGAGGGGATGCCTTCCGGGGCATCCCCAAGCTTTGGCTTTTAGGTGTCCTTATATTATCTTGGGGGTGCCATGGGCATCCCCAAGCTTAGGCTCTTGCAACTCCTTGTTCCATAATCTATCAAATCTTTACCCAAAACTTGAAAACTTCACAACACAAAACTCAAAGTAGAAAATCTCGTGAGCTCCGTTAGCGAAAGAAAACAAAAGACCACTTCAAGGTACTGTACTGAAATCATTCTTTATTTATATTGGTGTTAAACCTACTGTATTCCAACTTCTCTATGATTTATAAACTATTTTACTAGCCATAGATTCATCAAAATAAGCAAACAACACACGAAAAACAGAATCTGTCAAAAACAGAATAGTCTGTAGTAATTTGTAGCTAGCGCAAGATATGGAACCCCAAAAATTCTAAAATAAATTTCTGGACGTGAGTAATTTATCTATTATTCATTTTCAAAAATAATTAACTAAATATCACTTTCCAAATAAAAATGGAAGCAGTTCTTGTGAGCGCTAAAGTTTCTGTTTTTTACAGCAAGATATCGAGACTTTCCCCAAGTCTTCCCAGTGGTTCTACTTGGCACAAACACTAATTAAACAAAAAAACACAACCAAAACAGAGGATAGGTAAACTATTTATTACTAAATACGAGCAAAAAGCAAGGAAAAAAATAAAATTGGGTTGCCTCCCAACAAGCGCTATCGTTTAACGCCCCTAGCTAGGCATAAAAAGCAAGGATAGATCTAGGTATTGCCATCTTTGGTAGGCAATCCATAAGTGGCTCTCATAATAGATTCATAAGGTAATTTAATTTTCTTTCTAGGTAAGTGTTCCATGTCTTTCCTTAACGTAAATTAGAATCTAATATTTCCTTCCTTCATATCAATAATTGCACCAATCGTTCTAAGGAAAGGTCTACCAAGAATAATAGAACATGAAGGATTTCAATCTATGTCAAGAACAATAAAATATACGGGCACATAATTCTTATTTGCAACAATAAGAACATCATTAATTCTTCCCATAGGTTTCTTAATAGTGGAGTCCGCAAGGTGCAAGTTTAAAGAGCAATCATCAAAATCACGGAAACCTAACAAATCACACAAAGTCTTTGGAATCGTGGAAACACTAGCACACAAATCACACAAAGCATAGCATTAATGATCTTTAATTTTAATTTTAATAGTAGGTTCCCACTCATCATAAATTTTTCTAGGGATAGAAACTTCCAACTCAAGTTTTTCTTCATAAGATTGCATCAAGGCATCAACAATATGTTTAGTAAACGCTTTATTTTGACTATAAGCATGAGGAGAATTTAGCACGGATTGCAACAAGGAAATACAATCAATCAAAGAGCAATTTTCATAATTAAATTCCTTGAAATCCATAATAGTGGGTTTAGCAACATCTAGGGTTTTAGTTTCTTCAATCCCACTTTCATCAAATTTAGCATCAAGATCTAAAAACTTCGAATTTTTGGAACGTCTTCTAGGTAAAGGTGGATCATATTCAGTCCCATCATTATCAAGATTCATATTGCAAAACAAAGATTTAATAGTGGACACATCAATAACTTTTTGATCTTCATCTTTATTTTCATAGGAACTAGAAGAACATGCTCTTATAAAGGCATCTTTCTTAGCACGCATCCTAGCGGTTCTTTCTTTGCACTCATCAATGGAAATTCTCATGGCTTTGAGAGACTCATTGATATCATGCTTAGGAGGAATAGATCTAAGCTTCAAAGAATCAACATCAAGAGAAATTCTATCAATGTTCCTAGCCAAATCATCAATCTTAAGCAATTTTTCTTCAATCAAAGCATTGAAATTCTTTTGTGGAGTAATAAATTCTTTAATATTAGATTCAAATCAGAGGGTATCTTATTATAATTTCCATAAGAATTGTTGTAGGAATTACCATAATTATTAGAGGTATTACTAGGATAAGGCCTAGGATTAAAATTTCCTCTATACGCGTTGTTACCAAAATTATTCCTACCAACAAAATTCACATCCATAGATTCATTATTATTCTCAATCAAAGTAGACAAGGGCATATCATTAGGATCAGAAGAAACACTCTTACTAGCAAATAATTTCATAAGTTCATCCATCTTTCCACTCAAAATATTAATTTCTTCTATCACATGCACCTTCTTATTAGTAGATCTTTCAGTATGCCATTGAGAATAATTAACCATAATATTATCTAGGAGTTTAGTAGCTTCTCCTAAAGTGATTTCCATAAAAGTGTCTCCCGTGGCCGAATCTAAAAGATTTCTAGAAGCAAAATTCAATCCGGCATAAAATTTTTGTATAAGCATCCACAAATTCAAACCATGAGTAGGGCAATTACGTATCATTAATTTCATCATCTCCCAATCTTGTGCAACATGTTCATGATCAAGTTTCTTAAAATTCATAATAGCGTTTCTAAGGGAGATGATCTTAGCAGGAGGAAAATACTTAGAGATAAAAACATCTTTGCACTTGTTCCAAGAATGAATACTATTTTTAGGCAAAGATGAAAACCAAGCTTTAGCATGATCTCTAAGCGAAAAAGGAAATATCTTCAATTTAACAATATCATTATCCACATCTTTCTTCTTTTGCATATCACACAAATCAATGAAGCTATTTAGATGGGTAGCGGCATCTTCACTAGGAAGGTCGGAGAACGGATCTTCCATGACAAGATTCAGCAAAGCGGCATTAATTTCACAAGATTCAGCATCGGTAAGAGGAGCAATCGGAGTGCTAATAAAATCATTGTTGTTGGTATTGGTAAAGTCGCACAATTTAGTGTTATCTTGAGCCATCATGACAAGAAAGCAATCCAACACACATGAAATCCAACACACAAGCAAAAAGAGGCGAATAGAGAAAGAGGGGGAGGATAGAGAGAGAGAGGGGGGGCAAATAAAACGGCAAGGGTGAAGTGGGGGAGAGGAAAACGAGAGGCAAATGGCAAATAATGTAATGCGGGAGATAAGGGTATGTGATGGGTATTTGGTATGTTGACTCAACGGCGCCAGAAATTGCTCGTTGTCGGGATTCAAATCTTGACTTGCGCGAACCTCCCTGGTAACGACGCCAGAAATTCTTCTTGCTACCTCTTGAGCACTGCGTTGGATTTTCCCTAAGAGGAAAGGATGATGCAGCAAAGTAGCGTAAGTATTTCCCTCAGTTTTTGAGAACCAAGGTATCAATCCAGTAGGAGGTTGCGCGCGCGTCCCCTAGTACCTGCACAAAACAAATAACTCCTCGCAACCAACGCGATAAGGGGTTGTCAATCCCTTCACGGTCACTTACGAGAGTGAGATCTGATAGATATGATAAGATAATATTTTTGTGATAAAGATGCAAAGTAAAATAAAAGCAAAGTAAAAAAAGCAAAGGAAATAACTAAGTATTGGAAGATTAATATGATGAAGATAGACCCGGGGGCCATAGGTTTCACTAGTGGCTTCTCTCAAAAGCATAAGTATTTTACGGTGGGTGAACGAATTACTTTTGAGAAATTGACAGAATTGAGCATAGTTATGAGAATATCTAGGTATGATCATGTATATAGGCATCACGTCCGAGACAAGTAGACCGATCCCCGCCTGCATCTACTACTATTACTCCACTCATCGACCGCTATCCAGCATGCATCTAGAGTATTAAGTTCATGAAAACAGAGTAACGCCTTAAGCAAGATGACATGATGTAGAGGGATAAATTCATGCAATATGATAAAAAAAACATCTTGTTATCCTTGATGGCAACAATACAATACGTGCCTTGCTGCCCCTACTATCACTGGGAAAGGACACCGCAAGATTGAACCCAAAGCTAAGCACTTCTCCCATTGCAAGAAAAATCAATCTAGTAGGCCAAACCAAACTGATAATTCGAAGAGAGTTGCAAAGATAACCAATCATACATAAAAGAATTTAGAGAAGATTCAAATATTCTTCATAGATAATCTTGATCATAAACAGGCCCCAATATGGGATCTCATGGATACAGGAAGTTACGGTGGTGGAATTAGGGTTTTGGCTCCGTATCTGATCGTTTGGGGGTACGTAGGTATATATAGGAGGAAGGAGTACATCGGTGGAGCAACAGGGGGCCCACGAGGGTGGAGGGCACGCCTGGGGGGGTAGGCGCGCCCCCTACCTCGTGGCCTCCTCCTTTGTTTCTTGACGTAGGGTCTAAGTCTCTTGGATCATGTTCGGTGAGAAAATCACGTTCTCGAAGGTTCCATTCCGTTTGGACTCCGTTTGATATTCATTTTCTTTGAAACCCTAAAATAGGCAAAAAAAACAATTTTGGGCTAGGCCTCCAGTTAATAGGTTAGTCCCAAAAATAATATAAAAGTGGATAATAAAGCCCAATAATGTCCAAAACAGTAGATAATATAGCATGGAGCAATCAAAAATTATAGATACGTTGGAGACGTATCAAGCACAGATGAAGCACTTCTCAAGGACAATACCACTTTTTGATGACAGTATCTAAACAGTAGCACAACACCAATAGAGATGACAAAGCTCAATCATATGAATGAAATCAATGGGCGAGTACCAACCTTTGTCAGGAGGCTTATTGTGTAGAGCATACAGATGTAGCTCTTCTCCAGAACCATCTGTTGCTATCTACTGTGGTGGCCATGCTTACTATATACTCCTTGATTAGTTTAATGTTTCCAACATCTTCTTGTGCAGTTCCACTAAAATATATGGTATCTTCAAAGAAGATCCCTGTTTGCACAAGTAGAGATAATTACGTATTACATAAAGAGTGGCATCAAATCAATGGCAAAACAATTGCTCGTTCCAGCCATACCAATAAATTAAGATTCAAAACTATATCATTACTTGTGTTATCACAGTTCCAGTGCTTCATTACAGCACCGGGAGTTGATTTTTGTTTTTCTTCCGCTTGTTCTTCCCCTTCATCACTTGGTTCAATAACAGACAAGTTTCACCTTCAATGTAAGATTTGGCATGTCAATTAGGTTGCACAAGTATAGCACTAAACAATGACATTAATTTTTTGATGAAAGTGGAAAAATACAGGCCAACAGTTGAGAAATATCCTTATCTTACCTCAATGGGATATTAGGTGCACATACAGATTGGAAGTCTTGTCTCCATTTGTGCAGTTCACTAAAATCAAGCAACATTACCGTAAAAGTAGCACAACATATGAAAGCACACTGCAGAATCATGTGAAATAAGGCTAGTACTGACCTGTCATGACGCGGAATTCAAACAACTCACAAGAAGAAGATCTGAACCAAATTTGCCAACATGGATAGGAAGTAAGATCTCCTCTTGTGCAATTCCACTAAGATCAAGCAATCAAGCAATGTTGTCGGTGTGACATTTTGGTTGAACTGCACAAAACACTCTTAAAACAAAAGTGTTTTGTGCAGTGCAACAAAAGGTCACAATGGCAACGAGGTGAAGTAGATAACCCTGCTTACACAGAGGTGCAAAGGAAACAACTAGTGGTCAATAACGGTGGATGACACAGAAGCCAACAAAAAGAAGCATCTACCTTATCTAAATGGGAAAGAAAGCAAGACAGTAGCATTTCTCAAACGGTGGCATTGATTAATATTAACAGAGAGATTATATTAACAATAAAATTCGTTAAACATGTAATTTGCTTTTAACTGTGGCATTGCATCAATTTTACAACGGCATTATTAGAGGGTGTTTGTTTACAAGGACATTTTGGTGGAGGGACTAAAAAAACTCCGTGTCAGTCCCATCTAAACCAAACAGGAGGGACTTTTAGGGACTAAAAGTGGGCATTTGGGACTAAAGAAAGAAGACCCCGAGGGAGAGTCTTTTTGGGACTTTTTCCAATAGTTGCCCCTGCCACGCATCGCACCTTGTCTCTATTAGTTCATTACTAGGGGAAACATTGTCTTTTAGCATGTCATTTAATAAACTCTAGTCCTTGTTTAGTCCCTGGAACCAAGCAGGTAGGGACTAGGGAGTTTTTAACCAAACAGGGCTTTAGATTAACAACATCTAAAGAGTTGCACGGGACAGTGGATGCACCAGCACCATGTGCATCTACCGATGTACTGGGGTGATGCACAGTCTGTTGCAACAAAGAACAAACAACCAAGGAGCATATTTGTGTTGGTCCCAGTTTTGTTATCTTTAGACACCATTCCCTATGTGAGCGCAGCAAATCTAGTCCTGCTCAAACTCTATAGCCTTGTCCCCCAAAACAAAAGATCAATTCGTTACAGATGTGTGTACTCCGTTTGTCATTGTTTTCCCTTTTCGACCAACGTAGGTGCTGGATAGCCAGTCTGTACTAGTACTTTCCCCCTTCCTTTCCTCTTTGAACCACGTCCTAGATTTATGCTATACAACTTTCCCCACTACTTTCCCCCATTCCTTTCCTCTTTGAACCATGTCTTAGATTCATGCGATACAACTTTCCCCACTACTTTCCCCCTTCCTTTCCTTTTTGAACCACATCCTAGATTCATGCTATACAACTTTTCCCACTACTTTCCCCCATTCCTTTCCTCTTTGAACCATGTCCTAAATTCATGGTATACAACTTTCCCCACTAGTTTCCTGTTTGATCCAACACCTAGATTCAAGTGCAGAAGCAGAAAAAAGCCACATGCAGCTAGAGCAATGCATGTGGAATAAATAAATTATACCTTAAGGTTCTTGGGGTGTGGTTTGGTGGGTGACCAAAGGTTGTTCGGCCCACACTATGTACGGCGGCAAAGAAGAAGGGGTCGGAGGCCCTCCCCCGACGCCGTTGAGTGAAAGTGAACAGCTGTGCCAGTAGTGGATTCCCTCCCTCGCCGACGGCAACAGCGTTAAGCCTCCTTCCCTTCCCGGCGGATGGATCCTGTTGGCTCTTTGACCAACAGTGAGGGGAGAGAGAGAGAGTCAAACAAAGTCTTGTTTAGATCTGGAGAAGTTGAGAGAGTGTGAAGAGAGCAACTACAAGCAGACCAGCTGTGAGGGGAGAGAGAGAGGCCAATGAAGTCTTGTTTAGATCTGGAGAGGGTGAGAGAGTGTGAAGAGAGCAACTACAAGCGCTGAGGCTCTAGCATGTATATATATATTGGAGAGAGTGTGAAGAGTTCAAACCCTAGAAAACAAGTGCCGAGGCTGCAGCTGATCGTATAGCTCCGTATCCATCCATTTTGAGCAGTCAAAGAATCCTCGTGGCACGAATTATGCTCAAGTGTAGTTATAGAACCCGAGACCTCAAATTTGATGAGCGAACAGGCTAACCAGCTACACAACCCTCCCGTTATGTTCAACGAGTGGAAAATAACCTTTTATACATTCCTGCATTCGTGTGACAAGCATGCCGTGTTTTTTGTGTGTGGGAGTCATTGGGATTTAAAACATAATCGTGTCATGTGGCTTTGGTGGTAAGACTATCCACAGTGGTGCAGAAACAATGCAGCCTTAGTCACCTTACCTTTCTCCACGTAGTACGTTGGGTCACACCAGTCAGAGGGTGAAACAAACAAATTAATAAGAAAAATTAAAAGCACCAACAGTGTATCTTACCTCACACATCTCGCTACTGCTCGGGAACACTGTCCAATTGATCCCTCTGTTTGCTCACGTACTATTTTAAGTGAATCTTATTATAACATGCACACAATTTTGGGCACTTGTATTTGACCTAAGTCAGTGAGCCACCGTATCTCGTACGAGTCCCTCCGTCTAGGTGTAATAAGTCACCTTAGAAGGTGCAGCGGGACCAAGGTGCAAGCAGATTGGAGGAGAAGGAGAAACTTGACCGGTCATTCCTCCAATCAAAGCCCTGATTTATGTCTCTAAACGCAACAATTAATCCAAACAACTGAGAGATGTCGTTTTAGCTACCATGCAGGGCCACGTATTAACTCACATGCAAGTCGACTTTGATTTCTTGACTGATCAACGCGTAGTTACGCTTCATGCATTGGGTTTCCGGGGGAGATAACAACGCAGAGTAAGGAGCGTTTGGTTACATTGCTTAGGCTGGTCATAGTGGTGAGTAACTTGGACTAGTAACATGCATATGTTACTAGTCTATGTTACTACTACGCGAAGTTTGCCGTCGAAAGCAAGCCGATCTGGCTCTCCTGAGCTAGCAAGGTTTTTCTAGCCCACCCAAGCTAGCTGGCCCACAAAAGCTAACATATTTTAACAGTTCCAAACGCCTAACCTTGCCCGGCTATGCTATAATATGTTCTTGCTAAGGATCCAAACGCTTCCTAAGTAACAACGCTCGCTAGCAACGAGGCCAGTAGGGGATTGAGATGCGAAGTAAATGGACGAAGCCTAAACATTTTTGGAATATCTGATTTCCGTAAGATGACTTAACACCTAGACGGAGGAAGTAATACTCTTCAGTCCAGGTTTGATTGAATATTCGTCACCTCTTCGCTTCTTGTAAGTACTCCATTTGTATCTCACTTCCTGTGGCTTCACACTCGCACGATTTTCCTATTCTATGAACCTAGTGCGTGTGTGTGTTTAATAGCATGTGTGTGTTAGAGAGAGTGACAGATCGACCTACTCCTATAGAGAGATGGTGTGTAGTGTACGATTTTAGCCGCGAGAGTCGGTGCATCCTATTGTTTCCTGGCGTCCGGTAGGGATAGGCAGATAGCTGCCACACCCGCTCCTGACCAGCCTGGCCCACCCAAAGCCCCTCCATCGCCCGCGCACGCTTCCCGCCCGAAACGGTCAGCGCCGCTCCACAGAATCGGTGCCGCATTCATGCCCGTGCAGAGCGGATGCGACCTCTCACTGGCGCCTGCGTTGAAGGGAGAAGCGGATTCAAGAATGATGGTTGCTTCGACCATCCAACTTACTGTTGGGTCTATGTGATTTGACGGCTCATTGGTCATTATTACTGAGGTGGTAGGATTGTTGGATGTCCCATGCTTTTGGCGAAAGGAGGTACTACTAGATTACAATTTTCTCCATTCTTACGGCGGAGGAGTGGAAGAGCAGTGAAAACACGCAGGCTCAGTGATTACATGGCCCACCTCACACTATCACCATATTTTTTGGACACCGTGCGACACCTTACTCTTTACATAGTACTACTAGTATAGTATGTACTGTAATTTATTAGCGAGATAGTACAATGCTATGAAGATTCCAGCTTCTGTTACATGTATCTTGAGTCCAAGGTTGCCCGTTGCAACATTTCATCAAATACAAAGGAGACTAACATGAATGCTATTGCATCTCAATGATTGACAGATCATAGCAAATATGTACTCCCTCCGTTCCAAAATAAGTGTCTCAACTTTATGCAGGGGGTGTTTGTTTCCAGGGACTTTTTAGTGTAGGGACTAGAAAAAGTCCCTCTTAGAGACTTTTTAACCAAACATGAGGGACTACTAGGGACTAAAACTTGCTTTTTGGGACTTAATGAAGAAGACTCTCAAGGAGAGTCTTTTTTGGGACTTTTCCAACAATGCCCCTCCCTGCACCCATTGCCTCGCCGCCCCATGGTGTTGTTTGGTTGTTATTTTTCTGTATACTGGGGGTAACATGGTCATTCAATAACCTCTAGGGAGGGACTAGGGACTTTTTAGTCCCTGAAAACAAACATGGAGGGACTTTTTAAGGAGTAGGGACTAGAAAAAGTCCTAGGACTTATGAACCAAACAGGGCCTCAATATGGACTACATACAGAGCAAAATGAGTGAATCTACACTCTAAAATATGTCTATATACACCAGTGTTTGGAGTATGTACTAGTAGTTCATATTGAAATCTACTAAAGGACATATATATTCCAAACAATATGATAATCTCTCTAACCAAGGTAGTAGGGACGAGGAGTAAACGGAGGGAGTAGTAAAATTTTCTCTTCGTCCTGCGAGCCACCGCGCGCATGGGCGAGGGAGCGGGCGTAAGGCGTACAGTACTACTACTAGTAAGAAAGCTTCACCTCATCCTGCGAGCCACCGCGCCCATGGGCGGGGGAGACGGTGTACTAAGCAAGCTTCTCCTCGTTATGCGAGTTGACGGGACACATCAAAAGTACTCCGGTGTATAGAGCCTTGCCTCTAAGGTAGGCCCCACATGGTTTGCCTCTTTTTTAACATAACGTGTCAAGTCACAATTTGTTTGTTCACCCATGGTAGATGATCCTCCCTCCATCTAGTGGACAACCAGTACACATGTCAAATTACCACGTGGGCTGCCTTTTCATACAGAAATGAGCTCCACCGTGTACCCGCGCCGGTGTGGTTGGGAAAGAGATGGGAGTACGTGCGCCGTGCGTGCACCTCTTCTCTTCGTGCACGTCCCCCACCTACGTGGGTGTGTGTGAGAGATACAAACCTAGACAAATGGCTTGTGCGTTCGTGAGTGTTTTTTGTTTGGGGGAGGTTGATTTCGTGAATGTATTTGTGGGAATATGTGTCGATGACATCTCAAACAAAATTTTGCATGCAATGTGTGTGAAATGGAGGCATATCCATATCATATACAGAGGGTTGGGCGATCCAGGAGAAGAGAGGGAGGGGTCATAGATATCGACAGAGTCGAAGAGAGGATCAAGTGGGTGGGTGTGAGATCGATGAAGAGAGCCATCA
>NC_041388.1:653874560-653912773 GCF_002162155.2 Triticum dicoccoides | reverse complement strand
AGTCAAAGATATAGGGCGACTGACCTACTGGAATGTCAGAGGGCACAAGTCAAGTTTGTGTGTGGCAGGGAGACATGACTAGAGTGATCGATGTATCAGTGTGTGTGGGAGGGGGGGAAGGGGTGGGGGGAGGGGTAGGCATAGGCCTAACTATAGAGGTAGAATGACTCGTATATGTGTTGAGAAGGAGAGACACAGCTATGTCTTGAGGGAGATCGGTCGACATCCATACATAACTGAAGGACGGGAAATAGGATGGGACAGAGAGAGAGAGGAGAGAGAGGGAGGGAGGGAGAGGGGTAGAGTACTGGATGGGACCGATCTCGAAGATGGTGGGAGAGGCCTACTAGACAAACTGAGGGTGGAACTGCAATAATATCAATAAGAGTGGGGATGTGTTTCTGTGTGTGCCTATGCGTGATAGATCTATCGGGACGCATCCATGGATGATGAAGGGGAACCATGTGTTTGGTAAGCAAACCTAACTAGATCGGTAGATCAATTGTTGTTTGTCGGAGGAAGGGAGAGACATAACTAATGTGGTAGATCAATCGACGCGTGGGGAAAAACGATTTATACGGACCTAGCTAGCTATATGTATAGCGGGAGATCGGTCGGTGTACGTCCATTTGTTAGAGGCAAATAAGGCCCGGCGAGACGGATAGACAGAGAAAATGGAGCTAGGAGGTGGTGCGAGAGGCCCAGCTACTAGCTAGATAGGGGGAGGAGTGTGCGGTTGTGAGATCGACGAAAAGAGGGGCGAGAGTTTACACGTGTGTGGAACCGTATGAGAGACACGAGGCAAGGACACATAAAGGAGGAGATTGAAGGTGCGTGTGTATGTTGTAGGCAGACATCACTGGAGAGATTTATCGATCGGTGTGTGTCGGAAAGGAGTTGTGGAGACCGTGGGAGAACGACCTAAAGAAAAAAATGAATGTGCGCGATGGATAGAATGCTGAGGGAGGGGGAGGGCGAGGAGGGCGAGTGCATGCACGAGAGAAATTTAGTGGTAGCTACAAAGGTTAGAGGATTGTGTGGGTGTAAGAGACTAATAAAGATCATAATTTGATATGAAAGTGGATTCATATATTTGAATAGGAGATCATAGTGTTTTAAACATATGCATGCATGAATATAGGAGTGATACGCGTGTTGTGGTTTTGCACATGTTATACCATAATGTGATAATGCATGGCGTTTGCAACTCACAGCTAAATGTCGAACAATCTAAACCATACTATACATCGAACAATCTCACATTTTATTTGAATTTGTGATAATGTGTGGCGTTTGCAGCTTACAACTAAATATCGAAGAATCTAAAAAATACTATATATCGGACATTCTCACATTTTATTTGAATTTGTGGTAATGTGTGGTGTTTGCAACTCACGTCTAAATACTTGTAGGCGTAGGGGGTGGGGCACTATACATAATGTGATAAACACATTATACATATGAGAAATGGTTTAGATTATGAAGATCTAGCTAGAGCTTGAAATGTACTATGATCTGAAATCAACATAAAGTGGATTCAAAAAATCGAGTACGAGTTCATATAGTACACATAGTTCATATATAACTCGAGACTAATCATGTGGTGTGCTGTGAAGATAATACACAAACGATGGTTTAACTTGACAATAATGATGATTGTAGATCTTATTAAAACAAAGAAACGAATTCAAATGCTTTGACTTCACAACAATCATTATTGTAGATCTTATTCAAATAGAGAAACGAATTCAAATTTAGTTCATATTGAAGCGGTAGTATATACGTTTGGAATGCACTAAAATGTTCATTTGACTAGTAGGTTGCATGCATTATACACGTAGCGAAATATTTTAATTGAACATAACATGAATTCAAAGTTTTGAATGACATTTGTAGTGCGAATTGATTTGGTACAGTACATGTTAGGCTTGTCCGGAAATTTCAATCCGCGCCTTGTTAGCCCGAAATATTTAAGATATATCTTTGTCTCATTGTGCTCCGACAACACCCTCCATCTCAACCCGTGCCTTGCTATTCCAAAATTACAATGCGCGCGAAAACTCCCACCTCCTGTGAAATCCCGACACGTGTAATGCCTGTGATACCCCTGAACCGAAAGAACCGCCTAAAATCAGTGGGGTACTTTCATAACTTACCCCAAATTTCGGACAACCGCGTCCCTAAGCCATGGTTCGCCACTCCCATCCCATCCGTCCACCCATTCGTACACCGAGGCCGGGAAAACCCGCGAAGCCCCACACCCTCCTCCGCCCGCCACCCAGTCGGAGCCTCTTCCCCGACGACGTCGTCCACAACAACACCTCGACGTCCCTCATCCACCATACTGGATGAGGATCCGTCGTCGATATGGTCGTCCTGCTGGTTCAGCCACCCCATCCTCCACCTGCAAGGAGCTGCCCCGACGTTCCCCTCGTCTTTCGCGCCACCTCCATTCCCACACTGCTGTCTTCACCTGCACCACCGGAAGAACATCATCATCACCGTTTCCTCGGATGAAGCTGCAGCCTAATCGGCGCCACCAAAGAGGTTGTACACTAATCGCCGCATTTTCTTCTTAATTTGATCTCATGGTGCTGCCGCCGCTCGGTCCCGAGCCGACACGGCGCGGCTCCATCCATGGCGGCATAACCGGCCACTTCCTCCACGGCATCGCTCCCTCGGCAGCGATGTCCACATCAGTAGGAGCTGTTGCTGCTTTAGCTCTCTCTCGCGCTGCTGCTCTGCTGTTGCTCTCGGTCCCCTGCCTTATCAGCTCTTGCTCTTGCTCTTGCTCGCGCTGCTGCTCTCGCTCTTGCTCTTGCTTGCGATGTTGCTCCGATTTAGCTATACTTCAGTCGACTGAATCGACTTTTGGGTCAGTTAATTTTAAGGGGGTGGGGGAGCTCACCGGGGTTAAGGAAGAACCACCCACAGCGGGGAGGGGGGCTCGCCGGAGAGGTACCCTACTATCTATCTTAGGGTTCAGGGTGGGGGCGATGGTCGCCGGCGGTGGTGGGGCAGTGGTGTGGGGATTGCCGGAGAACAAGCTCGGCATGGGGGGCTAGAGGGATGGCCGGGGCGGCGGCGGACCGGCGGTGTGGAGTGTTTTCGGGGCGGGCGGGGTGGCGCACCGCCGACCGCGGGCAGCGGGGGCAGCTGTTTGGCCGGTGGTGGCTGGCGGATCAGGGGGTGGAGGTTGAAGATGAACTGCAGGCCCTTGATTTCGTATCCAACGGCTGCAAAATTGACTGACCGGAGGTGAAAAAGTCAGTCGACTGACATGTAGCCTCACCTCTAGTATGTTCAGTTCCAACAGTAAAATTCAGTTTCGGCAGCAAAATTCAGTTTCGACAGTTAAGTTCAGTTTCGACAGTTAAATTCAGTTTCGACAGTTAAGTTCAAAGATGAGCGGCTGATGTATTTTACATCTAGCACTTTGTGGTTATGTATTGTACGTCATCTATCGAAGATGCTATTAGAATTCCACTCAGGTTAACGTTGTCTCTCTTGTCCGGCTTTAGCCTCGGCGTCGTACAACTCACCAGAGCTGATCCAACGACGAAACCCTCCATCACAACGGAGCAGTTGAGGGAGTCCCGGATTAGGGGGTACTCGGACAGCCAGACTGTATACTTTGGCCGGACTGTTGGACTATGAAGATACAAGATCGAAGACTTCGTCTGTAACCGACTCTGTGTAACCCTAGCCCCCTCCGCTGTCTATATAAACCGGAGGGTTTAGTCCGTAGGACAACAACAATTAGAATCATAGGCTAGCTTCTAGGGTTTAGCCTCTACGTTCTCGTGGTAGATCAACTCTTGTAATACTCATATCATCAAGATCAATCAAGCAGGAAGTAGGGTATTACCTCCATCGAGAGGGCCCGAACCTGGGTAAACATTGTGTCCCCCGCCTCTTGTTACCATCAGCCTTAGACGCACAATTCAGGACCCCCTACCCGAGATCCGCCGGTTTTGACACCGACATTGGTGCTTTCATTGAGAGTTCCACTGTGCCGTCACGATAAAGGCTTGATGGCTCCTTCGATCATCGGCAACGATGCGATCCAAGGTGAGGTTTTTCTCCCCGGACAGGTCTTCATATTTGGTGGCTTCGTACTGCGGGCCAACTCGCTTGGCCATCTAGAGCAGAACGATAGCTACGCCCCTGGCCATCAGGTCAGATTTGGAAGCTTGAACTACACTGCCGATATCCGCGGAGACTTGATCTTCGACGGATTCGACCTCATGTTAGGCGCGCTGCACAGTCACGACGAGCATGACTTAGCTCTGCCATCGGACGGTTTTCGGGAGATCGCACCCGCGGTTACTCCGGCCCTTAATCCGAAGCAGATCGTGCCATCCGAGGACGGGTGGATGGACCCCGCCACGGAGGCCGCACACTTAGCGGCAATAAGCCGAATACTGACTTCACCTCCTATGAGACCTGTGTTACCGGACCCTTGCATTCATCCCCGGCCACAGGCTCCGAACCGCCTACGTCCATGCCTATCCAATCGGATGGGGCACCGATCATGGAGTTTACCTCCGCGGATATTTTTCAGCACCTGCCCTTGGGCGATGCGCTAGATTCATTGAGGTCTCTCTCTCTCTGTCAGGAGACCCTCAGCCGAACTATGTCCGGCTCGAGTGGGAAGCGGACGACAAAGGAAGTCGTTCCCCACCCACCACCCACTTAATAGCCAATGTCGATGACTTAACCGACATGCTTGATTTCGACTCCGAAGACATCGACGGTATGGACGATGATGCAGGAGAGAATCAGGAACCACCGCCCACAGGACGCTGGACAACCACTTCATCACACGATATATACATGGTGGATACACCCAAAGAAAACAACAACGAGGAACGGGAGGATGAAGCAAAGCATAGTCCCCTCGAGAAGCAACCAAAGCGACGACGTAGGCGCCACTCCAAATCCCGCCTCAGCAAAAACAACGATAACAGCGTGTAACGCCCCGAGACCGATGTGCCAGGTGTCCCCCAGTTATTCGCTCTTGTTGCCTTGACTTTTGCTTGCGTGTTGCATCTTGCCATGTCATCATCCGCATTGCATCATCATGTTTTCAAAACTTGCATCCGTCCCGGTCTCCTCGTTCCTTTTGTTGTCCGTTTTGAGCCTAGACACACTTGCACGCGCCCGCGGCATGTCCGAAATAGTATTTTATAAGTGGTCGGAAAATGTTCTCGGAATGGGATGAGAGTTGACGTGTGGTCTTATTATAGTGTAGATAGACCGCCTGTCAAGTTTCATCGCATTCGGAGATCGTTTGATGCCCCAATGGATAACTATAGCGGCAGTATAGCCGGTCTAACGTCGGACGTTTTCGGTCTCTGGAAACCGTGCCGGGCTGCATCTCTCCCCTCTTCTCTCAGAACAACCCGCTCTTCACAATCCGCCAGGCCCAACCTAACCTCTCTCGTTAGCCCGTGGCCCTCCTCGTGCGCGCGTCCGAAAATTGTCCCGGGCCCGACCCGAGCAGTCGTCACCATCGTGTCCGGATCATCCCCAAACGTCTACAAAACGTCACCGTTTTCCTATTTGGACTCCCTAACTATTTTATTCGCGATCATTCGATTACGATCGGAGGGATGGATTGGCCCCTACCCAAAATTCTTATTGCTATATATAGATCAACCCCTAACCCTAGCCTTAGCCCGTCCAATCCTCCTAGCGCCGCCACCCACTGTTTTCTCCAACTGGTCTCCCCCTTCCTCGGGATCTGTCTGATCTTTCCACACATCCCTCCTTGATTTCAGTCTCCGGCCAGTCGCCTTCGAACCTACCCAACCGGTGCCTCCCCTGGATCCCGTCGTCCACCACCGAAGCTACCAGGACCGGCAGCGTCCCTCTCCTTCCCTTTGTTCTCCTCCTCCTGTCGTCTCTCTGTCCCTCTCGCTCAATATTGCTCTCTCTCTCTCTCTCTCTCTCTCTCTCCCAGGGACGTCCGTGCAGGAACCGCAAGGAGGAGGCCACCACCAGGCCGACCCCGAGCTCCTCGCCCGCAGCTTCCCCGCCTCTTGTGTCCTCTCGTCCCCGAGCACGCAAATCGCCGGAGAGCTCGGGTGAGCAACATGCCAGCCACGACACCGCCCCGAGCCGCTTCCGCGCCATCCTTCGTCGCGCCGATCAGCAGCAGGGAACCAGCCACCGCCATGGAGACATTGTTCTTGGTGCCTCCTATCATTTAGGGGTTGTGGCAGTTTCCCGAGGAGTTGAGCTCTGAGGTGTTGTCGTCATAATCTTATCGTTGCAATTCTGGAATACCTGAGTTTAGTTTCGCCGACATCGAAAATCTCTTTTATGCAGTTGTTGGTGAGATAACCTTGACGCCACCCAGTACTGGGGCGGGAGTTCGGGAGTATTGCCATAACTCGTATAACGGATGCTTTTCGAAGGTTGAGGTAGACGATTTCCGAAGGTTTCTTGGTTATGTGTTGAAGGATGGATATAGCTGGATGTAGGATTTGTTAGTTTGGGTGAGATATTATGCTTCCCCTGTATCCCCAACACCTAATTGCATAACCGGAAAATTTCGGGAGTTTATAAGTGGGAATTCAAGTAGCTCTTAGGATATCTTTCCGACAGATGTATGATATGAAATTGGGGTTCGACGTCTAGTGGTCTGCCTATTCACGGTCGGTTTTACAGTGGTCTCATTGTGTCTTAAAGAGTCCTTGGCTATGCCGACTCGGGGACGCTTCGTATGTCATGTTCACTGCCTTGTACATGATGGTGTTGTACGATCGAGCCCGTGTAGGCCCCACCATGAAAACTTCGAATGAAATCTCTATCATATGTTTGTTCCGGCTTATTCTGCAAGCCAATCCTTTGTTTTGTTTTGAGTTGTGGTATTCGAGTTGCTTCAATGTCAAGTGTTGATTCCATACCTTTTTCCTAAGTTGTGTTCTCATACTCCGATGGGAATACTAATCCTTCTTGATAATCAAGATTGTCATGTAAATCCTTTTCACCGGTGTGTTTCTCTTCAAGTGGATCCGATCATTTCAACATCCGCAAGATCAAGTATCAGTCCTTCTCAACGTTGTTTGTTTCATCCGCCCAAGCTGCCTTTGTTTTTCCCACCCTCCCACCCTTTTTCTTCAAGGACTCGGATTTCTTTATCAAGTATCCATCTTATGGATGTGAAGTCTCTTCTTTCTTTCCTTTCAATGTTCTTACCCGGTGATTTTCATGAAGGTCCTAAAGGAACATCAAGTTCATCATCCTTCATTCTTTTTCTTCTCCGGTGGAACCAATTTAAGCTTTCGGTGTTGATCATATTCTTTTCTGTATTTCAATGCTTTCTCATGTCGGTGCAAATTCTTAATCCTTCACCTCTCGCTATTAATTGTTTCGGAGTGCTCATAATACCTAGAAGATTCGTGTTTCCACTCTGCTTTCATTCAAGCTCTTTAGAGGATGTTATCTCTTTTGAGCCATCTAATTCAACCGGTGCAATCTATCTTTTAAATCCTTCAACGATGTTTCTTTTGAGTGGGCCCTAACCCACAGGTCTTTTCCCAGGATCTTACCTGACTCTTCTTATTCTCCCGGAGTTAGTCTCAAATTCATTTCAAAGTTTGACGTAAGAATGATTCATCATCTGTCATATGCTTTTCTCCAAGATCTTTCAAATTCTTTTCATCTTTGGCTCAACCTCTCCTCTTTTCTTCATTCCGGAGTGTCTAAATAATTCATGGTGGTGCTTCTCGTCGTCATTCTCAGTTTCGAAGACTGAAGAAGAGTTTCTCTTAAATCTTGCTCCATTCTCTTCAAGATTCATGGCTCTAGCTTGATGTCATCCTCTCATAGCTGTTTTTGATAGTGAGAATTCTTTTCACCTATTCGGAGCAATTCAAGAGTCTTCTCAGTTTGATTATCCGGAGTCCATCATTTCAGGTTATTCATTCTTAGCTTCCAGTTATCATTCTCCAATCTTACCGGCGCATCGTTCAAGTGATCTCTAATCAGTTCGAGATCTATTCGTCCTCATGTATCAAATCCCCTCAAGTATCATCTTTCGTTTTCCAATACTTTCCGGTGATTTGTGTCCTTGCCACTTTCATTTTTCAATCCTAACAGTGGTTCGTGCAAGAGTTCTCGTCATTCGTTATCGTATATATTCATTCGTTCTTCTCAATCCTACCGGTAACTTGTGAAGACGTTCTCAAGTCATACTATATCTATCTTAATCCTTTCGACAAGAATAAGTAGTGTTCCAAATCCATTGTTTGTCATCAATTTAAATTGGTGAAGGATATGCATAATGTAATTCTTATTCTTGTTCCATCCATATGTTAATCTTTTCTTCCGGAGTTTGCTCATGATGAATAGATTCTTGATCTCTTTGGTTAATCTTTCTTTTACGGAGCTCCAAGTTATTTCAATTATATCATTTCAAAGCTCCATCTAATCATTGCAAGGTTTCAATCTTATTATTTTCCTCATTCACTTCCTTTTGATCATCCTTTTATTACCGGAGTTCTCACGAAGGTTCTACATGATGGTTCATCAAGGATTTAATTCCTTCTCGAAGTGTTCATCAAGATTCTTTTCAGAGGAGCTCAAGCATTCTTCTTCTTGCTATCCGGAGTGCAGTTCTTTCTTCTGTATCATTGGAGGTGGTAATTTATCATTCTTCATTCACAAGAATGAAATATTTCAAATCCATCAATCTCGTCAGTGGAGTTATCTTGGGTTATATTTCACCTAAAACTTTCCCTAAGGATTATTGCTATTATGGTGCTCATAAATGACCCAAGTTCTTTATTTATCCTCCCGGTGAAATAAGTTTCTCGTCTCCTTGTTCATATAAATCCAATCAATTCTTTTCCCGTGAGTGGCAGGTCGTCACCTCATAATTTGAGATGTATTCCATAAGACCATATCAAGCTTATTCTTTTTGTTGTTAGTTTTCCAACAACTCCGTTCTAGCATTTGTTGTAAGCGTGCTCCCTCAAGATCTTGTTTCCCTTTGTTCATTCCATTCGATTCTTAATTTTGTTCCGGAGGCTTTGTGATGTTGCTCTCTTCAACCCATCTTTTCGTTCTGTCAGGATCGTGTTCTTTTCTTGGTTTATCCATTTAACCGGAGTGTTGTGTCCTTTTTGCTCTAGCTCTTTTCGCCTTATCAAGCCTTTCATCTCTTCTCAACCGGAGTGCTGTCTGAGATCTTTCTTACACCTTGTTTCATTCATTCATTAGTTCCGGAGGCAGTATGTTGTAGTTCCTTGCTCCTTTTTCTAACAGAGTGTTTTCAACTTCGTTCATCTCCGTTGTATTCTTTTCTCGAAATGGCGTAACCTTTTCAAGGCTCTTTGGTCTCACTCATTGGTCAAAGAAGCAACTTAGCTTTACCTCTCCTCTTTCTCTTCTGTTGTCCCTCCGGTGCCATTCTAGATCTCGGGACGAGATCCTCTCGTAGTGGTGGAGTGTTGTAACGCCCCGAGACCGATGTGCCAGGTGTCCTCCAGTTATTCCCTGTTGTTGCCTTGTCTTTTGCTTGCGTGTTGCATCTCGCCATGTCATCATCCACACTGCATCATCATATTTTCAAAACTTGCATCCGTCCCGGTCTCCTCATTCCTTCTGTTGTCCGTTCTGAGCCCAGACACACTTGCACGCGCCCGCGGCATGTCCGAAATAGTATTTTATAAGTGGCCGGAAAATATTCTCGGAATGGGATGAGAGTTGACGTGTGGTCTTATTATAGTGTAGATAGACCGCCTATCAAGTTTCATCGCATTCGGAGATCGTTTGATACCCTAACGGATAACTATAGCGGCAGTATAGCCGGTCTAACGTTGGACGTTTTCGGTCTCCGGAAACCGTGCCGGGCTGCATCTCTCCCCTCTTCTCTCAGACCAACCCGCTCTTCACAATCCACCAGGCCCAACCTAACCTCTCTCGTTAGCCCGCGGCCCTCCTCGCGCGCGCGTCCGAAAATTGTCCCGGACCTGACCCGAGCAGTCGTCACCGTCGTGTCTGGATCATCCCCAAACGTCTACAAAACGTCACCGTTTTCCTATTTGGAATCCCTAACTATTTTATTCGCGATCGTTCAATTACGATCGGAGGGACGGATTGGCCCCTACCCAAAATTCATATTGCTATATATAGATCAACCCCTAACCCTAGCCTTAGCCCGTCCAATCCTCCTAGCGCCACCACCCACTGTTTTCTCCAACTGGTCTCCCCCCTTCCTCGGGATCTGTCTGATCTTTCCACACATCCCTCCTCGATTTCAGTCCCCGGCCAGTCGCCTTCGAACCTACCCAACTGGTGCCTCCCCTGGATCCCGTCGTCCACCACCGAAGCTACCAGGACCGTCCGCATCCCTCTCCTTCCCTTTGTTCTCCTCCTCCTGTCTTCTCTCTGTCCCTCTCGCTCAATATTGCTCTCTCTCTCTCTCTGTCTCTCTCCCAGGGACGTCCGTCCAGGAACCGCAAGGAGGAGGCCACCACCAGGCCGACCCCGAGCTCCTCGCCCGCAGCTTCCCCGCCTCCTATGTCCTCTCGTCCCCGAGCACGCAAATCGCCGGAGAGCTCGGGTGTGCAACAGGCCAGCCACGACGCTGCCCCGAGCCGCTTCCGCGCCATCCTTCATCGCGCCGACCAGCAGCAGGGAACCAGCCACCGCCATGGAGACCAAGCTCCAAGTTCCTGCATCACGCCACCGCCTGGAGCTCCAAGTCCGTCGGCCTGCCTCTGTTTCGATCCGGCACAGAACGGGACCCCGGCAACCTCCCGCGTCCGGATCGGGCCTCCCACCCCCTGCGCCCGAGCTCCCTAAACTGAAGCTGTCGCCCTGCGCCAAGTCCCTCGTCGCGCCGCCTCGCCAAGTGTCGCTGCTACTCTACTTCGTTCGAACCAGGAAGAGGACGAACGCTCGCGTTGACCGCATCCAGCGCCAAGGCCAGCCTGATTCCCCTCCAGAGCCGGCCTGCCTGGGCCTCTCCCCCTGATCTGGGCTTAGCCCATGCTGAGGCCATCCCCAGCGCCTCATTTTTTTCCCTTCCACTGTTGGGCCGGCCAGTTCTAGCCCATGAACGTTTTTTTTCCAGTCCTGGCCGGTTTGTTTTATATCTCAGGTTTTACTGTTTTACAGAGAAGTCCCTAGGCAACATGCATATAATAACTCACAATTGGTGCATCGGATTAAAATGAATTATATATGAAAGTTGCTTCGAATTTTGTGCAGATTAATAATATCCAACTTTCATCTATGTTTAAAATGTTTAAAATGCTGTTTGGTTAAATTTGCTCCTATGTCATGTTAAAATGCTTTATTTCATAACTAAATAACCGTAACTCGGTTTGTAATAAACTTTATATGTAAATGGGGTAGAAAAATGCCTAGTTTAACATGATGCACTCATCTAACATGTTTAACAAATCTAAAATTATGTCTAGGGCAGAACAGCACCAAACCTAATATATGCATATGGGGATTTACCAAAATTGTTGTTCGTTGCTTCCGGCCTCATTTAAACTTGACTAGATAGGTAGTTTTACTTTGCTTCACCCTCTTGCCATGCTAACAACATTTAATCTTGTTGGGTACATAAACGAGATCGAACTAAGTAACTCGAATGTGGTGTTTCGTCAATATGCAACGGAGTTGCATATTGAGCTCCACTTAATTTGTAGGATTGCTTGTGCACTTTGCCATGCCATGTATCTTTAAACCGGACATGCATCATATTTAATTGTGCATCATGCCATGTTTATGTGTTGGTTGTTTACTATATTGTGTGCTTCTTTCCGGTGTTTGCCCCTTTGGGTTGGTTCCGGTAACGTCGTGATTGTGAGGACCCGTTCGTCTACGTCCGTTTGTCTTCTTCATGGACTCGTTCTTCTTCCTTGCGGGATTTCAGGCAAGATGACCATACCCTCGAAATCACTTCTATCTTTGCTTGCTAGATGCTCGCTCTTTTGCTATGCCTATGTTGCGATACCTACCACTTGCTTATCATGCCTCCCATATTGTGAACCAAGCCTCTAACCCACCTTGTCCTAGCAAACCGTTGTTTGGCTATGTTACCGCTTTGCTCAGCCCCTCTTATAGTGTTGTTAGTTGCAGGTGAAGATTGAAGTTTGTTCCTTGTTGGAACATGGAGATGTTGTTCCTTGTTGGAACATGTTTACTTGTTGGGATATCACAATATCTCTTATTTAATTAATGCATCTATATACTTGGTAAAGGGTGGAAGGCTCGTCTTTATGCCTGGTGTTTTGTTCCACTCTTGCCGCCCTAGTTTCCTTCATATCGGTGTTATGTTCCCGGATTTTGTGTTCCTTACGTGGTTGGGTATAATGGGAACCCCTTGACAGTTCGCCTTGAATAAAACTCCTCCAGCAAGGCCCAACATTGGTTTTACCATTCGCCACCTAGCCTTTTCTTTCCCTTGAGTCGGCCGGCTCAAGGGTCATCTTTATTTAAACCCCCGGGCCAGTGCTCCTCTGAGTGTTGGTCCAACCTGTCAGCCACCGGTGGCCACCAGGGGCAACTCTGGGCTGGCCTACCGGAAGTTTAGACAATCTGGTGTGCCCTGAGAACGAGATATGTGCAGCTCCTATCGGGATTTGTCGGCACATTCGGGTGGCTTTGCTGGTCTTGTTTTACCATTGTCGAAATGTCTTGTAACCGGGATTCTGAGTCTGATCGGGTCTTCCCGCTAGAAGGTATATCCTTCGTTGACCATGAGAGCTTGTCATGGGTTAAGTTGGGACTCCCCTGCAGGGATTTGAACTTTCAAAAGCCGTGCCCGCGGTTATGGGCAGATGGGAATTTGTTAATGTCCGGTTGTAGAAAACCTGAAGTTGACCTTAATTAAAACACATCAACCGTGTGTGTAACCGTGATGGTCTCTTTCCGGCGGAGTCCGGGAAGTCAACATGGTGTTGGAGTTATGCTTGACGTACGTTGTTCTAGGATCACTTCTTGATCATAGTTTATCGATCGTGCTTTGCCTTCTCTTCTCGCTCTCATTTGTGTATGTTAGCCAACATATATGCTAGTCACTTGCTGCAGCTCCACCTCATACCGTTTACCCTTCCTATAAGCTTAAATAGTCTTGATCGCGAGGGTGTGAGATTGTTGAGTCCCCGTGACTCACAGATACTTCCAAAACTAGTTTGCAGGTGCCGATGTTACCAAGAAGGTGACGCAACCAAGCTCAAGGAGGAGCTCGATGAAGATCTTGTCCTTTGTGTTGTTTCGTTCTAGTTGATCAGTAGTGGAGACCAGTTGGGGTCGATCGGGGATCTGTATAGCATTTGGGGTAGTCTTTTATTTTGGTTCCGTAGTCGGACCTTGATTGTATCTGGATGATGTAATGCTTTATTCATGTAATTGTGTGAAGTGACGATTGTAAGCCAACTATGTGTCGCTTTCCCTTATGTATTGCATGGGTTGTGTGAAGATTACCTCACTTGCGACATTGCTTTCAATGCGGTTATGCCTCTAAGTCGTGTTTCGACACGTGGGAGATATAGCCGCATCGAGGGCGTTACACAGCGCAAGAAAGAATAACACCCCGGTCGACTCCAAAGGAAACGACGACCACATGGACCCAGCGATGGAGCAGGATGAGCCAGCGGATGGCAAACATAGTACAGAGCCGCTGTCCAATCACGGCGACACCGAGGGTAAAGCTCATCAACATGTCTCCGGAGAGGAGAACAGACCAGACGATGATGCACACATCATCCCGGAAAGGCACTTGGAACAAGAGAACCTCCATAGAAGGCTTATCACCACCGCAAGGAGCCCGAAGAAGCAGATGCAAAGGTTTAAGGCCGCACGGAATACGCTCAACAGTAGATGGAACAAAGTGCTTGACACTGAATAAAAGTACGGCGGCAGTCGCCACACAAAGAGCTATCCAAAGTGCAAGCTGCTGCCTGAATTCGACGTCGAGGCTTTAGAACCCATTCAGCCGAAAAATAAAATGGCCAACCAGCCGGATCGACCACCCTGTGGCCGTGACAGGGCGGCTAACGACATCGCACACAAGTCAGCACACGATTTACGTGAAGACCTGCACAAAAAAGCTGGTATGGCCAGGTCCATCTACGGATCTAGGAAGCGCGCCCCGACACAGAATCATGGCCGCCCAAACGACTATACTGACCGAATAATAGCTCAGAATCAAAACCAAACGCTACAATCGTCCGGAGAATGCCATGACACATCCAAATACAGGGGTGTCGCGCACCCCATATGCTTCACCAATGAGGTGCTGGACCATGAATTTTCAGAGGGATTCACACCCGTGAACATAGAGGCATACAACGGAATGACAGACCCTGGGGTCTTGATTGAGGACTTTATCCTTCACATCCACATGGCTCGCGGAGATGATCTCCACGCCATCAAATACATGCCCCTCAAGTTGAAAGGACTAGCTCGGCACTGGCTGAAAAGCCTCCCCGAAAACTCAATTGGAAGCTGGGAATAGCTTGAGGATGCTTTTAGGGCCAATTTTCAAGGGACCTATGTCCGACCTCCGGACGCAGACGATTTAAGTCACATAATTCAATAGCCCGGAGAGTCAGCCCAAAAGCTTTGGAACAGATTTCTCACGAAGAAGAATCAAATCGTCGACTACCCGGATGCTGAAGCCCTAGCGGCTTTCAAGCACAGTGTCTGGGAAGAATGGCTCGCCAGACACCTCGGCCAGGAAAAACCAAGGACAATGATAGCCCTAACAAGCCTTATGACCCGCTTTTGCGCGGGCGAAGACAGTTGGCTGGCCCGTAGTGGCACCAGTAACCCAGGCACATCCGAAGTCAAGGATGGCAACGGGAAACCGCGACACAATAAAAGCAAGCATCGAAACAACGAAGACAGCCCAAACAACACATCGGTAAACGCCGGATTCAGGGTCTCTCGACCCGGTCAACAGAAAAAGCCATTTAAAGGCAGCAGAGATGGACTGTCCAGCCTAAACAAGACTCTAGACAGATTATGTCAGATTCATGGCACCTCCGACAAACCTGCAAATCACACCAACAGAGAATGTTGGGTCTTCAAGCAGGCCGGCAAGCTAAATGTCGAACACAAGGGGAGGGAGACACCAAGCGAAGACGAGGATAAGCCTCGCCAGCTGAACACTGGGGGCAGAAAAAATTCCCACCAGAGGTCAAAACAGTGAACATGATTTATGCAACTCACATATCGAAGAGGAGGCGCCAGCACGCACCCCGAGACGTATACGCCATGGAGCCCGTCACCCCCAAGTTCAACCCTTGGTCGGCCTGCCCGATCACTTTTGATCGCAGGGATCACCCGACTAGTATCCGGCACGGAGGATCGGCTGCCTTGGTGCTAGACCCAATAATTGACGGACACCATCTCACCCGAGTCCTTATGGACGGCGGTAGTAGTCTTAATATGATAAATCAGGACACCGTCCACAAAATGTGGATTGACCCAACAAGAATCAGCCAAAGCAATACTGCCTTTAAAGGAGTAATACCAGGCCTAGAGGCCCGCTACACGGGCTCTCTAGTACTAGAGGTTGTATTCGGTTCTCCTGAAAACTTCCGAAGCGAAGAATTAACCTTCGACATCGCTCCATTCCGAAGCGGCCATCACGCACTACTCGGGAGAACGGCCTTCCCTCCATTTTAATGCAGTACCGCATTACGCTTATCTTAAGCTTAAGATGCCCGGTCCACGTGGCATCATCATAGTTAGCGGAAACACATAGCGTTCCTCACATAAGGAGGAATACATGGTGGCTCTAGCAGCCAATCACTGAACGGCCTCTCCAACCAGACGAAATGATCGGTCATCAAGACCGCGGACACGGTTAGATGAGTCCGGCGCACCACTAGCTATAACAGCTCAGATAAACCTGAGATTGGGTCGATGGATACACCCCCATAGGTGGTGCTAGGGGCTTCCCGCATGTAAAAAGGGCTACAGTTCGGCTTGACCCTATTTAGATTGCATTTTAATGGTTCATTAAGAATAACCAATTTTTCGCAAGAAGACTTTCACCTGCGTTTTTCTCTTTTACAGATGATCATCGTGCTACACCCTTCCATAATACGGCACAACGGAGACACAGGCGCAGACGTGCAGTAGGGCCCCGCTCAAAGGCTTCTTTTTAGATTAAGACCATGTGTAAACCTTTTTTACTATCTCTTGTTGCTTCACTCCCTCCGGATACTCAACACAACCGAAAGGGATGCTGGCGTTATTGACATTTCGTCACGTCAGACTAATGCAAGTACCTGGAAATTCAGGGCTCATAATCGAGGGCGTTACTCAGCCCAGTATATGTTGTAAAGTCTGAATACCTTAGGGAGTATTCGGCGTCACAAGTTTGGCCTTATATGCATCAGCTCTGAAACATGTCTTTGGTCAATAGTTGGGTTTGCCCGGCTCCGTGTTTTGCTACCTTACGTTCCGCTCTATCGGCTAAGGTGGCACTGGAAGAACTACTGCAATTGTGCCCTGGTTCATCTAGATGAGCACCTCAGTAGAGAAAGCCGAAAACTGACTGTCATGATAAAGCGCGAGACTGGTCAACCACTCGATGACTCAGTGGAATCTTCGTGATTCCTCCGCATTAATGAAGGACCGGTTTCCCAGTCATGTATGTACGCGCACCATATTCAGATGAGCGTGGAAGTACCAGGGGCTATATAGTAGCCCCACCGTCAAACTCCTATGGCTAAGTGAAAGTGTTAAAGCTATATGGTCTGATTACCTTGTTCGTCGCGCTATCACCTCCTTAATGGACCAAGACGTTGGGTCAAGTGTGAATACACATTTTTTCGAACACCACCGCATTATGTGCGTGGGGGCTGAAGACGACGACTGCAAACTTTCAGGTTATATACGTACATAAACGGCCGCACATGAGGCATCATAATACTTTCACGCAAAAGTATAAACACAGCCTTTATAATCCAAATAGCATTGTTTTTACAATTGGGATACATGTCACTCGAACATGATACTCTTCAAGCACCGAGCCTCTATTAAACGAGCGCCTTCTAGGACTTCTTCAAAATAGTGCTCAGCCGGGACCGGGCCTACGGCCGGATCCTAGGTTGCAATAGCGGTGGCCTCCATCTCTGCCCAGTATGTCTTAACACGGGCAAGAGCCATCCGCGCACCCTCTATGCACGTCGACCTCTTTATAGCGTCGATATGCGGCACAACACCAAGGAATCGTTGCACTAAACCAAAACAACTATTCGGCCTTGGTCCCTTCGGCTAAAGATGATCCACGACAGACCTCATGGCAAGTACGGACAACCTATGAAGCTCGGCCCACTCAGCCATTTGTTCATTTAAAAGCAGCGGACGCGTTGGAGCACTGAACTGCGACCAGAACAATCTTTCCACTTCATGATCTTTCTGATCTTTGAAAAACTCAGTCGCATCAGCAGCACTCACTGCCAAGTCCAAGTACACATCTGCAACACTCCATAGTTGATCCAGAGGGGCATACTTTGGATCTCCGAATTTCGTTCGCAACAAAAAGGGCTTCCCAGCCGTGATATCTCTGGCCTAACGGAGCTCCTCCTTCGCCGCTCTGATTTCAGAGCGGGTTTCCTTGGCCGCTTCCATGGCTTTCTTCAGGTCAGCTACTTTCGCTTGGCTTTCCTTTTCAAGAAGCTCATATCGACCAGCAGCATCTTTCAGCTCAACAGCCATCTTGGCTATCTTATCTTTGCTCTGGCGATGAGTAGCTTGTTCGGCTCTTAAGTTTTCGGTCGCCTTTAGGGTGGCCGCATCACTTCTCCTGGCTTGTTCCTTGGCTCGGCAAGTTCCGCCCGAAGGGTCTCCATGGCGGCAGCTCCATCTTTAGTCACAGCATATTATAGATACTAGCATCATGCTCCTATTAATATTTGTTGACCACCCGAAAATACATACCCTGTGCCTCGTCAAGCCACTTGTTCACAAGCGCAATGTCGGCATCCGCCGCGTCAAGTTGCCGCCTCAGTCCGGCAAACTCAGTAGTCTGGCCAGCCACCGGACCCTCAGCTGCATGCACATGAAAGCAGCGCGATCATTACCTGGGACTATGATCCTCTGTTCGCTGCCTCTGGACAGCAACCAGAGTCTCAGGGGCTACTATCTGTATAGAGCACACCTAGCGTGTGCGGTACCGTCAAAAAATTTATATTACTTTGTGTACCTCAAAACATCTTAGCAGGCACGTAAAAGCCTCATGCAACCCACTTTTGGCGGATGAAATCCTCTCAACCACCGTACCCATTAAAGTACGATGCGCCTCTAAGATAGCCGCTTGCTCCAAAAGACCCATCAGTGTGTCCGGTTGTGCATCGGACAATCCCAGACTCTTTCTGTTGCTCTCCTTAGGAGCCGAATACTCCGGACTTCGGGTGGCCGAAGGGTTACCTTCTGGCCTCGGCGGATCAGGAGAAATCCTCCGTGATGACACCTCAGGATCGTCCGCCCCAGGAGGCGGGGAGACAGGGGGAGGCGTTTCGCTCTCCATCATCTCTGGAAGAAGATCCCCCGAAGACGAACTCTGTCGAGAAGGGCTACGAGCCGGACTGCAAGATATATGTCTCGGTTATTGTCCTCGGAGATAAAACAGGATGTATTTGCCAAAGTACTCGTGTTCACTTACAGCTCGATGGAGGGCTGGCCCCCTTGCGGGCACTGTGCGGTAAGGATGCCCTTCGGGGCAGGTCACCCTGGCGAAGGTTTCCTCCCTCGTTTGGAAACCTTCATTTCCAAGTCTTCAGAGGCGGTCCTTTTCCTTCCTTGGGGAGAGGGGATCCTAGATTCTTCTCCCCGATTATCCTCCTTCGCGGAGACACTAATTCCCCCGGTTTGGATGAGTAATGCGTGAAGCCCACTTTCGGCTTCTTTATTCCTCCCTTTATCTTCCCCTGATGGCACTTGATAAGGTGCGTGCTCAAGCATCCTAGCTAGTACAAGATCCGGTGAGCCTTCGGGAAGGGGGGTCGAACACCTAATCATCTCTGCCTTTCTTATCCAGTCCTGGCCGAGAGCGGTTTTTTCAGAATGATGTTGTGACAAATAAAAAGACAGCATGTTCGGACGCAGAATTACTTACGTGGGTATCTGGACGGTTGCAGTTGAGAACCGCATCCTCGGTGGTGTCCGGACACTTTATTCGTGATCCGAAGAACAATCCATACATCTCTTCGAGCGTCACGCCGAAGAATTGCTGAATTGTTCACGGTCCTTCCGGGTTGAACTCCCACATACGGAGAGATCGGCGTTGGCATGGCAGGACCCGACGAACTAGCATAACTTACATTACCTTGACAAGACTGACATCCCTCTTGAGGAGATCTCGGATGCGACTTTGCAATGTCAGCACGTCATTAACTGGCCCCCAGTCCGGCCCCTTATTGACCCATGATGCCAGTTGCGGCGGGGGGCCCGAGCGGAAGGCGGGGGTAGCTGCCCACTTCGTACTTCGGGGAGCTGTGATGTAAAACCACTCCCGCTGCCATAAGTTAGACACCTCCGGGAAGGAACCCTTTGGCCATAGAGCATCAGCGCCTTTGCTTATTATGGCACCTCCGCATTCTGCGTGTCGCCCATCGATCATCTTCGGCTTCACATTGAAGGTCTTGAGCCATAAGCCGAAGTGTGGGGTGATGCGGAGGAAGGCCTCACACACGACGATAAACAACAAGATGTGAAGGATGGAATCTGGAGCTAGATCGTGGAAATCGAGCCCGTAATAGAACATAATCCCGCTTACAGAGGGATCAAGACTAAAGCCTAGCCCTCGGAGGAAGTGGGAAACAAATACGACACTCTCGTTGGGTTCGGGAGTGGGGATGACCTGCCCTTGAGCAGGCAGCCTTTGCGAGATTTCGGCGGTCAGATACATAGCTTCCCTTAGCTTCTTGATGTCCTCCTCTGTGACAGAGGAGGCCATCCACTGACCTTGAAGGTTGGATCCAGACATGGTTGAAGGTCCGAAGCGCTTAGCCTGAGCCTTGGGTATTGGAACTCGAGGTGGGGGTGGGTAAGGACCGAGCGTGAGAAGAAAAGGACAGGCCTTGGCCCCTTTATAAAGAGGTTGAATATCAAGCGTCCTCCGCATGGCCATTTGGAACTTGCCTAAAATCGAGGAGTCATACTAACAAGCATGATTGGGTTACCCACAATAATCCCGTGATAAGGGGAAAATGATCTCTGCTTCGACAAGACGTGCCAATAAAACCGCCTCGCAACACGTGCAGTAGTAGGCTGGGAAAACGGTTCGTAATGACCAGACCATGGCAGGATGTCACATTATGAAAGGTTATCGGCAGATTAGATTTGTGGAATATTGTACTCTCTACGGTGGTATGTGGAATTTGTTTTACAGAGCCGGACACAATCTTTGTGTTCAAAATCTTCTATGGAGTATTCGGAGAAGGAACCCGCCTTGCAATGCCGAAGACAATCTGCGCGCCGAACTCATCGTCATTGAAGCCTGGTTCAGGGGCTACTGAGGGAGTCCCGGATTAGGGGGTACTCGGACAGCCGGACTGTATACTTTGGCCGGACTGTCGGACTATGAAGATACAAGATCAAAGACTTTGTCCCATGTCCGGGTGGGACTCTCCTTTGCGTGGAAGGCAAGCTCGGCAATTCGGATATGTAGATCTCCTTCTCTGTAACCGACTATGTGTAATCCTAGCCCCCTTTAGTGTCTATATAAACCGGAGGGTTTAGTCCGTAGGACACCAGCAATCAGAATCATAGGCTAGCTTCTAGGGTTTAGCCTCTATGATCTCGTGGTAGATCAACTCTTGTAATACTCATATCATCAAGATCAATCAAGCAGGAAGTAGGGTATTGCCTCCATCGAGAGGGCCCAAACCTGGGTAAACATTGTGTCCCCCGCCTCCTGTTACCATCAGCCTTAGACGCACAGTTCGGGACCCCCTACCTGAGATCCGCCGATTTTGACACCGACAGCAGTACCTCGGGCTCCATCTCCAAACGCCTAAGATCTTCTTCCCCTCCTCCGACAGCCAAGTCAGCCGAAGCATCCTCACCAGCCAACCCAATCATGCTAAAATCGACATGGCTTCGCCAAAGAGGTTGTACACTTGTTGCATCTCTTTTTTACTCTACATGTTATATATATTGTCCACTGAGCACATGGAGTAACGGGAAATACGATTATTTTATCCTACTATATGACAAGTAGTGAGGTACCTGGCAACTTAGCTATCCGTGATGGACTCTCTTGAACACCATCATTATTTATGTCTGCGCGTTTGAGTTGTTCATTTGTCGATGGCCCTGGGAGCTGAGCTAGTAGGGCACTGGCTTGGGTCCAAAGTAATAGAAGTAGCACAAAAACATTTTTTAGTGTAGGCTTTTCCTTGCTCAAGCCTGCCTACTAGAATCGCCAGTGCTTGAAAGGAAAAGTGAATGAAAAACATAGGAATTGGAAATATTCCTATGGTACTACTTTTCATGAATTTGGTGCAACGGAATGGAGCAAAGGAAAACGGTAGGATTTGTTCCTTTATTGTTTCCTTGAAAGAAAAACCGTAGGAATTTTAATGTCCACTTGTCCTCCTTTTCAAATTCCTATTCATGAAGCACAAGACTAAGAGATAGTAGCATAATAGCATTATAACCGTACATTTTCTTGTGGTTTGACTTAATCTCACCATGCTTCTTTGCATCCTGTGTTCTTCCAATTCTTGTGAACCAAACACCCAGATTGGCAGAAATCATGTGTTTTTAAATTCTCTATTTTGCACGTGCATTCCTATCCTATTCTCGTCTATTTCCTATCCCTGCATTGTTAGAATCCTCAAATTCAAACAAGCCCTTACACAATTACTTCTGTTACAGATATGTGTCAAAGAAAACCTTGCATGGTTTGTCCTGCTCCTGCGGTGCTGTGTTCCACCCCAGCTCAGCTGCTCCAACGACGGAAGCGTTCAGCACAATAGGGATCCGCTCTCCAGACTGTCTTTCGCTGCCTTAGATCTTATTCCCCGCCACCGACACCCACGACAACTGCATTACCATCATCAACTGAGCAGATGGCCTTAAGGACTACACAGGTCTGCAAGAGAGGTCGCACTCTTCCGTGTCTGCTTACGTTTTGCATCGCTTAATATGATGACATGCTACTTTATTGTCGTGTTAACCTATTAGACTCTGAGTCAGTTCCAAACTTATGCTGAAACTTGAGTTTTTAAATGGTTGTGGGGTACATATTGGGGCAGCAATCAGTACTATTTGTCTACTATCTGGTTAATCTCAGGTGTCTACTATGAGTTTCATGTTGGGTGCAAATAAACATTAAAGGAGCCATTATCTGTATTTTTTAACTAAAGCTATTATCTGCCTGCTCTCATTGGTTTTGGGTCTATCCACAGTTTGCTACCATCACTCTGGATTTGTGCATGCACTCCTTACATATTCTCACTATGTTTTATTCCTATGCATGTCAGTTATTGTACACAATGGAACTGAACATGTAGAGCAAAAGAGACGAGCCTTGCGTGGCAATAAAATTTCATGCAGACGTCGCTCCATGGTGGCGGCAAAGGCAGCCCCCCTCCACCCATTTCGGATCGTAATCAAGAGGAAGATAACTGTTCTGAGGGTGATTCAGAAGCAGAAGACCACTCCTATTTACCCCATGAGGTCTTTGATCTAACTTGGCATGCTGATGTTGGTAATATCATGCATATGGTGCCTTGCATTGCTTATTGTATACATCAAAGGTGTCATCTGCTTAGTTTAGACATGCTTTGTGTCAATGCCATCTGTTTAGTTTCTTTATCGTATATCTGAATCATGCAATGCCATCTTGTTTAGCCAGGCATCATATATGTGAATTTGCAATGCCACCCTGGTTAGCCAGTCATCTTATATGTGAATTATATCATGACATCATTTTTTATTACGTGTTAAATTTGTTAAAAATTTTAGTACATTCAATTACTCTTCCTGTGCATCAACCATTCGGCATGGTCATGGAAAAATCTAGAGTGTAAACAAGGTCTTCAGAGCAGACAATGATATTTGACGAAGCACATGTCTTGCTGGTTACAGATAGCTCCCCGGAGGAGGATTCAGAGATAGATGACCAGTCCTATCCCCCCCCCGAGGTGTGTGCTCTAACTTGGCAGGGTTATGTTGCTCATATCGTGCGTATGGTATCTTGCATTGCTATGTCATTTGCTTAGTTTACACATGCTTTGTGTGAATGCCACCTGTTTAGTGTCTAATTACCATATATGTGATTTATGCAATGCCATCTTGTTGCAAGAAATTATATATGTGAATTATGCAATGCTATCTTGTTGCAAGGCATTATATATGTGAATTATGCAATGCCATGCTGTTTAGCCAAGCGTCATATATGTGAATTATATCATGCCATCCTTTTTTTGCATTTCTCATTGCTTTTGTCGAAATGTTTGTATATTCAACTACTCTTCCTGTGCATCAGCCATTTGAATTGGTGATGGAGAAATCTGGAGTGAAAACAAGGCCTTTAGAGTGCACAATGCTACCTGCTGAAGCAGATATCTTGCTGGTTACAGATAGCTCTTTAGAGGAGGATTCAGAGGTAGATGACCAGTCCTATTATCCCCCTAAGGTGTATGCTCAAACTTGGCAGGGTTATATTACTCATATCATGCATATGTTGTATTGCAATGCTTAGTTTTTACATCATATTCACGATATTGAATGCCATCTCCTTAGTTGACACATCATATATGCAATTGCCCTCTGCTCACTTCCTTAGTATGTTGTTTACATAGACAGCATGTATCTGAATTATGGCATACCAACCCATTTTCTAAAGACATAATATAGTTATATCATCTCATCTTGTTTACATAGTCATCATATTTTGAATTATGTCATTCTATCCGTGAATTATATCATGCCATCATGTTTCCATCAACGGCATGTTTGTGATTTATGGCATGCCAACCACTTTAATAGACACATCGTATAGTTATATCATGTCATCATGTTTACATAGTCATCATATTTTGAAGTATGTCATTCTATCCTGTTTAGTTAGCCATCATACATGTGAAATTGTGTCATGCTATCCTGTTTAATTAGCCATCATATATGTGAAATTATGTCCTGCTATTCTGTTTGGTTAGACCACATAAATGTGAATTATTTCATGCCATGTTTTCTTCCCTACTATCCATTACACCTGTCTATCTTACAATGTCTGTACATTCAATTACTTTTCTTGTTTATCAGCCATTTCAATTGGAGGGGGTGATGGCAGTATCTGTGGGAGTAAAAACACGATCTTCAGAAAAGACCGTGCTACCTATCGATGGAGATAGAACCATGGTTGTACTTGCCCAAGAACCAGCCCGACCACACATCACCGAGACTCACGCAGATTGTATCCCTACCCAGTTGGATAGAGAACCAGCTACACCCCTTCTAACCCCAACCCCAGCAGATAGTAACCCAGTTCCCTTTGACACAACACCGTCTCCACCACAGAGCACCCAAACACGAGCAGTTAGTAAGGCAACTGCAGTGCCCAAGTCAACGCTTAAAGTCGAAGAAGAATTGTTCTTAGGTCAGGTTCCATAGCTATGGTTCATACTACTTTGCTCTTGCATCACTGTATTTACTCATACCAACTAATTTCAAATTTGAAGGATGCAATTGAAACTCCAATGGCGCAACAGGTATGTTTTAAACCTGTTTCTTTAACGTGTTTGCTGTTGTAACTTGCTCTATGTTGATTTCAGTTTCAATTGAATAAACAGTAATGTTCTCATGCCATGCACATTACAAGTGTTGTTATTGTTGTGTAGTTTCCCACACTTATATTCTGTCTATGTTGCTTTGTCTTAAATAGATATGATTCGAACTGTATCTATCTTGATTTGGCAACATAAACTAGAATGATATAGACCATACAGTGACCATACTACATAGATATATGTTTGTTTCATGTTGTTATCATGTCCACCTTACTACTGAACTGGTTTACCAAAATGAGTTTCATATACTACATTGTAAACTTGTGATGTGTTTGTTTGTTTCTCTTTTAGAACACGGATAAAATATCGGAGAAGAGTACCCCATTATGCAATGGTAAAGGAAGTAATGCAGATAAGGTTCAAGATAGTGAGACATCCCTGTTGGTCTCCAATAAAGTTGATAAAAACTATATTGAAGACACTGAGACAACCCCAAAGTGTTGTCTTGATGTAGTCTTCGAGTTACTGGCTACTACTGCTGGCACCAGCTCTTCGAACTCGCTGCCTGAATTAGTTCGGCTTCTTGAGTCTCAACTTCAAGTTGAAATACATCGATCGGATGTTATGCGACAGAAAGCCGAAGGACTGAGGAAGTCCCTGCAGAATTCAGATGCATACTTTCTGGTGCAACAGCAAGTGCTGGAGGATTTAAGCGCCAAACAAGAGAAAGTTAATAAGCTTGCTAAGCATCTTGCCAGCATTATGGGTACCCAGGATATTGTTTCTTGAGCTCTTCTGAAGTGGTTTCAGTTCTGGACTTGTTTTGCTGCGGCGTTTATATGCTGCTTTGTTCCCTATATTTGCACTGGTGGCGAACTTTGATGCCCAGTGGATGTAATATGTCTAATAGCCGTGATAGCCTAGCGTAAGTTGCTTGCTAATTTATTTCCTTATTGTCTTGTTTATTTGTTTTCTTGTAGTCAGTGCAGTTCTTTTTCCGCGGTTTGCTAGTGGCCGCAATAACCTATTTTTTAAAACTAGGCCTCAATAACCATGGGCTACATATTTACTGTAGTTAACATGGGCCTCCTACGGGTCGTAGAAACAATGGGCCTTCTACGGGGCGTAGAAACAATGGGTCTTATATGGGCCGTAGACACAATGGGCCTTCTATGGGCCGTATCATCAATGGGCCTTCTCTGGGTCGTATGATCAGTTGGCCAAACATGGGCCAATAACAGACCACATTATGGCCGTAAATGGGCTAGAGTTGAAATCGTCCGTTCATGGGCCGACCATAACGGGCCGTCGTTAATCGGCCGTATTTGATGATGCTATGAAAACAGCCCAACGTATTAATGGCCACAAACGAGCCAACTGTAATCACATGCTGAATTTGGCCCACAAGCAGAAAATGACAGTAACGGCCCGTAAGTAAACGAATACTGGAAATGAGCCCAAGTATAAATGGGCCCTGACAAGGCCGAAAGATAACATGGGTTGGAAACGGCCCAACGGAATAATGGGCCGTTAATGGGCATAAAGTGATACACTTTTCATTACGGGCCAGTTTCACCACGTGTCGTTAATGGGCTGAGGGTTACTAAGGGCCTCATATGGGCCGAAAGACGTCATGGGCCATACATGGGCCGGAAGTTAAAACGGGCTGGAATTATATTGGACGGCCCAGATGACACTACTGGGCCTAATTCGGATAGGCCGTAAACGGGCCCTAGGTTAGAGGGCTGTAGATGGGCTATATGCGAACATGCCGTTAACAGGCTTGTCGTGGGCCAGCCCGCCACCTTTTGACCAAGTCAAACGACCCGGCCTTTTCATAGGAATGGGCCTCTGTTGGGCCGTGCCACGTGTCGATGTATCATAGGCGCTTTGGGTCCAATGAGTGGATGACATCTGTCCCAACGGTGAGCCGACACGTGTTTCCTCCAGCCAATGATGATTTTACACGTGAAAAATCCCCATTGGTCAGAGCTGTTAACGGGTTATCGGATCCAAAATCGGATCCGATAGCTTAACGGTGATCCGTTGCGGTGGATGCCACGTGTTGATCACCCTTGACGAAAGCACTTCTGTGACGCGCGATTTATCGTCATGGAAGTGGACACTTCCATGATGATAATTTTGGTAATATCATGGAACACTTCTACGACAGCACAGGTATGACTATCTTGATTCTGTCATAAATTTGTCATGGATGTACATGCATGACAGAAAACATGACATGCTGTGACAAACACGTATCACCATGGAAGTTTATTTTTTATAGTGCATGATGAGAGCTTGTGCGCTAGATTATGGATCTAGTTGGGACGATAATTTGCCTTACGTAGAGTTCTCATACAACAACAGTTATCAGGATAGTTTGAAGATGGCCCCTTTTGAAGCTTTGTATGGAAGAAGGTGCAGGACACCGTTGATGTGGGATGTAGTTGGAGACTGTCAGTTGTTTGGACCAGATTTGATCAAAGAGTCTGAAGAGAAGGTTAGGTTGATTCGAGATAGATTGAAGGTAGCTCAGTCCAGGCAGAAGAGTTATGCCGATACTAAACGCAAGGAGGTAGTCTATGAAATTGGAGACAGAGCATATCTTCGTGTGTCACCACTGCGAGGAGTTAAACGGTTTGGAGTTAAAGGAAAGTTAGCCCCGAGATTTGTAGGACCATATCGAGTTTTGGAACGTATGTGAGAAGTTGCCTACAAGTTGGAGTTACCCGAAGGATTGTCAGGAGTTCATGATGTATTTCACGTTTCCCGGTTGAAGAAGTGCCATGCTGAGATGGCCGATATTCCTCTGAGAGATACAGTGCCCCTGGAAGCAATTCAGTTGGAGAGTGACCTAACCCACAAGGAGAACCCGTCAAGATTCTCGAGTTTGCCAGGCGAGTTACTCGCGGCAAGGTTATCAAGTTTTGTAAAGTTCAGTGGAGCCACCATATCGAGGATGAAGCCACCTGGGAAAGAGAAGAAGACCTGCGGAAAGACCACCCGCACCTATTTTATAGCCAACCCGAATCTCGAGGGCAAGATTCATCTATTAAGGGGGGTAGGTTTGTAACATCCCAATTTTCAATTTGGATGTTATACATAGGTCATCATATGCATATCATATTTTATTTGCATTTTGGTTGTGATCCTAGAAATCTTAAGCAACTCAAGGACCCAAGGAGAGAGTTGGAGATTTCATTCATTTTCATATTTGAATTTTTCTCAAATTTGAAAAGAGGATCAATTTGTTTTTAATATTTTCTCTCAAATTATTTCCAATAATAAAAATAAATGAGAGAAGATAATATGACTTCTTCAAAAGAAAGGAATATTGGAGAAGAAATTTTAAAATCAAATTTATAATTTATTTGCATTTTATTCGCTATTTTATTTGAATTTGAAAAATATGCATTTTTAGGCCAGAAAAATATTCACCTTGTTCTAAATATTAGGTTTAGATGGCGAAAATTGTTTCTGGTAATTTTAGACTTTTTTATATTTTATTAGGATTTTCCTTTTGAGCAAAATTTATTAATAAAAAAAAGTTCGCCGCCCGACTAGGCCGAAGGCCCAGCCGAGCCGGGCCGCAGCCCACCTCGCCCCGCCGCCTTCCTCCCGAGCGGGAGGCGTCCCGTCGCCGCACGGACGCCGAGGGAGTCCGGCTCGGACTCCCCTCGCGCCGCCCCTCTCCCAAGGCAGCCCCCCCTTAAATACCAACCCCGGGGCCCCCCCTTGGGACCCCGAGCCAAGCCGCCGCCGCCGCGTTTAGCCATCGTCGCCTGCAACCCGAGCCGCCCCGCCGCCTCGCCGCCGCCCTGCCCCGCAGCCTCGCGTCGCCCCGCCCCGCCGTCTCACGCGGAGCCGTCGTGCTGCTGCTGTTGCCGTTGCTGCCACCGGTCAAGTCTGGTTAATCGGTAAAAAAACCGATCTGGCTTATTTTTCCGGTTTTCTCCCGGTTTATTTTTTAGGGTTAGGGTTTTTTCTCAGTTTTTACGTTCGGTTCTAATTTGCGGACATTCGTCCGTTAATCCACGGTAGCGGTCGTTTTCGTTCGTTAGGGTTTCGTAGCGAACGTTCGTTCGTTAGGTTTTTCTTTTTATTTTATTTTTGGCCAGGAACCTATCCGCGAATATTTTTCTCACATATTAGTCAATGATCTTCAAACCTTCGCAACTTTTTGCTCGTTCGTCCAAATCCAGTGAAACCAATGCCAAAATCTTCGTCTTGTTTCCCTCTTTCCATATAATCAACTTGAATATGATTTTGACAAACTAAAATTTGGTTGCAAGAAGATTTGAATTTGAACTTTTTTTATCGTAGTTTGAGTTTCGTAGCTCCGATTCGATTGATTCTTTTGGCAAATCGAAGCTCTTCAGTTGAACTTTCAGTTTGGATCTTTTCCCTTGAAGTTTTACCTTTGCATCTTATGCTTGAGTGCTTATGTATGCTATTGTTTGTTCACAATAGAGTTTTCGGAGTGCGAAGCGTCCTACTACGAGACACTAGGGTTTTCAGATTGTCAGCAAGGCAAGTAACACTTCGATCATATCCCTTATTACCCAATTTGTTCTGCATTAGTTACAATCCTCAAACATTGCATGAGTAGGATCTGTTTAACATGTGGATATTGGGAAGTAGTTGTTGAGGTAGTACCTATTGCCCTTTTATTCAAACCTTGGGAGTTACTACGGTACGCTTATTATATTTTGTTATGATATGCTTGTAGACGTGGTTTGGTTTGAGTGATTCATGACAGTTGTGAGTATTATTATGAACTAAGGGTTTACTTAAGGTGGCTACTTTAACACACATCTGGGTGGATTGGTTTGTGGGCACCTGGGGAAATCCAGTGTTGTCCAAAGGAGAATCCCGGGGTATCCGTGTGATTTTTCCTATGGTTCGCCACCCAGACTCAAAGGGATCATTATGTTATTCATGCTGGAAACTTCCGTGTGCAGCCACAAGACACTATGGGCTCTGGCATAGTTGAGTAAGTTGTGGGAAACCTTTCCATGATGGGCTAGCAGATGTAGGGGATTGTAGGTGTACCAGCCTATCTATCGGTTAAGGTGACCTCTTCGGAAAGACTGTGTCTCGGTCATTCGTTTTTCAAACGTCATGCAGTGCGAGAAATTCAACGGAGGAGATCGAGTCTTGTGGGGAAAAGTGCACAAACCTCTGCAGAGTGTATAAACTAATCATGGTTAGCCGTGTTCCCGGTTATGGACATCTTGAATATCTGGTGCTTGAATTTCTATGTTGATCTCATTACTTTACTTAATTAATTTGTTGGGTTGTTAACTTCTAATTTAGGATTGAGATGGGTTTACCATTCTCAATGTTTTTCAACAAAATTTGTAGTTAAATAAAATATATTCCTTTGTTGTAGGGAAAAACTGGCTTTACGCAAAATGATAACCATAGAGCCCCCACCAGCCATATATGCATATAGTTATAGCTGTTACTTGTTCATTGCTCTTTAGTGTTATCTTGACAGCATATTCCATGTGCTGACCTACACAGGCTGCAACATATTATGTTGCAGAGTTTCCAGACGAAGAGTAAGGTGCGCTAGGTCATTGTCATGCACTCAGCTATGCCGTTGGAGTTGATGGACTCATTTACCCTCGAAGCTTCCACTGTTATCTTATTTAGATGGCCTTCAGCCATATTATTGTAACAAGTACTCTCTTTTGAGACATTCGATATAATAAGTGTGTGATTGAACTCTGTTATAAATCCTCGAGTATTGTGTGTGTCAGCATTACCGATCCAGGGATGACACTTATACACAGAGATTTGACCGTTTGAGGTCGGATCGCTATATTTTATAAGATTTTTGGAGGACTGGAATCGTTCAAATTTTGTCCTACATTGGTTGTTTGATTTATTGGATTGGATCCTATAGGAATTTTTCATAAGGAATCATTTGTACTAGAAGGGTTGGTGTTGTTGGGTTTCTTTAGAAAATAGCCACTCTGTTTCAAAATATAAGGTGTATTACTTTTTTTGAATAGACAAACCTTTTAAGTTTTCTCAAATTTGTAGAGAAATATATCAAAATCCATAATATCAAATCAGTATTTTTAAATTCATCATGAATGAATTTTCATACTTTTTCTGTTTAATATTATGGATGCCGATATTTTTGCTCCGAATTTACTTAAAGTTAAAGAAATTTGACTTTCAATAAAACTAATACCCCCTATATTTTGGAACTGATGGAATATTTAGTTTGGCGGGTGGGGGAGATGATAGAGTGTGTTTTATTTTTATTTATAATGTTGTGATTTGGTGGACCTTTCGTGGTGTTATTTTGTGTTATCTGCTAACCAACATATATTTATGTGGGAAAATTTCCGTATCAATGGTCGCATGTACTACTATATTGGTGCTACAATAATGGTGGGGCTTCTTTTTCTGGGTGATGGGAGGGTGCATGGGATTGATATGTTTTTATGGACCGCTTGCCGCTAATTAATTTGACAAATCATTGGCCTGGTCAACATCGTAAACCAAATCCAATATTAAATACCTCAATTGAGTGAAAGAGTGTTAAAATTAGGGAACATAGTGAATGAAAAGAACTGAATGGGTGAGCTTGAGAAAGTATTGACCCGACAAAATCGGCTGACCCAATTCTAATTTGAATACCTTAATTAATTGTGTGGCCTTAAAAATTAGGAAGCATAGTGTATAGTATAAAAGAATTGAATGAGAGAGCTTTGAGAAATTATTGACCCAGTTCTAATTGAATACCTCAACTGAATGTGGGTTTTTAAAACTAGGGAGCGAGGATTACATTCTATTGAAAATCTAGCATCGATTCCAACTACTTTCTACAATTTCGTTGCTTTTTCTGTGGCATCAAACACTCTCTGGTTTGGATTCATGTGACCCGTTAATCCTATAGAATTCAATTGAGCATGCCACTCAGATCATTTATTTTCCTTCTTCTTGTGTTTTGAATCAAAGAGGCCCTACATCAATATGCGTGGGAGCAAGCCTTATTGAGATATTCAAGCTAGAGCTCATTAGGCTCACGAGCTTTAGTGCAAGCTTGAAGCTGCTGGTTTGAGGCTCGAACGAAGCCAAGCCTAGAGCTAGCGGAGCTCAAATAGGTCAGGCTCTAACTCCGTTGTTTGTAAGATATAACTTTTCAAATACATGCCACAAAACAAAATTTGGAGATGAAACCATTTCAAATTAGTGAGATTATCTCCACACCTATACAACAAAGACAAATACAACAAAGGAAAACGCCCATTTTAATCTATGCATTTGTCTTTTTTTGTGTACATCACATATGAACACATGTGTTCATGAAATTTTGTACGTGTACACTACAAATATATGTATATGTCTGTATTTTTTCAGATTTTTTTTATCTGCTGAAATACTATTTTTGCTGAAAAAAATAAAGAATTCCCCGTAGCTGGACAAATCAGTGTTCCTCAAAAAAACAATATGGACAAATGCTACGTCCGCGCGTACGACTCCACAAGGAAAGAGATGGGCACACAGTTAGCCGTACCGCAGGTCCGCCGCATGCATGACAACATAAGATCGTGCTGGTTTTGGAGTAGCACAGCATGACTTTGTTGAAAGTTGACGTACGGGATTACGTCATCACAAACAAACATGGCTCAGAACGGACCATATGCAGGCACATACACCGTATACGATCACAAAACAAAGACTCGAACAGAACCACACGTACAAAGTGTGTGTATATGTGGAGCACACTGAAGCATGTCGCATACGTCTCTCGATCCATGCAGTCTTATACGGCGACGCTCACGTAGACCTTCTAGTCTAGGTTGAGAAATCTGATCCCGATCCTTGTACTTGTACATGCGCTCGTGGCCTTGTACCCTGTCAGACACGTACAGACGTACTATGTCCTCTCGTGGGCGAGCCGTTGTGTGACGTCTCCCTTTTCGTCTTCTCCTACATACAGAAGAAGAAATTTTGTTGTTCTTGCTGTACCGTCAGTGCAAAGATGCCCACACATTCCTCATCAAATCAAAAAAGAGAAGAAAAAAATTAAGAGGCATGCATCCGCTTGGGAAAAAGATTTCCAATTTTACACCGAGTTGGACGAATTTGTATGAAGATTGATTAGGGCATCGCCAATGCATAGCCCCGGGGTCACTAGTAGAAAACAAGGCTTTGGTCCAGGCCGAGTCAGCCCATTAGTTCCGGTTCAGTCCAGAACCGGGACCAATGGTGGCATTGGTCCTGGTTCGTGAGCCCAGGAGGCCGGCCGGGCCACATGGGCCATTGGTCCCGGTTCATCTGGACCTTTTAGTCCCGGTTGGTGGGATGAACCGGGACCAATGGGCCTCGCTCCTGGCCCACCACCATTGGTCCCGGTTGGTGGCTTGAACCGGGACCAAAGGCTCCCCTTTAGTCCCGGCTCATGCCACCAACCGGGACCAATGAGGTGCCTATATATACCCCTCGCTCGCGAGCAGAGCACCCCAGTGCTCTGTTTTTCTCTGGCCGAGGGGGAGAGGGCTTGGTGGTGCTCTAGCTCACCTCCTATGCACACAAGGTGTTCGATGGAATGCCCGAGCCACACTACTTAAGCTTTCTCCTCTCTAAGCTCGACCTTCAAGCTCCATTTTCCATAATATTTGTCTAGGTTTAGCGGTCCGTCACGCCCCGTCCCCGTCTTCACCGCCGTCGATCACCTGCGCCGAGCTCATCGCCGGCACCACCGTGGTGAGCCTCTTGTTCTTATCTTCTTTCTGAAAGGAAAAATATTCTTACTTGTATGTTTACATAGATACTTGTATTATTTTCTTACTTTTATTATTGCATCTTATATAGTGCGATGGTTTTGGTATCCGCCCCCTTCGGCCCTCGTCCTGTCTATGATTCGGATGTGGTATATATATTATCTTTATAACTATTGGTTCATTTATTGTTTATGAAAATTATGCCGACCAACGTGACATAGATTTTATTTATGTAGGATGTATGTGAATCGGAAATGCCAACCGACCCTATTGTCGAGAGGTTAAATTTAGTTGAAGAAGAAAAAATTTGTTGAAGGAAAAAATAAAAAAATTGAGGAGGAGAAGATGATATTGGAGTTGCATGTTGCGGATGTCGTCGATGATCACAAGATCAAGATGGATGCAATGCGCTTGAAGATTAGAAAGATTAGAAAATATGCCATTCATACCGAGGCTTGGTATCATTATGCCGTTGGATCAATTGTTACCTTGGTTGCGATTATGATCGCATTTGTTTTCGCATTGAAATGTTTTACATAGTTTCAATGTATGGTTTAATTAATTAGATGCTCTGGAGAGCTATATGTTGATAGATGAGAACTATGTATGCACTTTGGTTTTAATGTGATGATGAACTTCTATTAATTTGGACACTTAATTATATATAATGCACGCAGATGAACCGGCAATAGATGTACGGTGACAGACACACCCGCGAGTACATTAAGGGCGTGCATGAGTTTCTCGATGCGGCTGAGGCAAACAAGCAGAATGGTTTTATGTGTTGTCCATGCACTGAATGTGGGAATACGAGGTCTTACTCTAACCGGAAAATCCTTCACTCCCACCTGCTTTACAAGGGTTTCATGCCACACTATAATGTTTGGACGAGGCACGGAGAAATAGGGGTTATGATGAAAGACGGCGAAGAAGAAGAGTACGATGACAACTATGTGCCCCCTGAATACGGTGATGCTGCAACGGGGGGAGCTGGTGAAGATCAAGAGGAACCAGACGATGTGCCCAATGATGTTGCAACGGGTGAAGCTGCTGAAGATCAAGAGGAACCAGACGATGTGCCCGATGATGATGATCTCCGTCAGGTCATTGTCGATGCAAGGACGCAATGCGAAAGTCAAAAGGAGAAGCTGAAGTTTGATCGCATGTTAGAGGATCACAAAAAAGGGTTATACCCCAATTGCGAAGATGGCAACACAAAGCTCGGTACCGTACTGGAATTGCTGCAGTGGAAGGCAGAGAATGTTGTGGCTGAGGATTTGAGAAGCTACTGAAAATATTGAAGAAGAAGCTTCCAAAGGATAACGAATTGCCCGACAGTACATACGCAACAAAGAAGGTCGTATGCCCTCTAGGATTGGAGGTGGAGAAGATACATGCATGCCCTAATGACTGCATCCTCTACCGCGGTGCATACAAGGATCTGAACGCATGCCCGGTATGCGGTGCATTGCGGTATAAGATCAGACGAGATGACCCTGGTGATGTTGACGGCGAGCCCCCCAGAAAGAGGGTTCCTGCAAAGGTGATGTGGTATGCTCCTATAATACCACGGTTGAAACGTCTGTTCAGAAACGAAGAGCATGCCAAGTTGATGCGATGGCACAGTGAGAACCAAAAGAATGATGGGAAGTTGAGAGCACCCGCTGACGGGTCGCAGTGGAGAAAAATTGAGAGAAAGTACTGGGATGAGTTTGCAAAGGACCTAAGGAATGTATGGTTTGCTTTAAGCGCGGATGGCATTAATCCTTTCGGGGAGCAGAGCAGCAATCACAGCACCTGACCTGTGACTCTATGTATGTATAAACTTCCTCCTTGGATGTGCATGAAGCGGAAGTTCATTATGATGCAGTTCTCATCCAAGGCCCTAAGCAACCTGGCAACGAAATTGATGTGTACCTAAGGCCATTAGTTGAAGAACTTTTACAGCTGTGGAATGGAAACGGTGTACGTACATGGGATGAGCACAGACAGGAGGAATTTAACCTTAAGGCGTTGCTGTTCGTGACCATCAACGATTGGCCCGCTCTCAGTAACCTTTCAGGACAGACAAACAAAGGATACCACGCATGCACGCACTGTTTAGATGACACTGAAAGTATATACCTGGACAAATGCAGGAAGAATGTGTACCTGGGCCATCATCGATTTCTTCCGACCAACCATCAATGTCGAAAGAAAGGCAAGCATTTCAAAGGCGAGGCAGATCACCGGAAGAAGCCCGCCATGCGCACCGGTGATCACATGCTTGCTATGGTCAATGATTTACAGTACGTAATCTTTGAAAAGGGTCCCGGTGGACTAGCTGTTCCAAATAACGCTGAGGGACACGCACCCATGTGGAAGAAGAAATCTATATTTTGGGACCTACCCTACTGGAAAGACCTAGAGGTCCGCTCCTCAATCGACATGATGCACGTGACGAAGAACCTTTGCGTGAACCTGCTAGGCTTCTTGGGCGTGTATGGGAAGACAAAAGATACACCTGAGGCACGGGAGGACCTGCAACGTTTGCACGAAAAAGGCGGCATGCCTCCGAAGCAGTATAAAGGTCCTGCCAGCTACGCTCTTACGAAAGAAGAGAAAGAAATCTTCTTTGAATGCCTGCTCAGTATGAAGGTCACGACTGGCTTCTCGTCGAATATAAAGGGAATAATAAATATGCCAGAGAAAAAGTTTCAGAACCTAAAGTCTCATGACTGCCACGTGATTATGACGCAACTGCTTCCGGTTGCATTGAGGGGGCTTCTACCAGAAAACGTCTGATTAGCCATTGTGAAGCTATGTGCATTCCTCAATGCAATCTCTCAGAAGGTGATTGATCCAGAAATCGTACCAAGGCTAAGGAGTGATGTGGCGCAATGTCTTGTCAGTTTCGAGCTGGTGTTCCCACCATCCTTCTTCAATATCATGACGCACGTCCTAGTTCATCTAGTCGACGAGATTGTCATCCTGGGGCCCGTATTTCTACACAATATGTTCCCCTTTAAGAGGTTCATGGGAGTCCTAAAGAAATATGTCCGTAACCGTGCTAGGCCAGAAGGAAGCATCTCCATGGGCCATCAAACAAAGGATGTTATCGGGTTTTGTGTTGACTTCATTCCTGGCCTTAAGAAGATAGGTCTCCCTAAATCGCGGTATGAGGGGAGACTGGCTGGAAAAGGCACTCTTGGAAGAGACTCAATAATATGCAGGGACGGATATTCTTGGTCTCAAGCACACTACACAGTTCTACAGAACTCTACCTTGGTGACCCCGTATGTCGGTGAACACAAGAACAGTCTGCGCTCCAAACACCCGGAGCAGTGCGACGACTGGATTACATGTGAACACATCAAGACTTTCAGCAGTTGGTTGGAAACACGTCTCAGAGGTGACAACACTGTTTGTGATGATTTGTACTTGTTGTCCAGGGGACCATCTTTGATTGTATTGACTTACAAAGGATACGAGATAAATGGGAATACATTTTACACGATCGCCCAAGATCAAAAGAGCACCAACCAAAATAGTGGTGTCCGCTTTGATGCAGCAACCGAGAGCGGAAAGGACACATATTATGGTTACATAGTGGACATATGGGAACTTGACTACGGACCTGATTTTAAGGTCCCTTTGTTTAAGTGCAAATGGGTCAATCTGTTAGGCGGCGGGGTACAGGTAGACCCACAGTACGGAATGACAACAGTGGATCTGAAAAATCTTGGGTACACTGACGAACCGTTCGTCCTAGCCAATGATGTGGCACAGGTTATCTATGTAAAGGATATGTCTACCAAACCGAGAAAAAGAAAAGATAAGGAAGCGAATACATCATACGATGAGCCAAAGCGCCACATAGTTCTTTCAGGAAAAAGGGACATCCTGGGAGTGGACGGCAAGACAGACATGTCTGAAGATTATGAAATGTTTCATGAAATTCCTCCCTTCAATGTCAAGGCTGACCCAAGCATCCTGATAAACAATGAAGATTATCCATGGTTACGGCGCAATAAGCAAATGACACAAGCGAAGAAAAAGTGAAGACTTTCTCCCGCAACTATTATGATGATACCATGCCAACTTTGTAACACACGAACATGCTACCATTGTCCGTTTTGTACATGCACATGCTATGTGGGTGAATTTATGATACCATCCCAACTTTCAACTTTTTCAGAGTTCATTTGAAATGCTTTCATGTCTTATGGTTCGCCCCTGGCCCATGACCATTAGTCCCGGTTTGTGCCACAAACCGGGACTAAAGGGTTGGTCCTCGTTGCGGGCAGAGTTTAGTCCCACCTCGCTAACCGAAGGGGGCTCACACCGGTTTATAAGCCCTTCCCTCTCTGCCTTGTTGAGCTCCTCTCGAAGTGAAAATAGATGCCCTAATATAGAAAAGTTTAACCTAAATTCATAGTGAATTTCTCTGAAATTCATAGAAATTTACTAGGAATTTAGGTTGAATTTTCTCTATAAGCGCATCTATTCTCATTTTTTAGTAAGTTAATCACAAACTTGTGATTCAAACAATTTTCAAAGAATTCAAATTTTAACTATTTAAATTTGAAAACTAATGGCACTAACAGAAAGTTTATAATTTTTCTAAAACTAATGGCACTAACAGAAAGTTTATAATTTTGCTAACCTAAAAGCAAACAGAATTAAAAATTAAAGCAAAAAACAAAAGGAAATAAATAATGCAAAAAACAAATCAGAAAAACAGGAAAAAACTATT
>NC_041388.1:653873577-653874339 GCF_002162155.2 Triticum dicoccoides | reverse complement strand
AAACTAATGGCTCTAACAGAAAGTTTATAATTTTTCTAAAACTAATGGCACTAATAGAAAGTTTATAATTTTGCTAACCTAAAAGCAAACAGAATTAAAAATGAAAGCAAAAAACAAAAGAAAATAAATAATGCAAAAAACAAATCAAAAAAAAGGAAAAACTATTTTTATAGTAAAGATAATCACAAAATAAAATAAATAAAGCAAAAAAGAAAACAAAAAAACTAAAAAAGTGTTTTCAAATTGGAAAACTAATGGCATTAATAAAAAGTTTATAATTTTTCTAAAACTAAAAGCATAAAGAATTAAAATAAAGCAAAAAACAAAAGAAAATAAATAAAGCAACAAAAAAAACAAAAAAATGCCACCTACTGGGCCACCACGGCCTGAATACGACTAGAAACCCTACCATGGGCCAGGATTCAGGCCCGCAGTAGGCCTAGTAGGCCCACAGGCATTGTAGTGACAGATTAGGCCCGAAAGCCTGCAGTTGAGAGGAGCTCGGGAGGGTGGGCGCAGCAGCGCTTATAAACCACTCCTGAGCCCTCTCAACTAGCGAGGTGGGACTAAACTTTTGGGCGCGGGGCAGCACAAGGCCATTGGTCCCAGTTGGTGCCACCAACCGGGACTAAAGGGGTGCATTGGTCACGGTTCATGGCTCCAACCGGGACCAATGCCCCCTATGGTCCCGGTTCGTGCCACCAACCGGGACCATAGGCCTCTGCTTCCCGCCCTTTCGGCTGCTGAAAAGAGACCTATGGT
>NC_041388.1:653838822-653873083 GCF_002162155.2 Triticum dicoccoides | reverse complement strand
GCACCGAGCCCGTCATCGCCCGCTCCCCGTCATCGTCGCCCCGCGCCGCCGCAGGCCTTCTCCCCGTCGCTGCGTGCGCCGTCGCCGGCCTCCTCCTCGTCGCTGCGTGCGCCATCTCCGGCCCCCTCCCGTCGCCCCGCGCCGCGTCGCCGGCCTCTCCTGCGCCGTCGCCGGCCTCCTCCCCGTCCCCGGCCTCCTCCCCGTCGCGCCCCCAGTGAGCTCCCCCTTTCCTATCGATCCCTGTCGCTCTGACCATCGCCGCCGCCGCCGCTGCTCTTTGTGTGTGATGAATTTTTTCATATGTGTATGTATATGCTCATATGTATTTGGATTTGGCTATGTATGTATGTATATGTTCATATGTATGTATGTATGTATATGCTCTCTGTATATGGATTGGCTATGTATATGCTCTCTGTATATGCTCATATGTATGTATGTCCATGTAGCATTTTTTCTATATTTATATGCTAAAGAAAACGAGGGGGTGATAGATGATGATGAGGGGTCGAGAGGGGGACGAGAGGTCGAGAGGGGTCGAGGGGAGAAAAAAAATGTTATCAGGGACGAGGGTCGTCGAGGGGTCGAGAGAGGGACGAGGGGTCGAGAGGGGTACAAACCGGGACCAATACTCTGTGTATATAAGCAGGACTTAGAAAGAAGAAGAGGAGAGGAAGAAGAGGAGAAATAAATAAGAAGAAGAAAAAAGAAGAAAAAGAAGAGGAGAAGAAGAAAGGAATAGTGGAGAAGAAGAGAAAACAGAATATATTCTATTTTTTCTTCTTCTCCACTATTCCTTTCTTCTTCTCCTCTTTTTTTCTTCTTTTTTTTCTTCGATCTTCTCCTCTAGCTATTCCTTTCTTCTTCTCCTCTTTCTTCTTCTTCTTCTTCTTCTTCTTCTTCTTCTTCTTCTTCTTCTTAATTTTTATTGGGAACGAGGGTGTCGAGGATCGCCGAGGGGTTGAGGGTCGGGAACTAGGGTAGAGGGTCGAGGGTCGTTAAGGGGTCAAGGGTCGAGGGTTTCAGGGTCGAGGGTTCGAGGGTTCTATAGGGTCGAGGGACCGAGGGTCGAGGGTTCCAGGGTCGTCTAGGGGTCGAGGGTTCCAGGGTCGTCGAGGGTTCAAGGGGTCGAGGATCGCCGAGGGGTCGAGAGAGGTTTCCTAGTGTCAAAGTATTGAAGAAATCCATGGCTTCATCATTAGCCGGAAGTAACCAGGGCATGACGAAGTCCTCCAAAATTATTTTGGAATGGTGTCCCGGATAGGATAATTTGCCTTTTTGTATGAATTTCGGCAAAGGCCTTCCAAATAACGATATTTGGAAGGTTCTTGCTGAACTTTGTACCAAAAAGAGAATTATCCTATCTAGGACTCCGTTCCAAAATAACTTTGGAGAGCTTCGTACCATCATGCACCTGTTACTTTCGCCTAATGATGAAGACATGGTTTTGTTGAATCCTTTGACACTAGCCAACCTCCCGACCCCTCGGCGATCCTCTCAAACATGAGAGGAAGAAGAGGATCACCGAGAGGTCGAGGGTTCCAGGGTCGTCGAGGGTTCGAGGGGTCGAGGATCGCCGAGGGGTCGAGAGAGAGATTTCCTAGTGTCAAAGTATTGAAGAAATCCATGGCTTCGTCATTAACCAGAAGTAACTAGGGCATGACGAAGTCCTCCAAAGTTATTTTGGAATGGTGTCCCGGATAGGATAATTTGCCTTTTTGTATGAATTTCAGCAAAGGCCTTCCAAATAATGATATTTGGAAGGTTCTTGCTGAAATTTGTACCAAAAAGTGAATTATCCTATCTAGGACTCCGTTCCAAAATAACTTTGGAGAGCTTCGTACCATCATGCACCTGTTACTTTCGCCTAATGATGAAGACATGGTTTTGTTGAATCCTTTGACACTAGGCAACCTCCCGACCCCTCGGCGATCCTCTCGAACGTGAGAGGAAGAAGAGGATAAAAAAAGAAGAGGAAGAAGAAAAAAAAGAGGAGAAGAAAGAATAGAGGAGTTCTTCTCCTCTATTTTTTCTTCTCCTCTTTTTTTTCTTCTTCTTCCTCTTTTTTTATCGGGAACGAGGGTCGTCGAGGGACATAGATGTAGTGTCGTCGTTGTCGATATATACCCCCTCCCGATAGCTTCAACACGTGGGGGGTCGATATTACCCCCTCCTTGAAGCGTTCTCGAGGCCACCCCAAACCCTTGAAGCGTTGTCGAGGCCACCCCAAACCCTAGAGAAGCAGCGTCGAGGCCACTAATTAATATATATGATTCCTTACTATGATTAGGTAGCTAGTTCTACGTTTTCCACTAATATATCCATCTGTCATGTTTGAATAGTAATTGCCATGTTGTAAATATTTGTAGAAACTATGGACACCGCCCGAGACGAAGCAAAAGAGGCGTTGTTGAGGGACATAATCGCAGAAGGAAGTGATGTCGTCTCGTTGTTTCTCAACGACACCGATGGTCTGGAAGGAGAGGGTGAAGAAGCTGGCTACGATGACCTAATGCCGGTGCAAGAAGAAGAACATGAGGACGGCTCCGGTGACCCAATGCTGGTGCAAGAAGGAGACCGTGATGACGGCTCCGGTGACTGAACCGAGTCCGGCCAGGTATATATATTAGTTAAGTCTGTGCTGACTAGCTGATTGATGCATTCATTGTTTTGGTATGTACACATATTAATTAAGTCTTTGTTCTTTTTTCTAGCCCTCCGGATCGAGCACAACTTCGGTAAAGAGACGAGGCCCGAAGAAAAAGTTGAGCTCGGATGAAAAGTTTGAGATCATAGAAATTGCGCCCGACGGCCAACCGATTGAACCCATCCGAACAAAGAACGCATTTGTTGCTCAGTGCGGGGTTCTGGTTAGGGACAAGATCCCGATAAGCATCCAGCAATGGTTTAAGCCGGCTACAGAAGACCCTGAGGTGTCTTATGTCAATGATATGCAGAAAAATGATCTTTGGACTGAGCTGAAGTCAAATTTCACCCTACCGCCAGAGGATAATCCAGAGAACCCAGTTAAAGAGCAATTAATCAAGTCTTTTGCTCTTAAGAGGATGGCAGAACTATTCAGGAGGTGGAAGAAATAGCTGAATAAGTTTGTTGAAAATAATGAGACACCAGAATTCAAGGGCAGATATGAGAAGATCAGAGATCACTGGCCCGCATTTGTGGCCCACAAGACATCGGAAAAGAGTAAGAAGATGTCGGCGACAAACAAGCAAAATGTTGCAAAGAAGAAGCATCACCATCGCACGGGGTCAGGTGGCTACCTCGTAGCCCGGCCTAAGTGGGCCAAGACTGAGAATGATCTGGTTGATAAAGGGATCGAACCAGAGACAATTAACTGGCCAGACCGTTGCCGGACTTGGTTCTTCGGGGCTGGCGGAACCTTGGACCCTGTAACAGGGAAGTGCATTTGGACGAATGATCAAATGGACATACCAGTCAGGAAGCTTAAGCAGTATATCGAAGCAGCGCAGCAAGGGACATTCTTTCCAGACAGAGAGAACGACGAGCTCACAATGGCCCTCGGGAATCCTGAGCACCTTGGACGGACATGAGGCACGCTAGGCTCCATTCCGTGGAAGGTTGGGTTTACGGACGCAGGCGGTTACAAATCCCATGAGAGGAGGAAAAAAATGCAGCAGACCCAAATGCAGGCGCTGCAAGCAAGGGTAGACGCGATAGAGGAACGAGAAGCAAATCGCAGCAAACGTACTGCCGAAACTTCCCCCGAAGCTACCCCGCCATCTCAGCGCAGAAGCAGCGTGGCTTCCACCGAGCTGCTTCAGCCGGAGCATGCCTTGACGGCTCCTGCCAGCTATCCCGTGGATGCTATCACGGAGTCTCAAAATTGCCACCTTATGACGCAATTGATGAATTTGAAGGTCAAGGCGGCTATTGGCTCTGTTTATCCTACTGAACCCGGCGCAACTTTTCGCTGCCGGCCGATTCCAGAAGGATATGCTAGGGTGATGGTGGATGAAATAACGGAGGGATTTGAGGACCTCCAGCTTGACCACCCTACCGGTGAAGGGGAGACTCGGCTGGGGTCTGCTCTGAAGACTCCATGCCTATGGCGGAAGGAGCTCATCAACCTTCCGAACTGGACGCCTCCTCCTCCTCCTCCTCCGGCGAGTCAGGGCACTCCGCCTCCTCCACCGCCTCCTCCTCCGGCGAGTGACGATCAGGGCCCTCGGCCGGCTCCTTCTCCGGCGCGTGGCGGCACTCCGCCTCCTTCTCCGCCTGCGCCGGCGCGCCCGAGCAGCCAGCCTCCTCCTTCTCCGCCTCGTCAGCAAGGGCGGAAGAGACCCGCCGCCGCTCCGGCAGCTACTCCGGCGCGTCGTAGTCCTTCTCCTCTGCCTCGTAAGCAAGTAAAGAAGACAACTGCTCCGTCTGCTCGGCCGGCGTCTAGCAGTACAACCAGAGGTGGGAGGACATACAGATTCGGTCCTTCTCTGAAGAGTCCACAGAAGTTACCATACGAGAGGACCCCGGAGGAGAACGCGAAGATCGCGCGAACCAAAGTGGATGACTGGTTTCAAGGGTTGAAAGCAAAGAGACATCCACCTCCGGAGGAGAAGGTAGATCCGGTGAAAGTGAAGCGCACTCTGGCCGCCCTGGCAAAACCACCCAAGTCTCCGCCGAAAGGCAACTATGAGCGCATTATTGCAAAGACATGGGCCGAAGCGGAGCGGTCGGAAAGTACAGTCAGTGATCAAAGGCTGAAAGAACGACGAGCAGTTGGGAAACAAATTGCCCAGCTCGGCGAACAAGCGAAGCAATCGTGCCCCCCGCTCAAGGTGCCTAGCGACATCGTCAATCCGAGGATGGTGCCCGGTTATTGCAATGTTGACGATTACCTGCCCGACGATGTACATTATGATCCCATGGAGGTGCAAATACACAGATACGAGTACGGGAAGCCTCTCGTCAAAGATGAAAAATCTTTAACAACGATGATGCGAAGATTACATGATTGGTACTTGAAAATCTGCAGAGAGTCTGGGGGGAGGAGTACTTTGTATGCGAGAGTTAAACCGAAGCTTGACCTCGTTGGAATTGAACTGTTGCCTATTCCATTTGAGGAGTTCTATCAGTTTTTCAATCAATTGGCCCTCGATAAAACAACGGTCACCTGCTACTGTCTGTAAGTACTACTACTCATGTCATTAAGTCTCTCTATATAGCTCATCTCTTTCATTGCATGTATTTATAATTATCCTCACTATATTATGCAGATTGAAGATCACCGAATTGAAGAAAAGACAAATCGTTGATATTGGGTTCGTTAACACATATCTCATAGATGCAACTGAGGTTGAACATCGTCCCGAAGATACCGAGGCCAACTTGCTACGATCATTCAAAAAAATGAAAACAAAGATATAATACTCTTTCCTTACAACTTCAAGTGAGTGTTACTGTCTTGTGCATATTCGGTTTCCCTTATATATTAGTCCAGGTTATAGTAATGTAATTGATGAGTTATGCATTCGTGCGCAGGTACCACTATATTCTCCTAGAGATTAGGCTTGAGCAGGGAGTAGTAACTGTCTTGGACTCTAAACGAAAAGATCCCCAGGAGTATGTGGACATGACTGAAATCCTCAAGAAGTAAGTTAAATCGATCATTATCCACCATATCAGCAACTTTGTTCATTTCTTGATATCAAGTAATTGTTTTCTTTGTCCGGCAGGGTTTGGAGAAAATTCACCAGAAAAGTTTCGGGACTACCGAAGGAGCTGGAATTTAGACACCCGAAAGTAAGTACTATAGTAGCATGTTCCACGCATCTCCTGGTGATTCAAGCGCTAGTTTCATCAATACCATTTAGCATTCTTGCTTATCAGTTTGATTGACCTCTATTTCTTGTAAAGTGGTTGTGGCAGAAACAAGGGAATGATTTCTGTGGATACTACGTCTGCGAGTCCATCAGCCACACGACCTGTGAGTGGGGCGGGTACTCTGACGAACAATATGAAGTACGTAAATAACAACATTCACAATTTTATTTTATTACCATCATTTGTGTTGAGTTTCATTCATTTATATATATATATAAATATGTATTGACCCCCTTCTTCAAATTAGATGTTTCGGAAGCGGGATGAACTCCTAGCACCAGCTCGCATGCGAGCAATTCAAGAGGAATTGGCGGCATTCTTTCTTGACCACGTGATCGCTGAAGACGGAGAATACTATATGGACCATGAGTCCGTATGATTATATTTGTAAGAGATAATTATTGTATATATGTAGCCAGTAGTGTCGGATAGATATACGAGAACTTGTTGTTCGACCAATCTCTCGGAGAAGGAGAGGTGGTTGATATCACTTCTCTCTGTATGCATATATGTTCATGACGATCTTCTGTTTCCTTCATTTGCTTACTAGCTAGCTAGCATGTCTAGTCCTCTTTATACGTATGTATAGTACGTAGCGTCGACCAAGCACGGACATAAGAGAGGACACTTCTCTCTATTAATTATAGCTAGCTAACACAATATATGAAACACCTAAATTAACCCCCCCAAAACCCCCAAAAACCCCACCCCCCCCCCTTTCAAAAAAACAAAAACCCTAGCCACAGAAATGCTGACGCGGTGATGCCTATTGGTCCCGGTTGGTGCCACCAACCGGGACCAAAGGGTCTCCTGCCTGGGCTCCGCGCACAGGCCACGTGGAGGCCCATCAGTCCCGGTTTTGAACTGAACCGGGACTAAAGCGCCGTGGCATTAGTACCGACCCTTTAGTCCCGGTTCAGGAACCGGGACTAAAGGCCCTTACGAACCGGGACAACAGGCCCTTTTTCTACCAGTGGGTGATGCCTCACATGCCATGTAGGATCGGATGACAGAAAAAGTAGTTAGGTTCGAATGGGGAAGCTGAATCCTCTGTAGGAGGCGGGTGTTTGGAAAGAAAAAGTGTGGTCCGGTGCATAAAGTTCAAAAAGTTGAGATGAAGAGTAAAGATGCATGTATAATGAGAATCACTTTCTATTTTTTGATGAGGCCCACTAGTGGTAGTTTGCATTGGTGAGAGAAAAAATCAACATATATGCCTCAAATTACTTTTTATCATGGGACATCTGTATCCATATGCCACCATTGTAGATGCCCTTTGTGTGGCGGGATCACTCGTCTATGCGAATATACATACGTTATCTACAGTGCCAACTAAGGGCATCTCCAGACAATCAAACCGCCCGCGTCCGGATGTGTTCTGTCATCCAACATGGTACTGCATTTGTTTGCTCGGTGGTATGGATGCACGTTTTTTTTTGCAAACCGGAGACAAACAAGGGGGCTTTGCGGGCGTGCGGACCGCTGTCACACCCGCTCCTAACTGCCCTGGCCCATCCAAAACCTTCCTGTCTTGTTCGCGTGTGTTCTCACTCGGCTCCAGCTGCCCGCATTCATGCCGCTGTAGAGCGGCCGCTACGCAATGACACCGGCCTAGAGCGGACGTGATCTCTCACTGGCGCCGACATTGTAGCGTAGCACCGCCGAGAGAGCCGCCCACACCACATCCCTGGTGTCCGCGCCCGTTCAATGCCGGAGCAACATTTATTTTACGGGACGGGACAGATATCTACCACGCTAGTTCAATGCCCGTCCATCCGTATGCTGACATTGAGCAGGCTCGCCGGCGGAGGACCAACTCCGGCGCCGCATATTGACGCATCCGGACGCTTGGCCTCATAGGAATTCGTTATTTAAAGGCGGACACACCCGGCTAACTGCACACCACAACACATCATCCTTTGCACCACATCCCCCATGACCGCGAGCGAGAACACTCTATAGGATAGTTTGTCGCCGGAGATGGAGCACGAGGTGGCCGCCCTTACAGCCGCCTAGCAGTCCCATCGTACCAGGCGGATCGAGCAGGGCATGCCGACCAGCTCGCACGAGATCTCCGACAACGATACGGCGCCAGACCTAGCGCTGGTGCATGCAGGATAGAAAGGAAGTGGGCCACGGCTGACGCTGTAGGATAGGTTTAGGGTCGAACCACTTTTTTTGCTTTAAATGTTCGAAATGTAATAAAAACCCGTCATGTTTGCATGAATCTTGTTCGGTTTATATGAAAATCCGACTTGCTTGTATGAATTTCGTCCAGTTAGTTGAATCGTTGTTTGAAATATATGCAGACGGCGTTGGATAGCCGGCTCCCACATTCAACCCATTCATAGCAGGCAGAAGGATAAATCGGTGGATTGTTCTGAAATGGAAGGCTGGAGAACACAATAGCTGCTGTGGCTGCGAATGTGTTTGCTTACCCAAGCTTATAACTGCCTCACACGATGGAATCTAGGCTCTAGGCATGATCGTGTTGCCACACCGCCTACAAGCTACCGCGGAGAGCGTGGCCTCTCGTACGTCCAAGCAGACCACGCCGAGAGTGACGCCATTGGGATGCCCATGCCCCCCGCGAGCCTCCCAACTAGCCCTTGGCTCCGGTGTGTGGAGCTGACGTGTAGCAGGCCGGCCGCCGGCGCACGGCTCCTGCAGCCTCCTGCTCGCCCTCGTATAGGAAGCTAGCTGATCGTCCTGTTCTCGTCGCGTCATCCATTTTTTATGTCGTCAAGACATCCACGTATCGATGAATGCCATGTATTTTAGGTCATCTCTTAAACCGTCCAAATCGTCTTTATTCGAATCGCGGAAGCCATTCAACACGGTCCTGTAACGGTTCTCGGGGTGGTTCGATCACGTTTTCTCTCGCAAATTGAAGACGGAGTGGGACTCGGACACCCCCGGCCCACCCAATCCCCTCTCCCGATCCCATTTTCTCACTACGTCCCTTCTCCTTCTTACTTTGCATCCGCATCCTCCACCTCCGCTGCCGCCACTGTACGTCTTCGGCCGCCACAGAGGCATTGTCGGACTTCCGCAAGCAGCACCAACGCGGCCGCTCACCTTTACGACGTGACTGTCCACCCTGGATTTGTTTGCACCCAGGTACACTCTGCCCCCTGCCGACGACCTCCATGGCCAACACCATGCCCGACAGGTGTTCGATCAAATGCCATTGAGCTTATTTCAAACGCTACATCATTTTTAGAGTATGAAGGATGCCAAGCTACTCGACCATGGAGGATGAGTTGTTGTGTGATGTGTGGTTGGTCGTATCCGCGGATTCCATAGGCGAGAGCAGGGGGCTTCTAGCGGCAAGTGCATTAATCGTTTCATGCACGAAAGCACATTGCGCCCTACGATATATACATCATTCAAGAACGCAATGTGAGGTTGTTATTGTATCGCTGGTACGCTATCCGGACCAGCGTCACGAAGCTTTATAATGTGGTTCGTCAGCTGGAGGCAAGGTGGCCATTGCACGCGGCAGAGGACGAGATCGTAAGTTTTGCTTCCTCTTACTCAACTTATTGGTTAATTCATTCACTCAATGTTGATCTACACATTACGTGGCCCGCACGCGTTGCCGTGATGTACCACAGGACAGTGGGACGGCCATTTACGTACACACACTATTTGATAAAGTTGAATGGAGAGTATGAGTGGGATGACATGATCCGTTGATAAAAAACTTGTTGGACATCAGGTTAATCTAGTCGAATTTGAGACATTGGTGTACTAGACTTAAGTTGCATGCTATGTATGGATGATTTGTGTTATTTTCTATTCGAACTTTGATGAATATTGGTCGGTTTGCATGAATTTCGTTCGGTTAGTTCACCTGCGGGTTGAAATGTATGCGGGCAGCGTTGGATAGACGGCTTCCGCATCCGTATCCGTGGACTAGTCTGCCCTGTCCGCGACCAGACGTTGGAGAAAATTTGCGGGTTGTCGTTGAAGATGTCCTTATATTCGATTAATGTATGTGGCACATCAAATCATTTTTACAAAACGATCGAACTCACCCATCGCCCTCCAATCCGCATCCTACGCGACCGCGGTTCCGTCCTGCTGCTCTCACTTGTCTAATGGCGTCCATCTTTTCCCTGCTCGCCCTAATTACTCCCATTGCAAAATCATGCCCAATTTTTTCGCGGGATATAAGGAGAGTTTCATCCTGCGACAGTATCGCGCCTAATTTTTTGCGTGATTTAAGGAGAGCTCCAATTCTCATTGAAAAAGAAAGGATTATTTTTTTCACGTGATTTAAGGAGAGTTTCAATTCTCATTAAAGAAGAAAGACACATACTTGATTTACTTGCCTCATTTTTTTCATGCAATTTAAGGGCAATTTTAATTCTAATTTAGCTATAATAAGCTGAGTAGAGAGGATTTACAATTCCTGATTGATAAGATCTTAGCTCGGATTACTTGGTGGAGGGGGGAGCTGCTTTCCTATCTAGGGAAGATCAGTCTGATTAAATCATGTTTAATTAGATCCCTCTTTATCTGTTATCTTTTTTAAATTCCCCAAATGGTCTCTCCAACTTATTAGCCCCCACATGGCAAATTGCTTATGGAGTGATTGTGAGGGGAACCATAAAATTCACTTAGCTAACTGACCTTCCATTTGTATGAAGAAAGAATTTGAGGGTTTAAATTTTGCAAGATATGAATGTTTGTTTGATTGGTTCTTGGGTGAAGAGGTATATTGATGGGGAAGGTTCTCTTTGGAGGAGGGTGGTAGACAGTAAGTATAGCACCATGAGCCCTAACATCATGTGTTGTCATGACAAATTTTGGAAAAAATTCATGTGAGCTATGCAGGCTGTTAGGATTGGTTATAAGTGGGTTGTGGACAATGGCAGAATGGTTAGGTTTTGGGGAGATATTTGGCATGGGAATGCTCCTTTGGCCACTCAATCCTAGGATCTTAATTATTTGGTTAAATAAAAGAATAACACTATTCCAGAGCTTTGGGGTGGGCAAGAGCTTAAATGTACCTTTAGGAGAGTTTTTTTTATGATCTGATGATTCAGTGGTTTGACTTAGTTAACATCCTTAAGCTTACTAGGTTTTGTCAGGATGAGGACTCTCTGATCTGGCAATATGAATCTAACGGGGGTTACTCCACGAAACCGTTATATGCTATTTGTGAATTTTAGAGGGGTGCAACCTATTTTCCTTTCCTGGTGTTTGGAAGATCAAGGTCCCACCCAGAATACAAGGGTTTCTTTGGTTATTTTCTCATAATCATATTATGACTTGTGATAATTTGAGAAAGAGGGGGTTGGCTAAACCTCTTGAATGTGTGCACTACACTTAGATAGAATCAGTGTTTCACTTATTTTTTGAATGTATAGTGGCTAGGCTAGTTTGGAGAGAGGTGGAAGATTTGTTTGGTATTTCTATTACTAACTTTGAATTGATTGCTAGGTGGTGGCTCTGTGAGAAAGAAAAAGCTTGCATCTGAATGTGGTCACCTCAGCAATCCAGTGGGGATAGTGGAATTGTAGGAATTCTCTTGTTTTTGATAAATGCTCTTGGAGCTCTATGAAGCAGGTGTTTGGATTAGTTCTGCATTACCTGAAGGACTGGACAATACCCTTCGAGGATCTAAGAGGAGGCGGGCTGTTGGAGTTCCATGATCTGATCTAAAGAAAACTGAAAAATCCGCTGGAGTTGGAACCAGGCCGACGACCTGCAAACAAGGCTTTGGTTCTCTATCATGGGCTAAGGCGGTCCAAGGGGCGGCGCACCGGGAGAGTACCAGCAGAAGAGCCCTCAAGAAGCTGATTCCATTCATGTGGTCTTCTTGGGCTGGTGAGGGTATAGATCCAAATCTGCTGAAGGAGGCTGGCCTTCCTACGGTGTGCCTGTGCGTGGAATGGTTTTTCTTTAGGTTTGCTTAGGGGGAGATACTAGCTTTTGGGTCTGTAATAAGGCATGCAGGGAACTGTTTCAACCCCTGTTTTGGTTTCGAGTAAGATTGGTGTAGTTTTCCGGGTTTTTTTTAATCGGGCTTTTCCCCTTCCATTACTTTCATAACGGAAATACATTGTCTCAGGAACCGAAACTATCAGGGCTAGGGAAAGAAGAAAAGCGAGTTCGGAGCAACATCAAGAAACCTACTATCTGCGCCTGTCATCAGGAACGACAGATCATGGGGTGAAAACCTGATGTCACCCAAAGCCGCACTATGAGAACCTAAACAAGTACCGCACATATTACAAACGCCATCATCAGGCTCAGGCCGAAGTACCAGCAATTACCAGAAGAAAAGACCCCCCACCATAACCCACAACACATTTTCCGGCAAAAGATGATAAGCGAAAACTTCTATTGATATCTAGCAGGATCTTCCAGCGCGTCTCCCCCTGGTAGCCCAAGAAACATGATGAGCGAGGCAGCTTATCTCAGTTCCCATCGCGCCCGTCCATGGTCGGAGCCGGAGGACCGCATAGCATCATCATCTGTGTTGTGTTCTCTTTCAGCATCTCCACGCCCCTCTTCACCATCTCTTCCATCTCAGGTTTCTGGAGACCTTCCCAGTACATCAAAAAGGCACAAGTTGTGAACACAGTCTCAAACGGAGTGTTAATCCATTTGTACTCAAAGGTGGCCCGGTTCCGAGCCAGCCAGATAGCCCAGCATATAGCTACCAAACCAACGATGTAAATTTGATCAAGGCCAGGCAAGAAACTATAAACCCAAGCATAATATTGCCAAACAGAATTAGGACAGCAATGAGTCTCAAGTAGAGATCCTACAGTTCTCCACACCACTCTAGAGACAGGGCATAAAAATAGCAAGTGATGGGTTGTTTCCAATTGATCACAAAAGGAACAACAAGGATTCCCCGGCCAAAGTCTTTTCTTCATGTTGTCTCTAGTCAGGATAGCATTTGCCCCACTTGCCACAGGAAAATTTGAATTTTAAGAGGTAGTTTGGCATCCCAAACCCATTTGAAGCTAGAACCAGCAATCTCACTTTCCAGCCATCTATACATGGATTTAAACTTTTCTGAATTGTGTAACTTTCAATACACCTCATCAGGCAAATCGTTTTGTTTTAGCGCCAATACCTCTTTCTTTATCCCCTCCCATTGTTTCATCATCTCAGGAGACATACTCCTCCTAAAGGAGGAGATTTGATTCAACGAATCAATTCTGTCAACAGTACAATTTTGTTCAACACAAATTTCAAACAACAATGGGAATTTTTCTTTAAAGGGAGTCCTACTCTCCAGTTCATCGAACCAGAGTCTGGCCACATCCCCCTATTCAATTTGATACCCCAGCCCAACATATATAAGTTTTTCACTTTCAAAAGGGATTTCCAGCATGGTGAATCACTAGCTTTTGCTTTTACCATAGCAACCGAAGTTTTTTTTTCAAGTTTTCCGTTGTTGTGGTGATCGTATGGCTTATCTTTCTTCAATGAAATTTGGAGCCAGGGGAGGCCCTTGATTTTTGAAAAAAACATGTTATAAACCGATAAGATAAAATTATGCCACTATCGAGTATAGGTGGCCAAATGGGTCGGGATAGCTGGGCCGGCCCGGTAGCACGGCCGGCACCGCATGGGCCTGGCACGGCACGGCACGTGCTAAACGGGCCAGGCCCGGCACGCGGCACGCCAAGGGTCGTGCCTGGGCCTGAAGGCTGAGCACGCGGGCCGGCACGGCACGGCTCGATTATCTTTTTTGTATTTTTTATGTATCCTAATGTGGCCCAACATGTAAAAATAGGCTAAAAACGCTCTGTGCACAAAATAGAAGGTAGATTAGCGGGCCTAGTGTGCCGGTGGGCTGGCCCGATTAACATATGGGCCGTGCCTGGGCTGCAGGCTGCAGCACGTGGGCCGGCACGGCACGGCCCGTATAATAATCGTGCCTCGGCGAGCCGGGCCGGGCCAGACTTAGGATGGACCGGGCCGGGCTGGCCCGTTTGGCCAGCTATACTATCGAGCCCCCAGCGTCGAAGTGACTTAGCCGGTAGATTAACCAACGGCGAAACCGCGCCGGCTTGTAACCGCAGTATCGGCCCGCCGGCGTGCGGCCGGCACGCTCGAGTTTTATATACCAGGTCATCAGTTCGGCGCCAAGTGTGCCTCATCGCCGTCCATTCCGACAGCCCGGTCCACGATGTCGTCCGCCCCAGCCAGCAGCGAGCCGCACGACGCGCCGGCCGCCGGCAGCAGCGTGCCGGCGTCGAGGTCGATCGCGGAGCGGTGGAAGATGGAAGCCGCGCCGGTGCGGGCGCGGCTGCTGCTGCGGGCCTTCGCGTGGCTCTTCTCCCTGCTCGCCCTCGTCGTCATGGCCACCGACGTGCACGGCCGCGGCGGCGCCCAGGACTTCAGCACCTACCCGGAATACAAGCACGTCGACTAGATCCATCCATTGATCCCCATCTCATCATCCGTCTCATGATCACCTGATCTGACCCTTTCTTTCACCTACCGTGCAGCTACTGCCTGGGCATGTCCATCATCGCGCTCCTGTACGCCACGGCGCAGCTGCTGCGCGACGCGCACAGGCTCAGCTCCGGCCGGGACCTCGTCGCCGGGAGGAAGGCGGCGGCCGTCCTCGACTTCGCCGGAGATCAGGTACCAACCCCCAGCTGTCTGTCTAACCACCAATATCGCCAACCGGCTTGGAGCCAACAACCTGAACGCGTTTCCTGGTCTGAAATTTTTATCGTGGCAGGTGGTGGCCTACTCCCTGATATCGGGCTTGTCCGCGGCGGCGCCGGTGACGGACTACATGCGCCAGGCCGCCGACAACCTGTTCAACGACTCGGCCGCGGCCGCCATTAGCCTGGCCTTCTTCGCCTTCTTGGCCATCGGCCTCTCTGCCCTCATCTCTGGGTACAATCTTTCCTTAGAAGCCCTTGTTTAGCAGAGCCACATTATTCTTCCCTGTCCTGTGGCATGTCACCAAGGGAAATCACATGTACAATTCGATCAATGGACACTCAGAATTTTGTAAAATGGCAAGTCAATTTCCACATGGATAATCACAAGCACACATGATTCTAGGGAAAGCACCTGTATAATTGGATCAATGGATACTCAGGATTTTGTAAACTGTAAGCCAATTGCCACATGGTACCACAGTGAGGGGATATTAATCAGAGCATGCTAACCCATTTTGTATTCAAGATAAATCTACTACAAATCTATATAATACAAGCAAAAGTTTAAGACTTAAAAGAGAGGTTAACGATTTACATTAGACCTGAACAAATTGGTCTCCTAAGAACATGCCTACCTTCGACAGCCTTTTGCTGCCCGGGGAGGCAAGTATACACACTGTGAGGCCAAAAAGAATGCAGAGAAGAATGGCAAAAAAACATGAACATATGGGCATTTCCCTACACTATATATACAAGAGAGAGACAAGGCTAAGAATGTTAGGACCATAAGATGGCATGGCTGTGCACCCTGTCCAAGATCTTGCTGGTTTGGCACCTTTCTGCCAAGGAAAAAACAGCAGGAGGGCAAAATAATGGGTTCTCTATGTGTCACTCCAATTATCGTCGTCTTCGTCATCACTTCCCACCGCCTGATCCATAACAGAAACATATGTAAGAGACAAATAACTGAAAAGATGTTGGCAGCAACATTGGAGGTGAACTTTAGATGGGCAACCTGGCGTATGGCATTCGCTTTCTCTATTATTGCAGCAACTCTCAGGTTTCCACTAGAGGCTCTAGCAGGGGCTATCATGGATGTCGGTTTAGCAGAACCCACTGGTTTCAGGTCAAAGGTCTGATCAAGTGCAAACAGCAAGCAAGTCAGTGAGATAGTGAGAGGGTCTACAGGGAGAAGGGAGGGATTTCTATTTACCAACCTTGTTCCTTATCTGCTCAAGCCATAAGTTTTTATCATTGGTATTTGGCTTATCTGCGGTGGGGGCAAGTTCTCCAACCTTGTTCCTTATCTGCTCAAGCCACAGGTTTTTATCATCGGTATTTGGCTTATCTGTGGGGGGAGCAAGTTCTGAAACCTTCCGCATCTGCACAAAGCATAAATGGAGTTAGCGTAAACACAGAAAACATAAGCAGAGCACGCACACAAGAATGTTCACGAGGAAGGCAGAAGAATACCGTGCTTCTATCATGAGCAGCAACAGCATCAACCAGTGGATTTCTTGGGATGTTTCTCACTGAAACTGGCTTTCTGGTCAACCGATAATCTGTGACCTCTGGTTCAAATCTGCTCCCTTCCGTTGATATTCCATAATTAGGATGAAGCATCTGAGGTCCAACAGTCCATCCCATCACTGGTGGCTGCTCAACGTGTGCATAGCCGCCTTCATCAAGGTCACCAAGATATTTACTTATATTGCTAGGCCATGACGGGTTTGGCTGAAGTATACTCTCTGTGTCCAAATTATGATCACCATGGGGATAATCTTCAGATACCATTGATTCTGCAGTATGTGACTGGCCTTCAGACGGACCACCCTTGAGGTTATCCGCATCTTGTTCCTGTAACTGACTCTCCTGGCTATTGCCTTCTTCTAACACTGAGCCTGATGCAGTATGTTTTGTTGTGTCTAAAGGTAATCCTCTTGTGGTTGGCTGGTCTTTCAGATTCTTCTCCTCATCTGATGAATTTGAACTATGCTCTTCATTGTCTGAAGTCCCTGATAATGATTCACCGTGCTGAGATTGCTGGCAACTACCATTTTCAGAAACATGCCCTGGTGTTGAAGAGCTCACTTTGTGGAAATGCACGCTACGTGCAGCACTGTGATCATCCACCATTTTGTCATCCTCAGATGCAGCTGGATCTGTAGAACTGAGATGCTTAGCGATGTCTGAAATATCTGAACACAAGAGGTGCTGTTGACGATCTTGCTGGTTAATTACATGTGCAGTGGCCCCACTGTCATTCAGATGTTCTTCAGCCTCCGATGGTGATGAAATGATATGCCCCTGATGCTTGATGTTCCAACAAGCCTCTGAAAATGGCCTGTCATTTTCCCTTGGCATTCCAGATTCTACCCTTTGATCACTATTGTCCACCACAGAATTCTGATGCCTCTCTTTGATATCTTGAGAGGAAACTAAGGCTATTGGTTCTGCCATTCCGTCAAGTGAAACTAGGCCATTATCCATATTTTGGCTTGATACAGGCAAAATGGAAGTTGTTCTGCTTGCAGGGTCAGGCGCACGGTCTTTTGTACTCAGAAGTCCCAAACGAGGCCTTCCAAGCCTCCACTGAAGCGGAGGAAGAGGAGGTAGTTTCGGAGGATCTTCACTGCATACACTTTGAAACGGTTCAGTGTGTGGTGGAACAGGAGAGACCCGATAGTTTTCCTCGGTACTATGCATGACAGAAGTAGAAGCCGCTGTTGATCTCTCAGCTAGCGCACTGGAATTCAAAGAACCCGGTGCAATTTGGGAATCAGATTCAGGTGAGCAATAGGATGCATTCTCTGGTTCCACTTGGACATTGCATGACGAAGCTACATCGAGTTCACCAACCTTGTCCTCACCCATGGGGCACGGAGCAGTTTGAGAATCCAATTCAGGGGATGCACATGCTTCCCACCCTTGCTCCACCTCCATATCATGTATTGATGTAGCAGCACCTGGTACATCAATCTTATCATTTACTGAAGAATATGGAGCAACTTGGGTACCAAATTCAGGTGAGTGATAGGGTCCATTCTCTGTTTCCACTAGGACATTGCATGATGAAGATCCATCTAGTTCACCAACCCTGTCCTCACTCACGGGGCATGGAGCAATTTGAGAATCCAATTCAGGGGATGCGCATGCTTCCCACCCTTGCTCCACCTCCATATCATGTATTGATGTAGCAGCACCTGGTACATCAATCTTATCATTTACTGAAGAATATGGAGCAATTCGGGTACCAAATTCAGGTGAATGATAGGGTCCATTCTCTGCTTCCACTTGGACATTGCATGATGGAGTCACATCTAGTTTACCAACATTGTAATCACTTAAGGGACATGGAGCAAACTGAGGATCCAATTCAGGAGACGGACAAGTTTCCCACCCCGCCTCTCTATCATTTACTGATGTAGAAGCACCTGGTCCAACAATCTTATCATTTACTGGAGAATATGGAGCAATTTGAGAATCAGGAACACCAGAGATATGATCTTCCGACTCATCTTCTATCAATGCAGAACCACTCAAAGGAGGACAATCTAGTTCGTCTATTTTCTTGTTACGCAAAGAACATGAAGCAATTTGAGAATCCAGTTCACTTGGAGCACAAACTTCTGCCTCCTTTTCAACAAGAACAGCATTGCTTGGAGGGGCAGCAGGTTCTTCAATCTTCTCACAAACGTGAGATGCACCAATCTGAGAATCATTTTCACCTGTAAACTGATCTTCTGACTCAGCTTCAAGAGCAATCCTCGGAGGAGGGACATCTAGATCGTCAACCGTCTTATCCATTGAGGAAGATGGAACACTTTGAGAGTTAGGTCCATCAAAGACACAGGAGTCTGATTCCTGGGTTGGAGTAGGTTTCCTTAAAGGAAGGACATCCGGTTCATCCAAGCCACGTGCTCCTACCAACGGTTCCACTGGCGAGTTACTCGAGTGAACATCCAGTTCACCTACGTTTTCATTTATAAAAGCATGTGGAGGAAGGTTAGCACAGGGGTCCTGCTCTTCTTTCACTGGAACAACCTCAGGCAAGGGACGTTGTTCCTGCTCTGATTTCACTGGAACGGAAAGGATATCCAGTTCAAGATTTTTCTCATCACCGAAAGACTCGTGAGATCTCAAGTCAGAATCCGCTGCTTGTTTCTCGGCATCTGGAACTTCTATGGCAGATAAGGGCACGAATGTTTCGCCTGATATATCCCTGGCAGAAGAACAATCAGCACGTTGAGAATCTGGCTTAGAACAAACCGCTTCCTGGTCTAATTCCACTGGCAGCACAGATACAGAACTAGGAAAGTCCAATACACTGACCACAGAAGCATTTGTAATATCTTTAGTATCTGAGGATGGTTTATGATCAAAACCTTCTGTGGCAGCAGTAAAATCAATCTCATGGTATTCATGGCACAAGGATCTGAAGTCCTGTTCAGTCATAACTTCTGATGGTAATGGTGCTTCATCGGGTGGAGTTGCAGGTTCCCAAAGAGAATCATCAAGTGGATACAGGTTCGCTTTTGCTTCGATCTTACACTGCTGGATTAGAAGTTCTGAGAGAAAATCATCTTCTTCTTCAGAGCAACATGGTTGATAGCTCATACTGGGCAAAGGATCAGTAGAGCTCACCATGTACCCAGGATCGACGAATGGGTTTGTGCCAAAAGAATCTTGAGCAGATAACTCCCTCACCAAGTCTTGATCGACATCTGATAGTTGCTCCCACACCATGTTACTGTTCGGGCTCACTGTAACATCCTTATCCAAATCACTCTGACATGGAACTTCTTCAGCAATTAGAGTGGTTTCTTCTGATAAATCCTCTTGACAAGAAGAATCTTCTGGAAAATGCGATGGCGGAACATATAGAATATCATCACTGCCACCCAGTGTTCCGCCTGACGTTTCTATTTCAATAGGGTGTGGAAGATTGGCTGTCTGCAGCAGGAGCTCCTGTGTATTTTCCTTCTGCAGCATACTTTCTCTAAAGATATGTCCTCTTGACTCTTCTAGTGATCCAAGGTTTTCACAGGTAGCTTCAACTGCTTCAATGTCTTCTCTGAAAGGACTGGATTGCAATGGTATATCATGACTAGAATTTGTAGGCAGAACCTCTGCTTTCTCGGTCTGTTTGGCACCATCAGTATGCTCCTCTTCAGAAGGTATCATGTCATCATCAAACCTGCCGGTAGTCAATTCTTCTACAACCTCGGCATCAACCTCTGCTTTCTCGGTATGTTTGACACCATCAGTATGCTCCTCTTCAGAAGGTATCCTGTCATCATCAAACCTGCCGGTAGTTGATTCTTCTACAACCTCAGCATCAACCAGAACTTCACTGTGCTCCACATTTTTTATCGTTTCAATGGATTCATGGTATTCCATGCAGGACTTGACGGTATCAAGTATAGGGGCAGTACTAGAAGCTGATGGGACATCAACCAACGATGATTTTGTATCATCATTCAATACTCGTGGAGATTGTTCCAGCATCTTGCTTGTATGAGCTTCTGTGTCATCTTGAAAAGTAGGTACAGATTCAGCAAGTCCTGGGATCACCTGAATATTAGAGAAGTGCATGGGCACAACAGACGCCTGCATAGAATCTTCTTTGTGTGTGTCGAGCCTAACTGAACAGGGCCCTTTTTCCAGTGCAGCTATTTCTTGATCCTCTGTGATATGCTTATATAGATCTTCATCTGGTAAACAGTGTGATTCTTCAACCAGTTCACCCTGATCTGATTCAAACGATGGATTATCTGATGTGATTGAATGAATAGGTATAACTCCTGAATCAAGCTCTACAAAAAATGTTCCAATAAACCGATGTAATACAGTAAACAATTGAGCTAAACAAATAATTTAAGTAAAACAATGCGGAGGTGAAAGAAAAGCAAATAGTTGACTTACTGTCAGAATGCTTGTGGGTAACATCAGGATCCAAACTAGTTGGTTTTGTACTCGTGTCAATTTCTGCAGGAAGTGCAACATTGTTGAACTCCAAGTCATTCATGTGCACAACAGGATCCATGTCTGGCAGTGATGCAACTTTGGTATCTGTTTCTTGGACAACTGTAGCTATAGATGTGCATTCTTCAAATGGTTTCTTGGACAACTGTATTTGTTCTTGATTGTGTGTGCCACTCTGGAGTAACAAATCATCAGCATGTGGAACTTCAACTTCTCCAACAGCATGTGAAACATCATTGGGTTGTCCAGATATCGTAGAAGTACCATCTACCACATTATTTCGGCCATCCTCCGCTGAGCGATATGCTATTTCGTGGTAATTACTGCTAATGCTAGCCAAACCTGGCAACACAATAACTATGTAAGGTCAAAGAGAAGAAAAAGAAAACTCATTGAGGCAATTTGGGTCTATCCAAACATATACAAGAAGATACAAAGAATTACCATCCAAGCCACTAGATGTCTGGGATAACTGTTTTTCAGAACTAGGGATAGCAACAGCATGATAATCGTTGGTAGGGAGAAAAGACGCCTCCTGGTTTTGTACACAGCCATTGAGATTAGTGTCAGTTTCAAAGTTACCATTGTCATCAGAGGTTACACTGGATGATGAGCTGACATCCATTAGATCAACATCATTACAAGATTCTTTGTCGTTGATCCAATTATCAGCACCCACTTGTTTGCAAGAATCTGAATCAGAGTCTGTATCTTTTGTGTCTGACACTGCAGAAGGAGAAGAATCACTTAGCAGAAATGAGTCTGCACGGGTTGGTTCTGTGTCATTGCATGGATTGCTCAACCCTGATGACAGGTCTTCCGCAGGACCTGGTTCTGAAAACTGTACATCCAGCACACTTTCAGCTTCCTTGCCATCACAGTTCAAATTATCCACTTCCATTTCGGCACTGAGATTCTTTTGACTTTTCATGCTATGATCGGCTTCACCTTCTGATTCTATATTAAGGGTGTCAATAAACTTGTCTTGATCACTACCAATATCATCAGGCCTGCAGGGATCATCATCATGGTAAACAGGAACTACAGCCAATTGAAGTTTCTCTTCCTGCACTGACTGCAATGGAGATCCCTTGCAGATCTGTTCCATTTCGAAATGTTCCTGTTGTGTTGCCAGATATTGACCATCATCTACCTCAAGATGAATCGGTCCATTAATGGGTGCAGATGCAGTCACCAAAGTATCAGATTCGTCTACTGGGACAACCTTCGTCAGTTCATGTTTAGTAAAAGACTGAGCAGGAGCACTGAAATTGTCTAATTCTCCAAATGAAGATATTATTTCACTCGAGTCAGTTGACCTAAATTTTGCATGGAAGTTCCTTGCAGAACAATTTGACAAGATCTTCTGTTGTGATGAAATTACTTCTTGCAATTGTTCCCTGCAGATTCTGCTTATAGTTTTATTGTAAGAATCCCGTAAATGCCTGGATTTCAGTTTTGTTGTCCTTGGTGGAACTTTTCTAGAAGATCGATCCTTTGATGAAGTAATTTGAGACCTGCAGATTTTGCAACAAATAGTATTACATTGTGTCATGGTAAATACAATCTAAAATCGTTTCGAACTAAATTTCCCCTAGTATATAGGCTCCTTTTGGTGAATCTTATGCACATGACCAATCCAGTGGCCCTAAACTTACTCAGAGTTCGCAATAAGCAATGATTCGAGTGTTTCCCCTTTCCTTCGCATAGCCTTTTTCTGAAAGAGAAAGACTTCGGTAAGTTTCTAACTTCAAGGAAATTGTTCTGATTCGACAAATATTAGGGACAACGAAGATCTGCGTATATTTGAACAGAGTAAATGATATGACAAACATAGCATGGGAAAGAACCGGTTCTACTCTCAAAAGTCCGAGGCAAGTTGAGATGATAACTTATTATCAGTTATTGATAGTTGAAAAATGCAATTTCTCTTTACGGTCCTTCAAAATCAATAAACACTACTGTGTGGCAGCTTTTCCTTGTATTTATTATTTTTGTGTTGTCCAATTTGGATGACGCCAAATCTCAAGCTAAAGCTACGCTTATGTGTTGTAAAGACAAATCTAAACTTCAAGTGCACATGGTCAATTTGGTAAAATACTACTCCCTCCGTCCGAAAAAGCTTGTCCCAATCTTGTCCCTCAAATGGATGTATCTAGCGCTAACTTGGTGCTAGATACATCCATTTGAGGGACAAGCTTTTTCGGACGGAGGGAGTACACGAGCATTTTTCAAATAGAAATGTTATTTAAGTTCATGAAGGAGGCTCTCTCAGTAAAGTATCTAGCACAAAGTGAAACTACCGTAGAAATGTTTGCAGTAATTGAGAATGTATTACTTGCCTTTATCCTACGGGGCTTCTTCTCTCTTAAGTAATCCGGTTCAATCATGTTGGAGGTCTGTCCCATCTTAAAGAAAGAGGGGTCTGAATATCGTTTTAAGGAGGCCCCGGCACCAGCAACATCGAACCTGAAGAACAATCCTAGTGTGAAATTGCTGATAACACATCCATGGTATATACCCACATAAAAATAAAAATAAAAGCATCCACATACTTGTCCAACGTGAATAAATGTGGTGGGCCACGACATTCTTCATATGAATCCAAAATGAAACGAGGCATATCTCCTGTCGTGATCAAATTCTGATTAAGCTGAAGATTTGGGTGCCACTCAATACCTACAAGAGAGTGTACCAAAAACTTCTGAAGTAAGAACCATAGCAGTACAAAATAATAATCAGATCATGTCGTATTTTCCCACTTTCAACTAACCATTATCATGTAGGTAATTTGAATGGTCAGTCTGTGCTATAATTGCCTTCTCAACTGCAGGAAATTCTGCCTCTAGCTGCTGCAATCTAAGCATCAAACCATGCCCTCGAGAAGCAGTGGCCATCACATCTTCATGCAGGTCATGAAAAATTTCTGCGGCGAACCTTTTTTGCACAAGGGAAACACAAAAGTTCTTCAGTACGGATGGAAAGAAGGACATATTCACTTCTAGAACACTGTTTTGGTACACATATTACAACATGGATGGAAGCATTGGTAATCGACAAGATACACATTACACTGCCAACGGTTCCAACAAAACTTCAAGAGGAAAGCAAAACTAACAACAAAATCTGCCAAGAGCCAGTAAAAGTGTTCACATGACAATTCACATTTGTGTAGAAAATTGGGGGCATGATGGGTTAGGATAGAATGTTTTTCTAAAGACCGACTTTATTACCTGACCAAAATTTTATTTTCTGTAATGAGATTCACAACAATGCTATCCTTTGGCAGTTCTCCAGATAAATCCCAATTCTGATATAAGGATGTGCAGAAATAGAAGAGAAATGAAGGCCAGTATCTTTCCACTTGAACTCAAGCACGTGACCTACCTACGAAATTCTGACTTGTGTCCTAAAGTGCAACCTCAAAGCTGTCTCTGATAACCAGGATCCCTGTTAAAAATCAACTACCAACTGCAGCATGCAGAAGATGAATTCTCTGGGAAACCACAAAGCGCGCAGTATAGATTACCAAAACATGGCGCAACGTCAGGCATTGGCCAAGCTCACGACGCAGACGCAGGGAAACAATTCGACCCCGTTAAAATCGAAACCCGTTCCTCCTTGTATGAATGGGGAAACAATTCCACACCCTCAAAGTCGAAAGTGCTAAAGGCCGCCCAAATTGGACTGAAAATTCTGAGGCGTATCCCTTAATAATAGTTCAGAATTCGGAGCAAAATGCTGCCCGTGAATCGAATTCCCCAGCCAATTGGCTCCTTCGAACTGCGCGGACGAGACCAACCACCCGCCCATAATGCGCAGAAACCTCCCTCAAATCAAACCTAAAAGGCATTAAACTAGACTAAACTCATAAAGTTATCTATCTACACATAGATGCTCCCAAAAACAGCATACGCCCGCCCAATTATTTTAATTTTTGTTTCGCAGAATCGCACGCCGCGGAGCCACGTAACTCGCCCGCCCGGCGCAGCACGAACGAACGAACCCGGATTGGTGCCCTTGAAGGTTGCAGCACAGAAGGAGGCGGGGGCGGGGGGTACAGTAGCGGCACTTACTCAGCGAGATCCCCGAGCTGGCGGAGCAGGCCGACGAGGCCGGCCATGGCGACGCCCTCGAGCAGCGCCTCGGGGTCATCCTCCTCCTCCTCCGGCGCGTACAGCGCCGGATCCGCCAGCCCGTACTCGTTGCGCACCTGGTACCGTATCATCTCCGCGCCCGCCCCTGAGCCTTCAGGACTCCGCCACCATTGGAGGAGCGCCCGCCCTCCTCTTCCTCCCCCGCCTTCCTTGAGGACAACTCCACTCGCAGCAGCAGCAGCAGCAGCGCGTGAGCTCGGGTGGATTGGCGCGGGTGGCCGTAGCGCGTGGAAAAGAAAAATATTCCGCCACCACTACTCGATTCAGTGTAGACGGGAGGAAGACGAGGTGGGGCGTCAGAGAAAGTGAGAACACATTCTTATCACGGGGCGCGCTCTCTGGCACGTGGGCCCTCGTGCTCCCCTCGGCGGCCCGTGACCCCTCCCCGGTTCGCGCCCACGCAGGGCTCCTCTACCCTCCTCGCTGGCGGGCGGGCCCGGTCTCAGGCCAAACACGGTGGTGGTCGCTCCGTCAGTGAGTCTCTGGGTACGAAGGGTTTGGATCAAAGCCGTTCCGGCCGCGTTGTCTGATTAGCGCCGGGATTAGGGGTTCCACGGAGTAGATTAGGCTTTGACGGTGGTGGAGCCGAGGCCGGATCGTGCTGAGCTGGGGTGAGGGAGGGAGAGTGGCTATTTATTCCTTCGGGCCGGTGACAGTGAGCGCTTGGAAGTCGGAAGCTCATCATCTCATGATGCGATATGGCAGGCGGCAACTAGTCTAGCAATAGCGAGTGGGTTGGGCGAGGCTCCAACCCAACCAAACATTTATTAGCGAGCCACAAATGCAGATGAGATTTGTTTCCTTCCATCTCCTCGAGTGCATTTACATGTGTGTGGCCATCACTCATCAGCAGAGGCAACACGCAACGCAAGCAGGCAGTGCTGCCGCCGGCCTAAACTTATCAGCGAGCAAAACGCAGGTGTTTGTCTGGTCAGGTGTCGCTTAGTCGTGGAGTTAAGATCTCCATCTTCTGCACTTGTACGAAGTGTCAACTTCTTCTCTTGACAACCACCACACCACTGAGGCCCAGTTCTTTTCACACAGGATTCTGCAGAATCAAGATTTTAGAAAATTCTCCCAGAATCTGCTTCTCCCAGAATCTGTTGCCGAGTTCTTTTCTGGGATTGTAGGTTGAGATTCTGGAAAGAGTTGTGTGTTGAAATGTCTGTAGTACCCTTAGACAGAAAATGTTTGATGAATTTATTAACACCTTGTTGTTTCTAACAGTATCTAGTCGAATATGAGTACGAAAGTGATTTCCGAATGTCATAAAAAGTGCTAAATATTACATTTAGAATGGATTTAAAGATTTGTTCATTACAAAAGTGGATGAACTAAAAAAAGGATAATCTCAAGGTATGAGACTAGCAGCAATCGCCTCGCGTACTGCGTTCATGGTACCATCATCTTCTGGTGGTAGAGCATTGGCACCTGTAAACGGCAATGGAGGTTGCACATATGCATCATTGTCGAACTTGTCAAAATGCTCATCACGTAACTTGCTATCACGAATCCAATTGTGGAGACACATGCATGCAGTGACAATCATCTTTTGGGTCTCCGGTTTGTATCGAGATATGCCTCCATCTCCAAGAATTCGCCATTTCATCTTGAGAACACCAAATGTTCTTTCGATGACATTTCGCAATGAAGAATGTCGATGGTTGAATGTCTCATATCTCCCAACTGGTGGGTGTTGTTGAAAATCTGGTACATGGTATCGTTGCCCTTTGTATGGAGATAGATATCCAACCCTGTTTGGATATCCGGAGTCGACAAGATAATAGTTATCTACAGTACGACATCAACAAAAGAAATTAGAAATTTACAACATACCATCCTGTATATAACAATATGGATACATGCAAGATGTTACCTGTGGGGGGTTGTGGAAAGTGATCATAACGAACTATGGCATCGCTCCATACACGTGTGTCATGAATAGATCCGGGCCATCCGGGAACAACAAATGTGAACCTCATATCAAAATCACACACTACCATAACATTTTCACTTGTGTAACCTTTCCTATTCCTGTGTTGGGGCTCCAACTCCTTTGGCACAATCACCTTAATGTGTGTTCCATCAATGGCTCCAATAGCATGTTGAAAGTGAGGCCAAAACTTTGTTTTTCTAAGTATTGGGTGTGGTTCAGAGAAAGTTGGATCAATTGGTCTTATGTAATTACCGGCCATGCAGTCTACACACTCCAAAACCTCGTGGAATTTTTTATTAATGACAGAACGACTATGTGCAAACCGATCTGCGATATTATCAGTTGTCTGACATGTACCCACAGTCCATAAAAATTGTGCCAATGCTTCTTTGGATGAAATGTTGGAAGTTGACTCAAGCCCATACTTCTGAACTAACAGATCATGCAATGTGCGAAACACTGACCTCCTCATTCTGAACATAGCATAGAAAGATTTTGCATCTTTCTCCTTCTCTTCTACCCATTGGAGGCCTGTAACAAGATGTAACTTTCTTGGTGCGTACGGCAGTGTCACACTTGACGACGCCACATCCATAGCAAATGCAACCATGGCCGCCTCAAATTCCTTTTCTTCTTGTTTCTTTCTGGATTTATCCATCTGCCACAACAACATGCACATAGTGTAATATTAGATACAACACAGTTCAGATAACAGTACATCTCCAAAGCAAATAGCTTAGTTCAAAAATGTACATCTCCAAAGCAAGTAGCTTAGCTCACAACATTACAAGTAAATAGTCTGGTAGAAAGCAATTAAAACATAGATGTTCTACTTATTATTGAGCTCCCACATCCTCTTTATCCATCCAAGCCTTGCAACAGATTCATGAGCCGTGAAAGTGGAGAAAACATCACGATATTTCTTTTCCATGAAAAGAAATGTAGCATAGAAATGCTCATCACTTCCTGGTTTTGCACCATCCGCTTCCACTATGGCCATCATTTGTTTAATCTCTTCTCTTGTTGGATCCACACTCTCCTCTGCATCCCTCTTCTCTGCATCCCTCCTCTCCCTTGCCCTTTCCTCTTCATCCCTCTTCTCCCTTGCCCTCTCCTCTGCATCCCTCTTCTCCCTTGCAATCTCCTCTGCATCCCTCTTGTCTCTTGCACCAAAGATGTCCACCATGCGTATAAAAGCCTCATTTTTAGCATTCTCACTTGCCCACTTGTCATTCATCTTTGGACTTGGCGAATAAGGACACGCCCTCTTCTTCCCACCCTTGGCTCGATTTTGAACAGGGGTAACTTGGCCTTCATGACTATCACACCCCGAGTCATCCTCCAAACTGATTCGAGAGGGATCACCTTGATACGAGGGAGTTGGCACCCTCGCATGCTCATTTGTGACACAAGTAGTATCGAAAACCTCTGACATTTTTTCCTCCTCCGCTAGTGGAGCATAGCGAAACTTGGCAGTTTCTGGATGTGCTTGTAATCATATAGCACCACAGGTTAATATCAAAACTGAAGCAACATGACTCGTTATTTAAGAAATTACATGACAATAACAATACCTTTATCTCCAATGCCCACCACTCATTTGTAGCTGCAATAGTGTGTGTATGCTCATCTCTTCCTAAGCCAGATGCTTGCTGGATCAATGTCTTCCATGTGTTGTACTCGCTTCTACATACACCCCACCTATTTTTGATTTGCCGGGTCGAATAGTTTCTTCCAGAGCGTTCGTTGAACTTTTTATGCAAATTAGCTTGTCCTATGCCCGACAAATAACCACCGTTGCGGTTATTTGCTCGAACCTCCTCTACACACGCATTCATAAAAATTGTATGAGCAGCACTATCCCAATTTGCTTTGGGTTCTTTGACTTTCTTCATCTTAAATTAGCATCATCATAGAAAATAGTGTCATGTACTAGGAATTCACATACCAATTCACATATCAAAACTGAAGCAAACAAGCAATATTCAACAGTAAACTATTTAACATTTCTAGTAGAATTGTTCTGCACTTCTGTTGGAAAATTAGCACCATCCATCCATCTACAGTGTATTCACGCATCACGGCTGGCTGGGTGCAAAAAATTAGCACCATCCATCCATCTACCAGCATCAGCAATCAATCCAACCATATATCTAACAAACCCAAGCATCAATCCATCTACAGGTTGTATTCACGCATCACGACTGGCTGGGTGCAAAAAATTAGCACCATCCATCCATCTACCAGCATCAGCAATCAATCCAACCATCTATCTAACAAATCCAAGCATCAATCCATCTACAGGTTGTATTCACGCATCACGACTGGCTGGGTGCAAAAAATTAGCACCATCCATCCATCTACCAGCATCAGCAATCAATCCATCCATCTATCTAACAAATCCAAGCATCAATCCATCTACCTATGCAACATAAATCCATCTACCTATCCATAGCATAAGAAAAAAAGAAGAACAGAGAGATAGGGAAAGAGGATGCCTCACCGTGGGTGTGCTCTGCTCCTCGCGTGGGCTGCTCGTGGCCGTCGAGGTGCAGCGACGGTGCCCGTCAGTGGCCGCTGAGGTGCAGCGCCGGTGGCCGTCGGTGTTGGTGGAGACAGGCGGAGGGGACGACGAGCAGCGAAGGAAGAGGGGCGGCGGAGGGAGATAAGGCGGGCGGCGGCGGCGGGAACCTGGCCTGCGGCGGCAAGGGCCAGGCGGGCGGCGGCGGCAAGGGCCTGGCCGGCGAGGTTGGGTCCGGCGGCGGCGCGACAACCCTAGCCGTCGCTGCGTCTCCACTCCTTTCCCCCCGATGCGAATAGGGGTCGAGCGGTTCGCTCGCTCGTTTCTCTGTTCCAGCGCGTGGATGGGCAGTGGCATTCCGGGTGTAATTTCCTGATGGGATAGGGGTACTCTTCTATTTTGAAACGTTTTCACTGGTGGGACTTGCCAAAATCTGAGGATTCTGGGAAAATCAAGCATTTTGGGTGCTTTTGGATTGCACTAGGATTCTAGAGAATCCTCTTCAGATTTTGGAAGTCAAAACGAGTTCTTTTGGCTGCAGATTTTCCAGATCAAAATTCTCCATAATCTGCTCAAAAGAACTGGGCCTGAATGTCAGTCAGGTTGGTTTCGTGCATGGGCTGCTAACTGAAGGCGCTACGCGTGCAGACGCGTGTAGTGGAGCTGAAGATAGGCTGATGATACGTACAGGTACAGGGACGTCTTGGGGGTCAACTAGATCCTTCGTGTTATGTCTGGCTTAAACTGTGGTTTACCTTGCCCTTTTTGCCATGGCGCGCCACCTCTGCCTGCCATGTGCGGAGTCAAACGCTTCTTAAATTCCTCTTGCGACCGATCGGCATCACTCCAAATTTATATTCAGCTCTATCCGTTAAAGCAGCAGTACTGCTACGTTTGCGCCTAACTGGATGTGGACTGCGGCTTGAAAAATACTCTAAATTTCTTGGCTGCCTGCAATAATCAACCCCTGCATTTAAAATGGAAACAGACACGAGCAGTACGTACGAACGCACGTACGGGGCTCCACCGAGCTTATTAATCACCTCACCCGGCTAGCTGATTCCCTCCCTAATCAAGCAACAAAGACTGTTGAGTCTTGAGTCTTGAGTGTCCTTGAACGGAAAATGCCTTTCACCGGCGTTGAGTGTTTGGCATGCCCGTCGTACGCATTACGGTACAGTCCTTTAACAGATGTACAGTCCTCCCGTGCCCGTTCCAACTTGACGCCAAACAAAAAGGTGTACGTGCTGCTGCCGCTGGCTTGTCACCTTCTCCTTGTCTCTCCGATAAGCCCAGGGGGAAATCCAGCCCAGTCCAGTCCAGTCCACTCCTGGCTACCTGCGTTTGCCTTCACGTGCTCACGATAAACCACCATCATAGATTCAGATGAGCAAGAGCAACGGACAGTTTTCCAAGCTGTGATGCGAGCAAGACCGCGAGAGGCGCGCGCTGTCGGCCGGTCGCTACGGCCGGCTCGCCACCGTCGTTTCGTCCTGACGCCTCACGGCCGGAAAGCGACGGCGCCGGCGAGGACGGACGTTTGGTGTGCCCCATCCCCCATGCGGGCCACTGTCGTCCGCACAGTAGTTTCCCTATGCAATGCATGGGTGGGTGGATGGATCGGGCCCATCGGCCCCGTCGTCTAGCCTTGGCATGGAGCGAGATCGCGCTGCCGCCAATAATGGCGTGCCTGCCGGGCCACACTCGGCGCTAGTGAAGTCCGGCGGTTGGGCTTTACCAGGCCCGTACCGTGGACATGTGCAGCCGTGTACAGGCCCCCAAATTAGTGGGGCCCCAGATTTGTATATACTTAGTACTAGTATTCTTAGTAATTAGCACAAAACAGGTTGTAGCATGCCTGCGGGGCCCCACAATGAATTAACTGAGCTAACTCCCAACTTGTGTTCCCAAGAGTAGTAAATTACAACGCCACCGTTGTTGGTCGTTCCTCTTGGGCCCTCTTCTCACGCACGCCTCTCTCTCTATTACCATTCTCTCTTCGTCTTCTTCACAACGCCGCCGCCGTTCCTCTTTCCCTGCTAGATTAAATCAATCTCCAGTCCTTCACTAGCCAACGTTCCGCTCCAAATCCCTCAGCTATTAATTATTCACGATTTCCCCCAAATTATCCGTTGCAATGAGCTGTGGAATAGGTAACGTATCACTTCCAATCCCCATCTATTTATTTGGTTGGTGTTCTATCCATCTCGAATCATCAGACCTGCAAATCAGTCTTTCACTCGACCTCCTTCGTTTCCAGTTGCCAGTTTGCCACCTTGCCGGCCCTGCGACCTGTGTGTTAGAATCAAGTGGAGCCTGGATCCCTAGAGGCCCTGCTCGTCACAGAGATCCAAGCGCTCAGCGGGCCGGATGAGGCTGCAAGTTCTTGATCGCCAAAGCAACACGCATCTCCTCCCCCTGATCTTCTTCTCACATCGATCGAAGACAGGTTCTTTTGTTTCATTCTTTTTTGACCGCAGGTTCATTTTTTAGTTCCTGTGTGTCGCTTATTTTACTTTCTGCAATGTCCTCTAGAATTAGGAAGTGCCAGTCAGGATATGAAAAACGTCAGAAAAAAAGATACTCACTGAATCTCTAAAAGGTGGTCTTGATAGGTTTGTTGTTAAAGAACCAAACCTTTCTTCTGAAAATCTCTAGATGTTATTCAGAAGATTGTACTCTGTACCAACGTGATATATAATCCTAATAATAATAACAATTAGATCTTGTTTTCCTCATCGTCACTTGCTATGCCGAGGGCCCATTTTCTGACTTCGCACCGGGCCTCCATTTTTCCCGGTACGGCCCTGGGCTTTACTGCCTTGTCGCCCTCCTCCACCGGCCATCTCTTACATTGGCGGAGATATTTCGTTTCACCGGACGGAGTTCGTTCGTTCCTCCGTGGTTTTACCGTGGGCACTTCGTTCGTTGCTTGCTGGTTGCTGCTATTGGCCCCGTCCAGAACTGGAAACCAGGAGCGCTCCGACCATCACATTCACAGTCACGTGGCTGCTTCGGGTGTATGTAATGTACTCACAGTGAGGCCGGCTCTTTTGGGGCCCAGCATGGCATGGCATGGCATGGCAGTGGCCCAGCTACATTTTCACGGTTGCGCCAACGTTGTGAGAGTTTATTTATGCCTCGAATTTAATTGACAATACCGTATAACCAACTGTACTGTACTAGTACTATGGATGGTTTCTCATCTTTTTCTTTTTCCCATTGTTGCCTGTTCTGTCATCAGGCTGTGGCCTGTGGGAGATTTGAGCTGCGTCAAATCTGTGGATGCGAGACCCAGTATGATGAACACTGAACAAGGCCCTGAGCAGGCAATTAATGCCGTCTTTTGTATTCCATGTTTTAACTGGGCCTCGATGTTTTGCTTGGGCTCGTTGTTGCCTGCACAGTGATCAACATATTATTTTTCTCGTTTAAAAAGGAGGATTGCACTGGAAATTTCTATTCTAGGATCATTGTTTAGAGTAGTTATTTTTTTAGGGGTTGTAAATTAGTACTACCTCCAATCCATAATAAGTGTCGTGATTTTGAACTAACCCCAGTTCAAAACTGCGACACTTATTTTGGATCAGAGGGAATACTTTTTCTAAAAACTTGCTAAGCTTTATTGATCATAGCAATTAACGTTATGTTTCCTAGCTATAATCTCCTTAATAATTGTATTGTGCTATGTCGACCTTCTGTCCCATTTTCAATGTCATCAATGACCGGCTTGCAGTCACATGTGATTGAAATCTTCTTCAAATAGAGTTCATGGACCACGACTTGAGCTTCATGGTATACCAAAGATTGTAAATTAGTACTTAATCGGTATACGAATCATGCATGAAAGCTACACTACGGGCCGGCCCAACTTGACTGAGTGGCACCGGTGCTTGGGCATTTTTCTTCTGCAAATGCTAGATATCACCTACTTGCCTCTGATGCTCCCGCATATTGTTTTTTTTAAGGAAAGATGGCTCATGGCCAACTTTATATTTCAAAAACAGGCATAAGCCTGATAGCAGGTTACAGGGTCTTGCTAGATGCACCAAGGTGCATGGCCGCAAGTGGCCGACAGGAAAAGGGGTAGAAGAAACAAGCAGCAGAAAGATCAGTTATGCTGTGCTACCAGGAAAACTAAGCCTCAAGCATCATAACCCAGTTTGCATGTCTGTTTTAACATCTTGTTTACGAGCTCTTGTGGTCCACAACCCAATTAAGTTGGCAGCATAGAATCTGATCCTAAGCTCACACCAGCAGTTTCCGTTAAAAACGCGATCGTTTCTGGTGTGCCAAAGAGCAACAGCGGATGTCGTGAAAGTGATATGCCATTGCTTTTTGAAGCTTAGCTGTCCGCTCGCCTGAAGGAAGAAGGACTGGATATCCGGAGAAGTGCAACCCAGGTTTATGCTGAGCTCCCGCATATTGTAGCTTCCTGGAAACTGTTATGTGACGCTTCTATAGACCGGTTCAGACTGGTTTTTCAAACTTCCGACCAGTTTTGTTTTCCTTTTGTTTTTCTGTGTGTATTTTGTATCGGTTTTCTTTGCATTTTGTTTTTTGTTTGCTTTTCTTAATTTTTACAGTTACATGTCGGCTTTTCTAATACAAGTTGGACATTTTTAACACACGTTGAATATTTTTTTAGATACAAGTTGAACATTTTTCAAATACATGTTGACCTTTTCATCCAAATACATGTTGAACATCTATCAAATGCACATTCAACATTTTTTCTATACATGTTGAACATTTTTCAGATATGAGTTGAATATTCTCAAAATACACATTAAATATTTCTTCGAATACATGTTGAACAATTGTTAAATGCTCATTGAACATGTTTAAAATATATGATGAACATTTTTTTAATACATGTTGAACATTTGTTAAATGCTCATTGAACATTTTTAAATACATGATGAATATTTTTTCAACATATATTGAACATTTGCATAAATGCCATGGTTTGTTTTAAGTTGTGAAACATTATCTAAGTGTTACAACATTTTTGAAATGTCACAAACTTTTTTGTAATGGTACAAAATATTTACAAAATTACACAAACAAAATTATATATTGTATCATTTTTAATGTCACACCCTAGCTAGTTCAAGCATTAGAGTGTGCATCATATTTAAATTCCCTTAAA
>NC_041388.1:653788133-653838652 GCF_002162155.2 Triticum dicoccoides | reverse complement strand
CAACTAGGGTTTACTAAAATTATTTTCAATGAACCCAAATGTCCTTCACAAAATGTTCACCATTTCTGGTTTGGGCTAAACCCCTGGCAAAAATGGTGCACTCTTTTCTAGGACATTCTGGATTCTCTGAATTAAATTATAAGTATTTGAATTTGGGCATTTAAATGCTATAAAGTAATTTAAATGCTCAAATAATTCTGGAAATAAGTGTGGGCTGTTGGAATAATCTAAACAGAGCCCCTGATTATTTTCAGGATTTTTAAAGATGTCTAGGTATTTTTAATAAAGCCCAACAGTTGCAAAAAAATAGGAAAAGGAAACAAATCAAAAAAGGAGAGAGAGAGAGAACTTACCAGACGCAGCCCACCAGCCCACCTGGCTCGGCCCAGTCGACAAGCGCTTGCCAGTCGTCCCCCTCCTCTCGCCAGGAGGACGAGGAGCGCGTGGCCGGCGCCCGCGGCCACACGCCGGCCACCTCCTGCTTCCGCCGACGCCCTGGAGGCGTCCACGAGTGCCACGCCGACCCCCACGTTTCCCTCTCTTTCTTCCCACTCTCCCCGTGGCCTCTCTCCCTCTCTGGCTCTCTCCCCCTCTTCCTGCCGAGCGCAGCCGTCGCCGCCGACAAGCTTCACCGCAGCCACCGCCGTCCATTTGCTGCCCCGACATGCCAGGAAGCTCCGTCGTCGTCGACTGCATCAAGTAGGCCGAGCCCCGTGCGCTCGCTCGCCCCGGAGACGCTGCACCGAGCCCGTCCTCAACTCCGGCCACCGGAGATCCCCCTCGCTGCCCCGCTCGCTCCAGCCCTTCCCCGAGCTCGCCGATCGCTCCCCTGCAACCGCTGTGAGCTCCGCCACCATTTCCCCCTCTCCCCGCGCTCGTCCGTGTCCTCCAACCCCCTCTGCCATCGAGGCCGAGAGCTCGGCTCCGCCGGCCATGTCGCCGCCGTGGCCACAGGCGCGTAAGCTCGAATCCGAGCACGCCTTCGTCTTCCACGCGCTCCCAGGAGCCTAACACACCACTCCCCGCGCCTCGCCGTGCCCCATAGCGCCGGGTTCATCCACGCGTCGAACTCCGGCGACCGCCAAGGTCGTCGCCGGCGTCGTTTCCGGCCTCCCCGAGCCCCACTTCCTCCACCAAACGATGCGGCTCGCTCCCCGCGTCACGTAGCTGCTCTCCGCCATCGTTTTGGTCGCCGGAAACGCAAACCCGAGCCCCTCCGCCGCGTCTAACGTCGCCGGCGTCAAGCCGCCGGTGAGTTTGACTCAGTTTGACCCCTGTGCAGGCCCAGGTAGACCCCTTGGGTCTATGACAGGTGGGGCCGGTATGCTAATCAGTTTAAGATTAGTTTTAACTAATTCTAATTAGTTTAGACACTGACATGTGGGCCCAGGCCCCACTGACAGCTAATTAGTGTTAATCTAATTCCGTTAACTAGTTGTGACACTGATAGAGAGGGCCCACCAGTCAGGTTTGAACTGACCGACCCAGTTGACCGCTGACGTCACACCTATGTCATGCTGACGCATTAATTCAATTACTGGAATTATTCTTATATAGGAAATTCCAAAAAATATTCAAAACTTCTAAAAATCATAGAAAATCAATCATAGCTCCAAATGCAAAGATTTATATATGAAAAATGATCAAAAAAATTCAATCTATCCATCTGTAATGGTTTCATGCATGACAAAACAAGTTAACCTTGCTATTTAAGCAGAACAAGGTAATGCACTAATAAGGCCATGTTTAATGAGCTAATATTTGAATCTTTGATTCAAATGAGTTCATCCCCTCCTGTTTTAGCTTGCACTAGGCCAAGACACTTTCATCTTGCCATGTCATAGCATGCATCATATTGTTGCATATTGCCATGTGTTGATTATGTTCGGTGTGATTTTCGTGGTAGGTTCTGCCTCCGAGGATAACCCCGAGTATCCGTCTGAAGGGCAGTACCCTACTACCTCTACAACAGGCAAGCAACCTATTGATCATTCTGATACAAACCCATGTTCTCGCTTCTGCTCTTGTTTACTGCATTAAGACAACGCGATTCAAACTGCTGGGTGCTACGGTAGTTGAACCCTTATCCTCTGCATGACCTGTCATTGCCACAGTAACTAGATGAAACCCACTAGCATGTGTAGGAGTTGATTGAGCCATGTATGTGATTCCTACCTTGCTATACCTGCTATGCTTAGAGTTGTGTCAGGTCTGGTTCATCTGGGTGATGGGCTAGAGTGATATGATTATGTCGGTAATGTGAGGGATGCGTTGAACATGTTTTGGTAAAGGTATCGATGAGAGGCCATGTAGGAGTACATGGTGGGTTGTTTTATTGAGGCCGTCCATAAGAACTGAGATCTGTATGTGTGATTTAAGATGCAGTTACTACCGTACATTGGGCCCGAAACCAATGGACCCTCTCGGCTTCTTAATCACCCTAGTACTCTGTCCAGGAGTTGCAAATAGTTTCTGGTGTTTGTAGGTTATGTGTTGGCGGCCGTGCGTAGCGCCGACCCTAGGGGTGGGCTATGTTGCGGTAGATACACCGTGGCCGGGTATGCCGGGCACCCGTTTGGCGTCTCGGGACCCTGTTCACATCGTTCGGGGCCGTATGTGGAAACCTCGGCCGGACTCCCTGCGGATGGAACCTGGATAGGCGATAAACCTGGACTAGAGACTTAAGTGTTTAGGTAGGCCGTGGCCGACACCCTCGCTGGGCTTCCGCTTGAAGGTTGCCGAGTACATGTCGTGTAAACGGCGGTAAGTGGTGAAAGCGTGTATGAAGAAGTACACCCCTGCAGGGTATAAAACTATTCGAATAGCCGCGTCTGTGGTAAAGGACTACTTGGTTGCCTATACAGTTCATAGACAAGTTAATGGATACTGCTAAAAGACTCAAGATAAGTGTGAGTACCGAGGATGACCCTCTCGTAGGATGACGAGGGAGGATCCCCGGTGGAGTATTGTGTTGGTGAGTAGTGGACTCGTGTGCGAAAACTATTTTACTAGTGAAGTTCCGTAGGATAGCTTAGCCAAGAGTCAAAGCTGGCTTGCTGCAATAACCCCACCACCTTCTTGAGAATGAGCATGTATAGTAGGTTCTGTTGTAAGACTTGCTGAGTACCTTTGTACTCATGTTTGCTTAATTACTGTTTCAGACGACAACACCGCCCCCTCCGATGGGTTCTACATAGACCTTGAAGTCGACGAGTGACTAGCCACCCAGGTGGTGATCCTGGCCATGGAGGGCCCTATGTAGATAATCAGGCTTCGAGAAGCCTTCTTTTTTTCTAGCGTCTGTACTCAGACTAGTTGCTTCCGCTTGTGCTTGTATGATTGTATGACTTGAGTGTCGGGTCATGTGACCCCTATCTGTATGAACATGTTATGTATGGCTCTCTGGAGCCTTTAAATAAAGTACTTGAGTTGTAGAGTTTTGTTGTGATGCCATGTTGTATGTACTCATATCGGGCATATTGTGTGTATGATTGAAATGCTTGGTATGAGTGGGATCCGACAATCTAGTTGTTTATCCTTGGCAGCCTTTCTTATGGGGAAATGTAGTCTAGTGTTCCTCGAGCCATAGTAGTCCGCTACAGCCCGGTTCACCGGAGTCCTGCTAGCCCAGCACTACTGCTCAAGACACTTGACTAGCCGGCATGTGTTTCACATCGTTCCTATGTCTGTCCCTTCGAGGAAATGTCACGCGGTGACATCCGGAGTCCTGCCTAGCCTGCTACAGCCCGGGTTCTCCGGAGTCCTGTTAGCCCAGTGCTACAGCCCGGAATCACTCGCTGATGACCGACATGCTCGATGTGATTCATGTATGCCTGTCTCCATAGGTCTGTGCCGCGTTGGGTTCACGACTAGCCATGTCGTCCCAGATTCTCTGTCATATGGATGCTAGCGACACTATCATATACGTGAGCCAAAAGGCGCAAACGGTCCCGGGCCATGGTAAGGAGACACCCGTGGGATACCGTGCGTGAGGCCGCAAAGTGATATGAGGTGTTACCGGCTAGATCGATGTGACTTGGAATCGGGGCACTGACATTTAAATGCCACAAACATATTTTGAGACATGTGAACATTTTTTTGTTATGATAAAGCAAATATTTTGAATGATAAGAACTTTCTTATAAATTACATGAACAAATTGATTAAATCACATGAACATTATTAATTTGCAATGAACTTTTTAAAAACTAGGTAAAGTAATTTTTATAAAAATATACATTTATAATATTTAATATTTCTATACCAATATAAAAAGATTGAAAGGGGCAGATCCAATTAATCTCGGCCATCAAATCATGTCAATCCAACGACCTAAACTGCTTCAATGTTGAGCGCTCAATACGTTTAGCGTGCAGTTAATTTCATGCCAAATATAGTGTTAATCACATAATAACACACAAATAATATCCTACTTAATATCTATATGTACTTAATATATTTCTAAATTAACGCGCATTGCACGTACACATTGACTAGTAATGAAAAAAAGAACGAAAAGAAAAGAGTGAAGCAAACCAAATGCTCTCTACTTGGCCAGTCCACTATGAGCTCTTTGAGGTGAGCCGTTTATCCATCTCGCTAGTGGCGAGATAAAGATGTGTCCGTTTTCATCTATTTTATGTCTGGTTTTCTTCCTTCTACCAATTTTTCTCGTTTTGTTTTCTTGCTTTAGGACATTTTTCCATTCTTATTTTCCAGTTACATTTTAAAAATCAATGGCATTTGTTTTGATTTGTGAACAGTTATAAAATTTAACAATATTTATTTTTTGAAATTTTAAGAAATTATTTATATTTACATTTCAAAATATTTTGTAATTCTTCAATATTTTTATTTTTATGCATAATTTTTAAATATGCAAATATTTTCAAATTTTCATAAAGCTTATTTAAATCTATGAGTAATTTAAAAATTCATGAATATTTCACAAACTCGTTGCTTTTTTCATTTAGTTATTTTCTAAAGGAGCACATAATTTCTTTCCCAGTGAGCCCCATGCGTTATTCACATGCTAACGATCCCCATACGTAATTTTTTTCCAGTGGGTCAATGGACATAGCCATCTAAGGAACGTAAAAGGCATCTTGTTTTGGATATAACCCACCATTTATGCCGAATGGTAAGCCGAAACCCATCTGATATATATGTTACACAAAAATCAAAATTAAACTGTAGAACCGATCGGTAATAAGATTTTTTTTTTGCGGGGTGAAAAGGAGTTTTATTCCAAAAAGATAGGGTTACAATGTCGAGACAGCTGCTCCTCACAACATGGAGGACTTGAGTTCAACCATACCGCAGTACAACGCTTAGTACGACTATAATGTGCCAAAAGATGTGCTACCCTATTATGCTCTCGATCAATTTTACATGGAACAAACTCCCTAGCAACCATGTAAGTTTTAATCTCTGCGTCAAGATGACCATAGGTTCCTCGGTAATAAGATTACATGGTCGTCATCCAAACCTGTTTAGTTTAACCTAGGAGATTGTCTCGTTAGGTTTTCTTTCACGGTGATTTCCTTGGCTCAGTTTTCTCCCCCCTAGAAAACCAGCCGTTGATCGCCCTCCGCGTCGCCCCCGCTCGGGCGACTCGGGCGGGATCTCGATCCCTAGCCGCCGCCGGTCCCCTCCCCTCCCTTCCTCCCCTCCCTCCGCCGGCGCCGAAGGACGCCGCCGGCAATGGCCCGGGGCTGACGGCGGTGGCGGGGGTCCTCCCTCTTGCCTGCGCCGTGGGGGTGGTGCGGCGCCCCGCGGCATGGGTGGCGCGGCCGATCTGGCCTGGCGGCGCGACGGCTGCCTCGGCCAAGGGCCGATCTGGCCTGGCGGCGCGGTGGGCCTGCCTTCCGGCGGCGGCGCGGCGGCTGCCTTGGCCAGGGGCGGCGATGGTGGGGTGCGGCAGCCGGTTCTGCCTCGGGCTGCGTGGCGGCGTTCGGCGGCGGCGGCCGGGTCTGCGGCGACACACCACCTGACCTCGGATCGGCGGTGGCGGCATGGAGGGCCTGGTGGTTGGGTCAGCACCATGCGGGTTGTGCCCTCCGGACAGATCTGATCTGGCCGGTGCGGCCTGCTCGTTGTGCGGCGGCTCAGATCGGCGGCGACCCGTGCACACATTACGTGATGGAGGTTCTTCGAGCGGATCCGGGTGAAAACCTTGTGCTTGGCTTCATGCCATGGCCGGCGTTGGTGACACCCTGTTGTGTCATTACCTTCTTGAAGGCATCGCCGTGGAGAAGCTCTAGACCTCTATCCGCTACCTCCGGAGGAAACCCTAGATCAGTTGATCGGATGACGGCGGCGCGTTGGTGTCGTTTCCTCCTTGGGGGCGTCATTCTTGGAGGCGTACACAGGATCGAGGGACCAGCGGGCGCCTTTTTGGTGGAGCGGTGCTTCATCCTTCACATTGATGACGGCGGATCTCGGCGGCGTGGTGCGGTGGAGACTCGGCGCCCGATGCGCGGTGATGGACTCGCGCAGGTGGAGGTAGTTGTCTGGCGTCAAGGTGGCGTCGATGACGGAGTGACCTCACAAGGTAGAAGCCTCAATATCTGCTCTGAAGACGGACATGTGGAAGATGGCGGCGACGACGCATGTGAGTGCGTCAGACCAGTTTATGCCCCAGACCCAGTATGTGGCTCGGATGGGGCTTCTGGCTTTGGATGATAGGATTAGGTGAGTAGTCTGGGTATGTGGCCCAGGTAGCACCCCTGCATCATTTGGATAGGAGTAGTGGCATATGTTGTCAAGATGGCGGATTCAGGCATATTCTTGTAATACTTTGTAAGGTCCTCGAGAATAATCAATAAAGTGGCCGTATGCATCTCCCAGATGCAGAGGCCGGGGGTCATCCTCCTTTTCTAAAAAAAAAAAAAAAGGAGATTGTCTCCCACTGGTTGCGCCCAAAGTCTATTTATGATGGGGTGACGTATTTTGACTGTCGATGGGCTGAGCCGACACCAGATACAGCAACGAGAACCTCTTAGGACTCCACAAGCTTTGCTCTACAACTCCCACAAACGCCTCATCACCATGGTTTCGATTCGGCCAACCCCGGCCTCGCCGCCATTAGATTCAGTTGTCTATGACACAACTTTGGTTATCTGCAACCATTCAACCATCCGATCCGGTCTCATTCCACCTCGATCCAGCATTGCTTCATTTGATGGTGGCGCCACAAGCTGCTGCCTATTCCTCATGCGTGAGGCGGTAGTCATTCGGGGAAAAAGCCAGCGGCTCTGCGCCTGTTTATGCTACACAAGGACCATTGGGAGGCAGTGTCCGCGAGGACTAGCGGGAAGCGGCAATAATGGCAATGGTCAGGACAAGACAGAGGAGGCATCAACGGACGACGATGGTGGCCTGAGAGTGATCTGCCATGATGAGACCATGGTGTGACGCCGTGAGCTTTAACGGTGTTTTTTTTTTTTTTGCGGGGAGCTTTAACGGTGTTTGTGTTCTTTTTTGTGTGTTTTTTGGCGCATGGACATTAACGGGCACGATGTTGGTCACTTTTTTTCTTATTTCCACTGATCATAGCCTAACCCGTTAGTGGTGCTGCCTTTTGGCCTGTCAGTGGAGCGGTCATGTGGCGTAGTAATTCTTCGAGGTTGGACTTGGAGTAGATGGTTTTTGTATCAAACCTAGTGCAAATGAGCTTTAAAGAAAATTTTCCACGAATCTTACCGGGTTAAACAAACCACGCAGGAAAAAATGATAACAATGCAAAAATATTATTTTTTGGATTAAAAATATTCTAGAAATCCTTTGAACTGAAGAGGCCCTAAAGGGAAGCAATGTACATGCATTAATCCGTACATACAAGAGAAAACTTGTTTAAATCACGGACCTACATTGCAAGTGGGAGTTGGCTATCTAATTTAGACTGTTTCAATTCCAATAACAATGTGAAGTCTTCTCGATTACGCTTAATTTGCAGCTTTAAAGTATGCTCTTACTGGCGAAAACATGCAGACCATCATCTTCGACATAAAATTAGTGTTTGGCGATGGAAGACTGTGGCCAGTAGCCACGACTCGAGACACCTTTGCCAGGCATGTCGTAGTTAGTGCGTTAATCCGGCCCTTGGGGACGCGACGTGAAGACCACCATGACCATCTTCCGAATAATCGTGGAAGCCATCAACTCGTCGTTATTTAATCCTAGCAACATCCAGTGTCGATCTGGACACGGCAAGCGCGCTCAACCATATACAAGTAAGATGAACGGCGCATGTCAACTCTCGTCGTACACTGCTCGCAGTCGCAGGTCGACACCACCTAGGATCTACCGCGTCTATGTCGCCAGCCAGCTCGGTGGTCGCGCTGGCAGCAGTGCTGGTGGCGCTGCAGCTGTCTGCGGCGGCGGCGGCGGCGGTTGATGCGCACGGCTGCACCCGGAAGTGCGGGGACGTGGACGTCCCGTATCCGTTCGGCGTCGTCGGTGATCCTGGCGGGACAGACTGCTACTTGCCGGGGTTGAATCTCACCTGCGAGACAGGCCGCAACAACGACCCCCCTCAGCTCCTGCTCGGCGACGGCAGCCTCCAAGTCGTCGGCATCTTCATCGAGAACGCCACCGTGCGCGTCGTACAAGCCGGCGGCATAATAATAGACGCCGACGGCAACGGAACGTTCGGCGGCGGACTCAGGGTCCACGGGCCCTACACGCTGTCCGTCGGCAACGAGCTCATTGTAACGGGTTGCAACATGACGGCGACGCTGCGCGAGAAGAGCAGCCACATCGTCATGAGCGCATGTGCCTCCTCCGGTCCCATCATCGGTGCCGCCATGAAAACCGGAAGAAGCAATGGCACCTGCAACGGCTGGGATTGCTGCCAGGCGCCCATCGCCGTCATCCGTGATGTAGCTCATAGCTACGTAACGTTCAAATGGTTCGGCCATAACAAAAGCGTGGACGAGGAGTCGTCCTGGTGGCCCGCCCGCGTGTTCGTCGCCGAGGAGGGGTGGTTCCACATTGGCGAAATGCAATTTTCTTTGTCAGAAGATGCAATGGCAGTGCCCTTCCTTCTGGGCTGGGCGATCGTCGATGTAGAACCACCCCCGTCCTGGCCATCCGCGACTGATTACACCGACTGGTGGTACGTGGAACCCCGTGAGTGCCCCAGTATAGTGACCACCAGCATATGCAAGAGCAACAAAAGCAAGTGCGGTCAGGTTAGAGGCTACCGCTGCTACTGCGAAGACGGTTACGAAGGCAATCCCTACATCCCCGGAGGCTGCCAAGGTTAGTGGTACCCAATCTACTTTCTTAACCACCCCGTCCCACAATATAAGATGTTTTTGCTAGCTGTTTTAGCTTGCAAGAACATTTTATATTGTGGGATGGAGGGAGTAGATGATACATCGCTCTTTGCTGTGAGAATCTTGTTAAAATGAATATATAAATATGTGCTAAAATCAATTAAACTTGTGTTATGTACTATTCAGTGTCAGATTTGTCATTTTTCTATCTGAGCAATAATTAAAATTTTGATTTATATTTTTGTGACAATATACATTGATGTTGTTCCAATGCACTATTTTTCCGGATTCTTTCAAACATTTTTTAATATGCGACAAGAGACTGGTGCACCGCTAGCACCAGTTGCCCCAGTGCACCAGATATATCCTCTCCTGGCCGGCATCTTCCATCGCACAGTCAAAAGGTCACCTCCTTGCCGTACGGGCACCGACCAATAGGACCTGTGATTCGCTCACTTTTAAGTCAAGTGACTTAGGGTTACTCCCTCTACAGTAGTGATCTAAACGCTCGTATGTTTCTTTACAGAGGGAGTACATGTCGGTGACCTTAAAATCACTTGATTTAAATTCAACGAATGTGTGCTCTCCAGTAACTGGTAAATTTTCTTCTTCATAATCTTAGTTAGCGAATTGATAGCCCTACTAAGTTCTTGCAGCTAAGACCTTGTATTGCACCCACAAATTACATGGAACCTGTATATGGCTAGTCATCAATATCATCGGGCTGTTTGGTACTCCCTCCGTTCCAAAACAAGTGTCATGATTTTAGTTCAAATTTGAACTAAAATCATGATACTTATTTTGGAACAGAGGGAGTAGTAATTACGACCGACTTCTAGGCACAGCTCCATTGGAGATGTTTGTTCTGCTCATGGCATCTGTCATAATTTTTTTGAGTTTGTTATGCCTTACTTGTATATCTATTTATAGGGATGATTTAGATTTGTTTCGTTAAAATTGCAGCTTCTTGCTAATGTGTGCAGAAGAGAGCTATTGTAGACATATCTATCTATCTATCTATCTTTCTATTAAAAACAATAGAAAATGGAGCCATCACATTTTTCCACATAAAAAAACCAATCTACTCCATTAATTATATGGTGGGTCTGAATTATAATGGTCGTGTTAAGCGTTAGCCTAGAGTTTGTCTTTTAATAGAAATGGGGAAAACAACACAATAGACGAATCAGAAGGAGCAGAGCAATTGCAATGGATGATTTTTTTTGTTTTCAACTAATCCAACAAGCTACACATAATAGTGATTCAAAATTCACGTATGATAAATTTCACTCGCACAAAGTTTCTAATTATCTCCTCGCACAGAAAAGTTTCCAATTATCTCACCACCAATTATAAAGGTCATGGATTCTCTTCATATTTGCTTCCTCGATGTTGCAAATGAGGAAAATCATATGCCATCAATTTGTATTGTACTAGATGCAGTCAAAATACATATTCAAGTGGTTGAAATATATAAACATGTTTTAATATGTCATAGCCTTTTATCGGAAATATAAGGTGTATAGTTAAACACACAACAAGCTTTTGGAACCTTTACCTACATTTAATAAAAATATAGACTGAGTAAGCTAAATTAATTCCATTTTATTTGTACTTTTAATTTTTGAAATATACTACAAACAAAAAATATAATCAACATTATATGCTGGAGACTATGAAAAAGTCTCACGAGCCTTCTATCCCAGGACAATGGGAATCGTATAAAAAACAAGTCATGTAAAGAATACACCACTCTTATGCACATCATATTTAAAAGAAAATAAAAATAAAAAATTAGTTTTAATTAGCAGTACTTCACATTAGGTTAAAAAATAGTTAACTGAAGAATGAAATTCTAGATGTTCATGGAGGGAGTGGTAGATAAAAATATTCGATAGACAAAGAATACAACTCTCTTTCCCATCTAGAGATAAACAAATTATTTTTTGTATGCGAGTTATTTGATTTATATACAAAGTCAATCTAAACATAAAAATGTAGAATAAATTAAAGTAAACTATATAGCAAGAGATATCAACATGAGTAGAGAAGTGTGAAACTAAGGTATAGGCTTGAATTGGTAGCCACTGTCGAAGTCCGCGGTAGCCATAACCAACAATAAGATAGTCAAGTTTGAAGAATCAAATAGTATGTAAGTTCTTTCATTTATGCAGCTGCAATAGTACTTGATAAGGGAGCTATATATTGTTGCAGCTGCAATAGTAAAGGTTGGAAGCAACAAATCATGTCAACTATGTAATAAAGTTGTTTCATTTATGCTAAAAATAAAATACAAATTACATAGATAGAGTTAGTGTAATGGTATGTCCCGGGAATTTCCAACAAATATAAAATGATAACTATATTAAACTATTGATTTCCATTCAATACCATGTAGTATTTAGTGGCGAATGATCGACATCAAGCAACACGTCTCAGATGTATCAACACGATTTGCTTAGGTAGCTCTATCGACGTGTGTGGAATCAACTGTACAGAAAAGCTGTTGACACCAGTATAAAAGAGTGGAGCTAAGGGAATGTGAATTGGCGGTTAATGTACAAGTTCACAACAGCTAGACCCAATGATGGAAAAGTAGATTTAAAAGAATAAAATAGTATTTACATGTACCAGGACTGAGTGCCAAAACATATATATTATATTAAAATTCCCAATGAATATAAACTAATAATTATATATTTTTACCTAGAAACCTATATGGGAGGCTAGATAGTTTACTAGATATAAACTAAGACTCAAGTCCATGTGGATCCCACATGAGTTAGGCTCACTTTCTTATTGATGACTATCATTGACATAGATGTCAAGTGAAATATGTGAAGCAATAATGCTCATCACTAGATGATACCCTGCGCATTGCTGCATGAAATATTTGAATGACATTTGGTTGTATGAAACATGCATATTTGGATCAATAATATATGAACTAAAACTGAAAATACATATTCTAATTGTACTTGATTATTGTATAATTATTTTGTTAGGAATATAAGTAGCACAATATAATGAAAAACTTTTTCCATGCATGTTGTGGTGGACCTTATATGAGGTGACATGCGTGGTGAGGTGGATATGTGCATGTTGAGATAAATAAAAGCAGTGGGGACTAATAATGAGTTTTTTTGCATGCATGTTGAGGTGGGTCTTTGACGAGGTAACAAGTGCATATGTTGAGATGAGAAGTAGTGAAAATCAACTACTTTGATATATAGGATTAGAGAAAGCATGCTAGGATGGTAGGCGTTGTTAAAAATGTAAGTCAATTCCGTCGTAATAAGACCGGCATCCTTTAGTGTCTAACAACATGCCAATAGTAAAAAGTAGCATCATAGATTATGATTGACAAGAATCTGGATGGCGATACTTCTCTACCATAAGTGGTTAAACATATACAACATATATTGATTTATCAAGTAAAAAATAGACCGTCATCTACAAATTTATCGAATCATATTCATTTTGAAAAATAACTTTATAAAGTCTAGCCACACAAAAGCGTGAGTTCATCATGCTAGTTTATTTTAAAGTCAAATCTTTATTTTTCTTGTGTCCGGGAAGTCATACGGGATTGCGTAGTGAGCATCCTCCAAACATGGTTTGAGTCATTGTTGTTGTGGAGTTTCTTGTCAATGCCCTTCTGAGATTACATTTCTTCAATTTAATGTTTTGGAATTTATGCAATCCCTGCCCGATGGTCCAATTAAAATTTTGTATACTTCTTTCATTTTGCTATACAATATGTTCAATTCCTGCCGAATGTATGTATTTTCCATTATATTTCTTTTGGTTTATATACTTCTTTCGTTTTGCCAGATATTTTGTTGTTGTCATAAACTATACAATCAATCAACTGACTGATTTTCCTTGTTGCCAATTAGTGGTGAGATCTGAGCCACCCAATCACTCAACTGATTTCGTTGTTGCCATAAACTACAACGCTATCCATAGTTATCAAATTACTAGTTTACAAGTCCTACGCGTATACCTAGGTTGCCAATTTTATCATCCTAATATAAACTATATAACACAAAAATTATACAGTTTGAAAATAGAACATCTGAAGTTTATATTGTTATATTTTTTGTAATATATGACTTGTATTAGATTGGTCAAATTGACGATCTAGAAATACGCGCACGCCCTGTAAACTGAGAGAGAGGGAGTACCAAAGATTACACCGATCAATAACTTATTTTGTTGATTACATGGTGCTAGATATAAATGAGTGCGAGCAACCAGGAGGAAGTCGGTGCCTTGGTAAATGCACCAATACGCAAGGATCTTTTAAGTGTGGGTGTCCATCAGGAACCCAGGGCGACCCCAACCTGAATGAAGGTTGCATCGTCCCTTCGGTCATAGACACAGGTCAGTGTCGGTGCAATCTTTTGTCCACTTCTCTTATAAGACACTTTTACATACTCCCTCCGTTGTTTATAAATTCTTTGAAAAGTCAAACATATTACAAATTTTGATTAAGTTTCTAGAGAAAATTATTTATATCTACAATGCCAAATACTATGAAACTACATCTTATAATGAATCTACTAAGATATATTTGGCATTTTATACTGTATGTATATGTTTTTCTGTACGAACTTGGTCAAAGTATGTGAGTTTTGACTTTTAAAAATAAATCTACATACACTACATTTTGGAATGGAGGGAGTATTAATTACTCATGCAAATCTGATACTACCAGGTAACTGCAACACGTCATGTGGTGACGTGAAAGTACCGTACCCTTTCGGCATGGGGCCCCTCCACTGCTACAGACCAGGGTTCAACCTCACCTGCGACACAACAAGCGAGAACATCACACGGCTGCTGCTCGGCGACTATGGAGACTTTCAAGTCCTCGACATCTCCCTCACGAACACCACGGTGCGTGTCGTTCACACTGGTGCCTTCTTAGGCCTCACCTCCCGAGAAGACACTTTCTGTTTCGAAGATGTTTTCACGCAACCCTGGGAGAATCCCTACTCCCTGTCGACCCGTAACGAGCTCATCCTCATGGGATGCAATGCCAAGGCGACGCTGCTTGCGTCCGACAACAAAGCCATCCTTACCGGATGCGCCTCCTTCTGCTCCTCCGACGTGAATGGCACCTATGCTACGACGGTGGCAAGGCGCAACCACGACACGTACTGCTATGGCATGGGCTGTTGTCAGGCACGCATCTCCATGTCCAAGTACGGCGTGCTTGGGGCATTGAGCTTAGAAGGGCTCGACCGAAGCAACGCGCTAAATCCGAAATTGACATATGTTTTAATCGCAGAGGAAGGGTGGTTTGATTTGGGTAGGTTGTCTGACGAGCTGGCGCGGACCATTCAGCACCAGGAAATTCCCATGATTCTACAGTGGGAGGTCTTGCTGCCCGGCTTTCCTCCGGCTAAAGTGAGCTCGCAGCAGCCCAATTGCCCCGCAGAGGTAGCCGATAGCATCTGCAAGAGCGAGCACAGCCACTGCGTACAAGAGAGACGTGGCTATTCGTGCCAATGCATGGACGGCTACCAGGGCAACCCCTACCTCGTCGATGGATGCCAAGGTTAGTTAAGTGTATCTATACATCTACTCCCTCTTTTCGGAATTACTTGTCATAGAAATGAATGTATCTAGACGTATTTTAGTTTTAGATACAACCATTTCTGAGACAAGTAATTCCGAACGGAGGAAGTAGTAGTACCAGCTTGCTGCTTACGCTTCTATGCGTGCGTCAAGTTAATTTGGCTCAATTGTTTCTCTATGATGTAATGTAACTAATGAAGTTAATGTAACGTTTTGTCTCCGGCTCCAGGTGGCCGCCGCCGGTTATTATTTAGGGTTAATTATCCTTTTGCCCTCAGTGGTGTTCATGTGCTCAGTTTTGCCCTCAGATGCGAATTGTGCTCAGTTTTGCCCCTAGTCCGTGCGCACCGACTCGTTCCGTGAACTCTGCCGTCTCCGTCAGGTCAACCTTTTGACTCGGCCCTTACAGGTGGGACCAGGCGGCAGAAACGGCCAATTTTATTCAGACCGTTGCACGCGTGGCTTGTGGGACCCAGCAAAGAGCCGTTGAGCAGAGAGCCGTTGGCGGGTGTGCTATATAAGCGGGCGACAGCGGTGGTGACCACGGCGACAGAGAGCACGGCGGTGACCACGGCGAGAGAGAGAGCACGGCGGCGGGAAGCTAGCTGTGGAGGGCGCGGCGGTGGGAAGCTGGCAGTGGAGGGCGCGGCGGCGTTGAGATCCCCTTCGGCTCCGAGCTCCATGTCTTCCTCAAGCTCCCGCGCCACCTCGCGGATGCAGAGCCGGGCGCGTGTGGACATGCCTGTCTTCGTCTGTCCGCGGTGCCGGGCGGGCGTTGATCGAAGGGTTTCTCAGACACCGAGGAACCAGAATCGTCCGTTCTACGTGTGCAGCGAGAATGGGGTAAGAATCGGGGCAATTGCACCATTTTCGTCGTCGGGATGTTTGAGCAATGGGTTGATCTGTTTAGTGTTCATGCAGGTGACATGCTTCTTTCTTTGGGTCGATGCTCTGGCCAAGACTCTGATGAATGAACTGCAAGAAGAGCATGAAGAATGGTTGCGCATGTTGCCACGAACGGCAGTGGCCACACCACGAGCTTCGGAAGAAGAGATGGATGGCGAAGCACGCACTGACAGAGAGCTAGCTATTGAGCTTAGGATGTTGAAGAAGAAGGTTAGGAAGCTTGAAGATCAAGCACTACCAATACCCATTTGCAAATACTTTTGGGCATTTGTAGGTATGGTAATCGCACTGGTTGTAATGTTGAAAATGTATGGAAAGGCATGAATTATGAAGGAATTTGTAATCTTGAAATTGTTTGAGAAAATTCACCTAGTTTAAATGTTGGTTAAAGTTGTTTAAATGTTGAAACAAAAAGAGAAGAAGTGACCAACATTTAAATATGTTGAAAAAAAGAGAAGAAATTAGGAATTCAGAAACTTTTGATCAATGAAATGCAGCTCTCTGCTCTGCCTTTCTGTCCAAACAAAGGTTGCTCTTGGGCCAAATTCAGAGCGTAGAGCCAAGTGCAGGCTAGACTAATGGGCCAACTGCATCCAATTAGGCCCATTCAGGGGTTTTCTTGCGTATTTTTTTGTTTTCTATTCTGATTTAATTTAGGCAGTAAATCATAATGCTGAAACTTTTTGTGGAAGCTAATTGAATTATTCCGGAGCCAAACAATTAATGTTAGAAATTTTTTGGAGCTGTTAATTAATCCAATTCAAATACACCGTGATTTAAATCAAAGACCAAAATGTCATGAAAAATGTGCCTCAGCTCTGGTAGAGGTTTACGCCAGGTGCCAAAATAAATGAACATTTTTTAAGGGTATTACATTGAGAAAAACATAATATGTCTAAAAAATGAAGGGTGGAAAATGCACAAAAAATTGGTGCGCCTGGGGACTCGAACCCAGGACCGCGTGGGTTTGTGGTGTTTAGGGCTACGCTGGTAACCGCTAGGACAGATGGCAAGACTTTGACATGGGTAGGGAAAGAAGGTATACATAGTGAGACTGTGAATTTTTTTTTTTAAAAAATAGTGAGACCGTGAATGTTGCACACGCGTGAGAGTGGTTTTCCTTTGCTTTGCACTTAAATTTTGGAGGGTTGGAAGATTGAAAATGTATGTTGCACTACCACATGATTTTGGTCAGAGTGGCACTTGGTTTAGGGTTAGAGTGGCACTTGGTTTAGGATTTAAAGGGAATAAATTTGCATGTTAGTTCATGACTTTTTGTTTGAATGAAACAGAGGGCTTCTCACCCCCTCCGAAAACCACAAGTTCTCGAACTTCATGACTTGTTTAGGGAAGAAATGATAAGTTTGGGCACGAACATTTTTTAACACACATAATAAGATGGAACACACCATACCATTACAACTTAGATAAGTTCACGGACAGTTCACGGACACATGATGAAACATGACACGACACGACACGACATAGAAAAGCAACAAAATAAAAAACCAAACATGACGAGCTTGACTCCGGGCTTGAACATCTTCATCTTGACCTCCTTCTTCCACCTTGGCCGCGCGCGCCCCTTCAACACCGTCTTCATCTTCACACCTCCTCCTCCTCGTTGTAGGGAAGGGAGTGCATTTGGCCTGGAGCGGGGAAGATGCGCTCGTAGTTGGTGTAGATGTTGTAGACGGTGAAGAAGATGGCCTCGCAGCCGCACCAAAAGACTTGGCCGAGGAGCTCGCGCGCATCAAATGGGTTGGTGAAGGTGACCGTGAGCAGTAGGAGGATGCCGCCGCGGTCACGAACCTCGTTGAGGGTGAACATCCTCGGCGAGCCCCGTGGGAGGTGGGCATAGCCGGCTCTGAGGAAGGCGCGGGTGAGTTCGACGGAACCCCTCCACCTTGAAATAGCCCACACACGGAGCTCCCTCTCCACGAGCACGCCCGGTGGGTAGCGCAGCTCCGGCACCACAGGCGGACGGCTGAAGGTCGGCCCGTTGAACTGCATCTTCTTCACTTGGTCTCGCTTGGGGAGGGCTCGGTCGCTTGGGTGTTTGAAGTTGGAGAGGATCGGATCTGGCTTGTGGGTGGGAGAGGAAGAGAGGCACCCCATTTATAGGCCTGTGGGTGGGAGAGGAAGAGAGAAAGGATGAGAACGGTGCGTGTGTGAATCCGGACGCGTGTGTGTATCCGTTACGTTTTGCACACTTAAATTTTTGCACGAAAACGATGCATCTTTGACCGGGCAGTGCATGTGAACCGATGCCCTGAACCACCTAGCTCGCCTCGCTAGCCTAGCTCGCCTAGCGCGCCTCGCTCGCCTCACTCGCATGCATGCACGTCGCCGCCTCCCGCGCATGCGCAAACCCACGTAGCCGCCTCCATGCATGCAAGGCCTGGAAAGGTTGAGACGGGCTATTTACTGCAGTCTCAGGCCCAGACAACGAGACGGCCCAACGGTCCATCCAGCGCGCCCGATATTTGTTAAAAAAACAATCTCCCAGCCAATCAGATTGCATCTCGCGGATCGCCCCCCTCCTCCCCGCAGATTCCTTCTAGAAGGGTTAGATCGACGGCCCTTGATCACCGCTAGGGTTAGATGAACGGTCCTTATTCAGTGCTAGGGTTAGCGGGCTTTGGGAGGGGTTTGGAGCAGTCAAAGCTATGTTTGACCAGATTTCAAATGAGCATAATAAATTAAATAAAAATCAGAAAAATGAAAAACCTGCGCACATAGTCTTCTTATGTCATATACTAACGATTTAAGTTGATAAACAAGCTTTACATACATTTAAATGATAAGTTCATGTGTATTGTATGATATCTCGAGTATCTCAAACTCTCTTGTATGAAGTGAAGAGAAGTGTTTTGGGGAAATGAACATGAAAATTTCAAAAAACTCACCACAGCTTCATTTTGGAGTGACTAAGAAGGATCCAGGCTTAGTTTTTCATTTTGATGTTTTACACTTGTTTAAATCTTGGTCAAAGTTAAGTTTGACCAGAATTCAAATGAGCAAAACAAATTTAAAAAAAATCAAAAAATGGAAAAACCAGCGCACATAGTCTGTACATATAGAATATATGTGTAGGAAAGTTATTTGACTGATTTAGATAAGGTCGAAAAAAACCTTGCTTAGAAATGAGGCCGTTTACCCTACCTTTGGACCCCTCTTTTTAGCACATTTTTCATGAAAATTTCAAAAACCTCACCACAACTTCATTTTGGATTGACTAAGAAGTATCCAGGCTTAGTTTTTCATTTTGATGTTTTAGACTTGCTCATTGAAACATCATCCAACATATATTTAAACATCATCCAACAGATATTTAAAAAAATCAAAAAAAGGAAAAACCATGTGCTCATTGAAACATCATCCAACAGATATTTAAACATCATGTCAAACATACTTCTAACATAGGTCCAACATCATCCAACAGAAATACAACATGTAAAGTGATAAATGTTTCATAATACAACATCATTCCTTATTCATAATGTTTCATAATTGTTCATAGATAGCGTTGGGGCTTCTGTCTGTTCCTTGAGCTTCTTGTCATCACTTTGCTCCTCGTGCACCTTGTGCTCATTGTTTCTTCTCTTCTTCTCTTGGTTGTCGGTACCTTACGTGTCTTCTTCAAACCTACCATAGAGCTGTGCAAAACATAAAGGGTCCAAACATAAACGGTAATGAGATCGTGTCAAGTGATAGATGTACAGTAGTATTTGACCCTTGCAAGATTTACATACCTAGCAGAACTCACAACAACAGAAGGTTGGTCACCATTTGGAGCCTCACTTGGATCATCATTTGGAGCCTCACTTGGATCACCATGATCACCATTTAGAGCCTCACTTGGATTACCATTTGGAGCCTCACTTGAATCCGGCTGTTGACCATCATTTTCATCATCTGTTGAGGCAACCGGCTGTTGACCAACATTTTCATCATCTGTTGAGGCAACCGGCTGCTGACCAACATTTTCATCGAAGCCTTCATCGAAACTCTCTCCGAATGCTGGATCTACTGTGTTATCACAATACTTACCGAAATGACCAGACCCACCACATCTTGTGCACTTACGCTTCCTCGCTCCAAGTCCAGCTCCTTCGCTGCGAGGTCTTATTCGACTCTTCCTTGGTCTACCTGCTGCTCTCTTCAGAACTGGAGCGCAAAGCTTGAATCCAGGGTCCATCATGTCCCATTGTTGTTTTCCCTCCATAGTAGGCAAGGCATAAGCATATGTGGCTTTGAACCTTGCAACAGAGTAGTAATCATGCACATACTGCTGTATGTTCCCTGCTGGACCTGGGAGAGAAGTGATGAAAAACAAGGCATGAATGCATGGCAACCCAGTTATCTGCCATTGCCTACAACTGCAAGTTCTAGCTTCTAAATCCACTGGATATCTCCATTCCCTCTTCTCTTTATCCAAATATGATATCTCTGCTGTGGTACCCGAGCAAAGCGTCATGTTCATTTCCAAGCCTGTTGTCTTCTGCTTCAGTTCATTCATCACGGCAGGGATGATAATGTGGCCCATGAATTTTGCCTCGGCTATTCCTGCACGATAATGAAATTTCTGCATGTATTCTATCCTTATTCTGTCAAGCAAATCCACCACATAATGACCCTTTAGTTTCCGGATCGTTGAGTTGAAAGACTCTGCTAGATTATTGTGCACATAGTCAACTTTGCTCACTTCACTGAATTGGCTTCTAGCCCATAACTTGGAGTGGTGTGTTTCCAAGTATTCTTTCACTTTGGGATTCATGTATAACTGCCTCAAGTGGTAGTTGTGCTTCTTCACACTGCATGTCAAAGATGCTGGCCATAAATTGTCGGTATACACCTTTCCTTTGAATTTCTTCATGAAATTTGCAGCAAGGTGACACATGCATTCCCTATGCTCTACTCCAGGGAACACATTGTCCACGGCCACTTCTAAACCTTTGCAGGCATCTGTATGAATGACCAACCCATTGGGATGTGCAATAGCCCGGCGGAGATTATGCAAAAACCAAGTCCAGCTCTCCTCAGACTCTGTCTCTAGCACACCATAGGCAACTGGAAATACAAAACTATGTGCATCAACTGCACAAGCTGCTACTAACTGTCCTTTAAACCTTCCTGTGAGAAAAGTGGCATCAATAGCCAAATAAGGCCTGCAGCCTGCCAAAAAACCCCGGCGACAAGCCTCAAAGCAGACAAAAACCCTTCTAAAACATTCCTTGGTCTTTGTCACTCCCCTGAATGTGTACTCCACGGTGTGGTGATCAATATCTACAATACTACCTGGGCTTGTCCTCTCCACTTCACCTTTGAATGAATACAACAATTGAAAACTTTCCTGCCAGTTACCATAAATAGAATCCATAGCATGTTGTTTACCATTGAACAACCTCATGTATGGTAAATCTATCTTGAACTTATCTTTGATGTTCTTCTGCAATTCCTTTGGACCCACTTGCTAGTTTTCTTTCACCCACTTTTTTACTTCTTCTGCCACCCATCTTGACTTGGCTCTACTGATTGTATCCTTCCTAAGGGTTGATTCCTGACATGTGTGCTTAAAAGGATTCACTTTGACCTGAACATTAGTGCTATTCCGCATTTTAGCTGCAAGCAGCCTCCATGGACAACCCTCAGTCGGACAGTGCACTCTGTAACGTACTTGATCGCTCTTGTCAACTTTGAAAGTATGTTCTACCTTGATGCAGTATGTCACAAGTGCATTTCTACACTCATTCATGGATGCAAAAACTGTACCTTCTTCCATTTGAGGGTTCAAAGGGTCCCATTGAACAGCTGCAAGGTCTTCGTCCTCACCCATCGCGTCATCATCCACACGGACTGCATTGTGAGCCTCATCTTGGTTTTCAGCCCTAGGTGCCCGTCGTAAATTCTGAATAACATCAGAATATAACTTCTCTTCATCAACCCCAGAATTGTAGCCATCAGGCTCCACTTCAAGGGGGACCCTACTGCTGTTGCCCACACTTGTCGAGCCACCACGTCGCCGTGCACCAACTGAACTGTTCTGGCTAGAGATGCCATTACGACGACTTGATTCTCCCCGAGATGTTGCACCCGCCATCCTAGGTCCAAATGCCTGCTCAAGCACATCAACTTGCAGCCTCACATGGAAATTATCTTTCTCTTTATGCCTAATAAACATGGTAGCTAGCTCTTCATCATTACTAACTGTCACCCAATTATTTCCCCCATCATAGTATTTGTAAACCACTTCATCAAGCAAACCCCAAGGATATTGGCTACAAATTACCTCCCCAAATTGTCTGAAACTCCAATTACTAGCCATTGGCAACCGATAATCAAAACCTCCTTGGTATTTCTTCTTATCCTTTGCATCGAACATGTACCGGTCCCTTCTAATGTGCACCATGAAAGCAAACCGCAACTCCATCCTAACCGGCGAAAAACAGAGACGCAATCAGCACACTAATTGGGCAAACCTACTCGAATCGAGTGTTCAAATGCACAACTAAGCTCAATCTAAACAAGAGGCGAGACTTACCCCTCGGGAACCCAGTCGTGGACGCGGCGGATCTCCGGCCCGATGCCTGCCTCGCCAAATACTCCGGGGTCGCCGCTGCTCTCCATTTCGCCCTAGGGTTCTTCCTCCTAGTTCAAATAGCTCCAGCAGCCCCCCACCTTTGAGCGCTCCGGCCGGGCGCACGGAAGGAGGCCGCGCCGCGGGTCGAGCAGGTGGCGGGCGCCCCACCCGTGGCGTCGCAGGAAGGTGGTGGGCGTCACAATGAGCCGTGGAGCGTAGGCGCAGGGAGGTAGCGGCGGAGCAGGGCGTGCAGTTGGTGGCGGGGTAGGTGCTGGCCGCGGCGCAGGTGGCGGCGGCGGCGGCGCACGACAGCCGGCCGGGCGGATGGGTGTGAGCTAGAATGATTTGGGGATTTAGTTGCAGGGGCCTACATGTCAGCTCCAGACCCACGTCCACGCGGTCCCACGTGTAAGCTCCGGACCCACAACTACTAACGCCGGCGGACGGAATGGACTCAAATATGGCCGTTTGGCCTCGTCGTAGTTGCTGTGCACGGACTAGGGGCAAAACTGAGGACAATTTGCATCTGAGGGCAAAACTGAGCACATGGACACCACTGAGGGCAAAAGGATAATTAACCCTATTATTTAAAGGTGAGCAGCACTGCACTAGCTCTAGGAGGATTATTGTTCTTTTTGTTCCTTCTGAGCTGATGAAGACAACTAGTCAGTGTTACCAGTACTTATTATGTGAAAAAGTAGTAGTATAATCCATCCTGATTATTAATCGACTTAATTAGCTTGCTGTCATTAAAAAACATCCTAGTAGTTTGTTGATATAGTTCCTTCATTCCCTATATTAAACACAAGCCGTAACTTGTTTTGAGTACACTTTGTCGATTCCTAGAAAACGGATAATGATATTTGTATTTTTGCAGATAAAGGTGTCATCATAGGAGTTGCCAGCGGGGCGGGCTTTGTACTTCTGATTTTTATCGGGCTCTTTATTTCCAAAAAATTGAAGCACAAAAGGGCACAAATGTTGAAGCGAAAGTTCTTTGAGCAGAACCGTGGTCAATTGTTGCAACAATTGGTATCCCAAAGAGCCGATATTGCAGAAAGGATGATCATACCTTTAGAAGAGCTAGAGAAGGCAACAAATAACTTTGATAAAGCTCGTGAGCTTGGTGGTGGAGGGCATGGCACCGTCTACAAAGGAATTTTATCAGACCTCCATATTGTGGCTATCAAGAGACCAAAGAAGGTGGTTCAAAAAGAGATTGATGAGTTTATAAATGAGGTTGCTATACTGTCACAAATCAACCATCGGAATGTGGTAAAACTCTATGGTTGTTGTCTTGAAACAGAAGTCCCAATGTTGGTCTATGAGTTCATATCAAATGGAACCCTTTATGATCATCTTCATGTTGAAGGACCAAGATCATTGTCATGGAGCGACAGGCTACGAATAGCAATTGAAACAGCTAAATCCCTAGCATATCTTCACTCGACAGCTTCAATACCAATCATCCATAGAGATATCACGTCAGTTAACATACTTTTGGACGATACTCTAACAACAAAGATAGCAGATTTTGGAGCTTCAAGGTATATTTCAGTGGAGAAATCAGGGTTAACAACCATGGTGCAAGGTACCATCGGATATTTAGACCCTATGTACTTCTATACAGGGAGACTTACGGAGAAAAGTGATGTCTACAGTTTTGGTGTCATGGTTGTAGAACTGTTGACCAGAAAGAAGCCATTTTCATATTTATCCCCTAGCGGTAATGGTATTGTTGCACATTTTGCTATGTTATTTGCAGAAGATAACTTGTCGCAGATACTAGATCCACAAGTTATAAATGAGTGGAGCAAAGAAGTCCATGAAATCGCTGCACTTGCAATAGCATGTACACAGTTAAAAGGAGAGGATCGCCCAACCATGCGACAAGTGGAGTTGACATTGGAAAACTTACAATCATCAATGCATATTGTTTCAGATAATGTGGTGGATGAGGAATTTGAGAATGACGTTATTCCAACAAATTGCCCAATGAATGAGCATGAAAGAGGCAGCGATGAGGATTCAACAAGACAATATAGTATGGAAGAAGAGTTCATGATATCATCAAGGTATCCTCGGTAGTTTGCACATGTTTTGGACATAGTTAATCTATCATGTCTGGTTTTCTGAAGATTTCTATTGAAAATGACATTGTTGGTCCCTTTTCTCGATCGTGTGTCAGTTTTGATTCTAGTTGTTTCTCAAGACTGTAATTCTATAAATTCAGATACCTTCAATAATATAAGTTGAGCATAATGGATAGCCCTTAGCCCCTTACTATACTTTTATGACATTATTTTACTTGTGTGTGTCATGTTTAGGAGTACATCATTTGCCCCCGCGTGCTCATTCCAACTTTGCCGAGAGAGTAGTTCTTTGTTTCCGCTTTGCGGTCATTAAACCTTCTCTCTCAATCAATAAAATTGCAAATCTTTTACCTTGTTTAAAAGAAACATGGAGGGGCGACCCAGACGGCCACGTGTAGGGCCAAACGCCTGCGCACGACAAACCATCATCAGCGATTCGTGACCGTCGATTCCATCGGAATTCCTCCGGCCGTGATTTTACATCGTTCCCTCGCTGCACGCTGCTTAGCCAGAACTGAAATCCAGTAGCGTGAGTGTTTGCTGCCCATGCCCAGCATCACAGGTGCCAGAATGGCGTGGCAGTGCGCAAGTATGAAAACCCATGATGCTACTTTGGATAAATGCAATGCCTGCTTAGTGATAGCACAACTCTTTTCAAGTGAACCGATTGGCTTTCCTCTTCGAACTTCCTCCCTCCACCCCACCAGCACCACGGGAGGATGCCACGGCCAAAGGCTTTGCGGTGGATGTGCACACAAGCAAAAAAAGACTAAAAGCTGAAATAAAATTTCTGAAATTTCGGCACTTTCAGTGGGTACCGATTTTTTTTAGGGTAGGGTACCAAACTATTTGTAACCTCAAAAATTCCAAGCTAGGTTCAAACAAAATTTAATAAAAAGTCAATAGAATTAGGTGAATTTTGATAGATCTAAATCCAAAAGAAAATATCTGAAATTTGTTAAATTTCACATATTTCAGTGACATACGGAAGTTTTCTGTTTTCAAAATTTAAAACCTCAGTCATGTTGATAACACTACTTGAATTTTTAAAGCAATTCGGTGACATGACATTGCATGTTTCGAGAACCAAAGTCATCTCGTATACACAAGGAGCATTTTCAGGGTTCCCACGCATCTTATTGGAAGAGTACAAACGAATTCTTTATTTCTCTTGCTGAACTGGAGAGACTCTTTTTCAGCTCATATGACTAATCCATCCTCAATCACTGAGTTCTTCAGCACAACCGTGATGCCGGACCGGATGTGGAAGCCTTCTGACGCCCTGTCTCCTTCCTGTACACCCTGCAAAGAACCCAACAGCAAACCACATGTTCAGTAATATTCGGACGACACCAACTCCGGAGGGTGGTTCACTAGAAATGATCAAATGAACAGTAGCATTTCAGACGAACGCTACAAAAATCTTATCAAATGAGAGCAACATTGGGGGATCATAGCTTATTGATACATATTCATTATGCGACTGTTCTTGAAGAAACAAGGTGGCAGAGAACATCATGCATACCTCGGCGTTAGCAATGGTCACATTCTTCCCTATCCTCGCATTCTTATCAATGATGCAGTTTCTGGGCAGAGCAAGAGGGAGACATTTGTCAGACAAGAGTAATACAACACGATTTCTAAGCTGGCGAGCGGTGAGCTAGGAAGTATATATGCGTGCGTACTGAATCGAAGTGTTCTCCCCGATCCCAATCGGAACCTTTCCTTCGGCCAGCTGGTCGCCTCTTTCCATGTCAGTTTCATAGAAATCAGCACCGAGCATTACCGTATCCTGAAGAAATGGAGAACCACATTTGCTGTTATTGTGGAAGGCTATAATGGATCCCTATTGGTGTTTATGCTTTTTGCAAGCAAGAGGCCTGACCTTGAGGTGTACGTTGGAGCCTATTCGAGAACGGATTCCAACGACGCTGTGCTCTACCCTGCATTTATCCAAGAAACATCCATGGGAAATGATCGAATCAGTGATCTGCAAATGGTATACAAATGTTAGGCGGCACGGCAACCAAATCGATTTCTGAAGAGTAACTGAACACTTATAGTAAGATATTGGTAACTAAGGGTGCAAAGGTAAAGCACGGTGATAATGATGGCACAATGTAATAGAAAGAATTTTGGGCTGTAAAAATGGCACACGCAGAATTTCAAGAAAAGAATAGTGCAAAATGGGAGTCATACTAGCCCAGAGGCAACACATACCTTACTAGTGCTGATCATAGATGGTGGTAGGTTTCTGCGTGATGTGTACATCGGTTTGCTAGCATCATAGAAGCTGAACTTTGAAGGCTGCATATTTTCACGAAAAAGATGATCACATGTTACGAAAGGTTCAGATTCCCACTTTATTTCTTGCAGAATAAAAGTTTTTTTGCTTGTTCATACGTATTATGACCATTAGTACATTGTATTTATCTCTTTTGTAGAGTGCTCTCTGTAATTCTTGCACCTTGTAAAGTGTCAGTCAGTGTATATATCTACTGCCTCATTCGCAAAAAAATAAATATATCTACTGCCTCACTGGGCCATACCAATAAACAATGATACTGCATAAGAGTAACTATTAACACCTTACACTGAATAAAACTAACACCAGAACCAATAACATAGTGGTGTAGGAAAAGAAGGGCAAAGACTGTAAAAGGATAACGAAATAAAGAGGCAGCTCGCCATTAGTTTGCACAGACTACCCATACCTGTTCAGCAAGGGCAAGATTTGCTTCAAAGAAGGATTTGATAGTTCCAATATCTTCCCAGTAATCATTGAAAAGATATGCCTGAAGTGTTAAATATTAGATACCGGCGACATCATATGGAAGTCGGCGTAGAAAAAACATCATATGGAAGTTAAGGTTTACAGAAAATAATACAACATAAAGATACAGTTTTAACATTTTGAAACAAAAAATTACTAGCGCAGTAATAGGGAACTGAAATGGCAATATTCTGGCAATGCCATCATCCTACTTTTCTGTCTTTCAATTGTGCAGTTTTAGATGCCTGACTGCAATTGAAGAATGCACCAGTAGGTGATGCTGTCACATGCTAGGTATCCACGTACCTTTACATTAATCTCTCTTGCTGCAGCTGGAATTATTTCAGACCCAAAATCATTTGCAGTAGGAAAACGCCATCTGACCTAACAAAAATGCACTGCATATTAAGACCTACTTGTGATCAAGTTGTTCTATGAAAAATGCACCTTACTACAACATAAGGTATTATCCCAAAAAGACTACAACATTAAATATTCGAAAATGAAACAGCTTGTTTTTAGTACTTTCCACGTTTATTGGAACTTAGGCAGTTTGCCTTGTATTTGGAGAACTGAATACTTTTCTTCAGGGAAGAATCAAATAGAATATTCAACTGACATTAAATTTAGGTCCAGTAAGTTGAATTGGCGTACCTCAAAAGATTTAGAAGTATCTCTTTCTTGAATATGTATACCCCCATTGAAGCTATGTATGGTTTCTTTTCTGCTTCCTCCTTCGGTAAGCCGAGGAGAGTGGTGTCAACTTGCTGCCAAAAACATATGTCCATGACCTTCTGTTTTATTTTATTTGAATGGCATTCTCAGTGCTGTACTAACTGATACACTGTGCACTTGGCCATCTAGAATGTTACTCTAGTGTGTGGACAGGAGAGGTGAGTGGCATGAAGAGATCAATACAACTTACCATTGCTTTTAAATCAGCTCCTCTCGGTTTTTCACTAAATGAAATAACTCTTCCTGTGCCGTCTATCTTCATTAGACCAAAATCAGACGCCCGGCTAACATTGAAAACAGAATTATTCATCTCTAATCCACAAGACACAAACTAACAGGGTGTTAAATCGAAGAGTTTATTATATGCTAAAAATCAAATATTTGCCTTAACACAGCAGTGGCAATTCATTTTTTTCAAAAACATTAAAAAAATTGAAGAAGAATTTCCTCTGCATGTAGATGATGCACAGTGGAAGGCCACTTGTGACTTTATGCACATTAGCCACTGAAATAGAAAGGAAATCACCTGCCATCAATAGGCAAGCAACAGATGCTGATGCCCACGTTTCTCTGCCGATGACTCTGCATGTGGAATCGCCACAACAATTTAACCAATCATTTGAACAAACAAGTGTGAAAAACAATCTTTTTGCGGTAAATTACCTGAACAAAGTCCATGTAGTCCATACGGTAGAGGTGATCGCCAGAAAGAATCAGCACATCCTCTATGTCTTTAGATTTGGCATCCTGAAAAGCAAAAAATAAAATAAAATACAGTGTTACAAGCATGAGGTTTCCAGTAGCGGAACCGAATGCATATCTGAACCCAGGTTCTTGATCCTGGAATTATATCAGTATGACAGGGGCAAGAGGCTCTGTGTTTTTTTAGAGTGGAAAATGGCTTTGTGCAAAACTACAATGGGGAAACCACACACCATGAACATTTTTCTACCTACCACGTGCACACTCCCTGCATCGCGATTCATCGTCTGTAGTGGTGAAAGAAAAATGCATCTCACTCGCACACGCTGAGAGAAAACGTACATCGAAAAGCCAAGCGAATTGCCGAACCGCGTCGGCGGTACCCTGAAACCACGTCTTTCCCTCCGATCCAGCCCTCTGAGTTGCTGCTAGAACCTGAAAAAACAGAACGGTTTCCACTCTGTTATCCCTGTTTCAGATAATCAAAGCAAGACCCGAAGATTCCTTGACGTAGTGCGTGATCTGCCATCCATGATACATTTTATGCCCTAAAGTATAAGATTTCTGAATTGAATTGCAGGATTTGGCACCTCGACGAAACCGTCTCCGAAGCCGACGCCATTGCTGAAGTTGTAGGCCCTGGAGAGGTGGCGGTTGAGGGAGGCGGAGTTGAACTGGGTGAGGACGTACACCTTGTTGATCCCGCTGTTGATGCAGTTGCTCATGGGCACATCGATGAGCCTGTACGCGCCGCCTATCGGCACCTGCGGCGGGTAGCACCAGCACAATCAGTGTCTGTCAAATAATCTACTCGCATTTGGCGAGTCGTGGAAAAAGAGGAGTGACAACTCACGGCGGGCTTGGCCCTGCGCTTGGTGAGAGGGAAGAGCCTCGTCCCGGCGCCGCCGCCGAGGATGACCGCCACCACCGTCCTCGGGTTCGTCGTCTCCTCATCCTCGGCCGCCGACTGAACAGCAAAGAGTCGTGAACTGGATGACCAGAGCTAGCTAGTGGCTGGGACTGAGAGGGACGGGGCACGTGTGTTACTTACGGCGGCTACGGCGGCCGCGGCGGCGGCGGACTCCGTGGTCGCGACGGACACGCGCACCGATGGGCGGCACTGGCGGCGGCCTTGGGGCGGCCGGACGCCCGCGCATCCGACTCCGAGCACGCCCCGGCGCGCGGCGGCGGCCACGGAGGCGGGGGCAGCGACGCGCAGGTCCATCGCGCAACCAATGAATCCGCCCGGCCGGGAGCTTGGCTTGGGCTGTGCTTCTTGCGCCGGCGGCGTGCTCGCGAGTGTCACGAGAGTGTGCGGTGGCCGCGTCCAATCCTCAGCTTGGCCTCACGATAGACTTGCTGCTTCCTTGGCGTTCCACGTGTTCACTTTGGCGTATGCGGAGAATCACGTGGGGCCTTTTTTTTGAAGGAGGGGCCATTTTTATTTTAGTAAATAGAGTTGTCTCCGAAAATGCTAGACTTACGGATTTTTTTTCTACACGAATTAACGGACCGGCCCTTCTCCCCTCACTCACTCTCAACAAAAAACTCGTAGTATCGTTCAAGTTGCCCCTCCTATTTCCATTACTAGAAACCACAATGTTTACGAAGCTACTAAGAGCAACTCTAGCACTTTTGTAAACCTCAAATAACTACTGTTTATGAAAAATCGAGGGAAAAACTCTCCAACAATTCCCTTAAACTAAGAAAATCTCTTCACTTTCCCATATTAAGGAGTTAATGATGCACGGGGATCGAGGGGTTGCCGTTAACACTCATGCGGGATCGAGGCACACATCGTCCATTTGATGAGATGTGGCATGTGTGGGGCCCTGGCCCACTCCCGCTCGCCATGTTGATTGTCAGGTCAAGGATGACACGTGGTAAGGTGGGCCCTTGGATAAGACCGGATAAAACTTCTTGGTGTAGCACGGGAGTTCCTCCCACCAATTGGCTGGCGGCGCAGAAACATTTCCGCGTGTGCAGGTCGGATGGCCCGACGTGCAGTCAAGCTTGAAGATCGGTTCAGGGGCTACTGATGGTGTCCTGGCCAAGGGGCCTCTCACCATGACGACTCTTGGCCTGGTGGGCCGAGTTTAGTACCCCCTCTGTCGGTTTCATCTTGGGCCACTTTGAGCGGCCCATGGCAAATAATAGGAGGACTCCAAAAGGCTTGGCGTGCAACACAAGAAGTTGTGATCATGGAGGACTCTGTCTCCCCATACGTAGCCGACTGAGATGTATCCTAGGGCCCCTGGTGTGCTATATAAACCGCGGATCGGGCTTTTTGATAGATACATTGAGAATCACTTGGTACTTTGTACTTTGTACACACCCCAACACAATAAAGCAAAGAGCGAGACGTAGGGTATTATCTCCTTCATGAGATCTTGAACCTAGGTAGAACCCCCATCTTTGTCACCATCGTTCTAGGTCACCTAGCTAGGATACCCTACCAAGGGATTTGCCGGATTTAGCTCTGACACTTGGCCTTGCCATTCTATTGGTAAGAGTTTTGGTAGACAAACATGCGCAATGAGAAAAATGGTTTTCCTGAACTCGTGGCTCGGGTTCCAACTCCTCAAATCGTTAAAAGAGTGGAAGAGGCTTCTTCGGTTAATTCACGAAAACACAAAGTGCTGATTTGGCTACACATAAGACTCTCACACCTCTATGAAAAGGACATAATTGAAGTTCTCTACAATATCATCATCATGATCATCATCACTTCCCCAGAGAGCGACTCCTAATTCATGGCGGACAACCCCACAAGATCGCTCCAAAACATAGTTTTTAAACTGGACCAACAATTAAACTTGTGAGCCTATCGGTTTAGGTCTTTACTTGTCGACCTGCCAGTTCAATAGGTTCATTAACAAAAAGAACATAATATTTAAGTCATTTTTCTAAAAAAATACCTTTCATCAAATGAATACACTCAATATTAGATTTAGTCCATTAATAATTCACAAAATGTAGCTATTTCAGTTGGTATTTTTTTATCAAATGGGCCACAAGGTCCCCATCTTCATTAAGAAAATGGAGTCTCCAGATCACACATAGCCCGGCCTGAAAGACGCATCACTACAAAGGGAACATCCCCTGACCACATCTAAGGGATGCCAAAAGAGATAAGGCAACAACAGAAGGCAAACTACCAACTTAATCTACAAATCCCTCTAAATTCTAGAATAACATAATATCAACAACCAAAATCATCGTAGTCTTTGAATGTTGGCCCCCCAACCAAATGCCCTTCCGAAGGTATTACTCACCACCTCGGCTAGCCTTTTAGACACTTCATTAAGCATTCTTTGCACACCTTTTCTCCGTAGAGCAGTCCAGGAGTCCAGCAAGGAGCACACAGTAAAAAAAAATACATTAGTAGGTTCAGGGGAAAGCACACATTGCAATGCCAATAGATATAACAGCTCTATCTTCGCTAGTATGAGCTGGCAGCCAATTTTGACACAAGTCAAAGAACGAACAAAGGAACTTTGGGGTTACCAAATGCACCACAAACCACAGTCCAGAAAGATCTAGCAAAAGAGCATGTGAAAACAGGATGATCAATACCCTCTCGAGCACCACAGAACTAAAAAATATTCATCCATGTTCACCCTTTTTTCTAACATTATTCTTGGTTAAGATCCATCCTTTGATCACTAAACACACAAATGTTTTCGCTTTTAGAGGCATTTTTATTTTCGAAAGTAGCTTAAAATGAAAGACAACATTCTTAGCAATAATGTACAGGTACAAAGATGATGGAAAAAGAAGCATGAAAGTAAAAAAAAATCTACGGAACACCCAAGATCCAATCTAGGAGATGCATAGCAACGAGAGGGGAGTGTTTCTACATACCCTTGTAGACCGAAAGCGGAAGCGTATATAATGCGGTTGATGTAGTCGTATAATGCGGCTTGAAACTGCATCGGTATTTTCCCAAAGAGGAAGGGATGATGCAGTACAGCTATAGTAGGTATTCCCCTCAGTTATAAAACCAAGGTATCAATCTAGTAGGAGAACCAAGCAATTCTCTGTAAACAGTACCTGCACACAAAGAACAAATCCTCGCAACCCAACGCGTAAGAGGGGTTGCCAATCCCTCCTCGGTAAAAAGATAGATTAATTTGTGATAGTTTGGGCAAATAGATCTGAATAAAACATGAAATAAAATAAAGAAAGAAAAAGTCCAGGAAGGTATTTTTGAGTTTTCGGGGTAATAGATCTAAAAACAAATGCGAATAAAAATAGATCTTGAAAGCAATATGATAAAAGATAGACCCGGGGGCCGTAGATTTCACTAGTGGCTTCTCTCGAGAAAATAGCATACGGTGGGTAAACAAATTATTGTTGGGTAATTGATACAAGATCGAATAATTATGACGATATCCAAGGCAATGATCAATATATAGGCATCACATCCAAGATTAGTGGACCGACTCCTGCCTGCATCTACTACTATTACTTCACACATTGACTGCTATCCAGCATTCATATAGTGTATTAAGTTCATGGAGAAATGGAGTAATGCAATAAGAACGATGACATGATATAGACAAGATCTATTCATGTAGGAATAGACCCCATCTATGTTATCCTTAATAGAAACGATACATGGGTGCCTCGCTGCCTCTTTTGTCACTGGGAGAGGAACCCGGAAGATAGAACCCGTCACAAAGCACCTCTTCCCATGGCAAGAAAAAATGATTTAGTTGGCCTAACTAAACCAAATATTCTAAGAAGAAATACAAGGCTATAAATAATCATGCATATACAAGATCAAAGAAGACTCAAATAATATTCATGGATATAGATCTGATCATAAACTCAAAGTTCATCGGATCCCAACAAACACACCACAAAAAGGTTTACATCAAATAGATCTCCAAGAGACCATTGTATTGAGAATCAAAAAGAGAGAAGAAGCCATCTAGCTACTGCTACCTCTTGAGCACTGCATTGGTTTTCCCTTGAAGAGGAAAGGGTGATGCAGCAAAGTAGCGTAAGTATTTCCCTCAGTTTTTGAGAACCAAGGTATCAATCCAGTAGGAGGCCACACGCAAGTCCCTTGTACCTACACAAACAAATAAGAACCTCGCAACCAACGCGATAAAAGGGTTGTCAATCCCTTCACGGTCACTTACGAGAGTGAGATCTGATAGAGATAATAATGATAAGATCAATATTTTTGGTATTTTTATGATATAGATTGCAAAGTAAAATAGATTGGAAACTTATATGATGGAAAATAGACCCGGGGGCCATAGGTTTCACTAGTGGCTTCTCTCAAGATAGCATAAGTATTACGGTGGGTGAATGAATTACTGTCAAGCAATTGATAGAAAAGCGAATAATTATGAGAATATCTAGGCATGATCATGTATATAGGCATGACGTCCGTGACAAGTAACCGACTCCTGCCTGCATCTACTACTATTACTCCACACATCAACCGCAATCCAACATGCATCTAGAGTATTAAGTTCATAAGAACAGAGTAACGCCTTAGGTAAGATGACATGATGTAGAGGGATAACCTCAAGCAATATGATATAAACCCCATCTTTTTATCCTCGATGGCAACAATACAATACGTGTTGTTTCCCTTTCTTTCACTAGGATCAAGCACCGCAAGATTGAACCCAAAGCTAAGCACTTCTCCCATTGCAAGAACTATCAATCTAGTAGGCCAAACCAAACTGATAATTCGAAGAGACTTGCAAAGATAACCAATCATGCATAAAAGATTTCAGAGAAGAATAAAATATTGTTCATAGATAGACTTGATCATAAACCCACAATTCATCGGATCTCGACAAACACACCGCGAAAAGAGTTACATCGAATAGATCTCCAAGAACACCGAGGAGAACTTTGATTGAGATCCAAAGAGAGAGAAGAAGCCATCTAGATCATAATATGGACCCGAAGGTCTGAAGTAAACTACTCACACATCATCGGAGGGGCCATGGAGTTGATGTAGAGGCCCTCCGTGATCAATGCCCCCTCCGGCGGAGCTCCGGAAAAGGCCCCAAGATGGGATCTCTTGGGTACAGAAGGTTGCGGCGGTGGAAATAGGGTTTCGTGGTGCTCCTGGATGTTTTCGGGGTATGTGGACATATATAGGAGGAAGAAGTAGGTCGGTTGAGCCACGAGGGGCCCACGAGGGGGGAGGGCGCGCCCAGGGGGGTAGGCATGCCCCTTGCCTCGTGGACACCTCGTCCGTTTCTTGACGTCGACTCCAAGTCCTCTGGATCACGTTTGTTCCAAAAATCACGCTCCCGAAGGTTTCATTCCGTTTGGACTCCGTTTGATATTCCTTTTCTGCGAAACACTGAAATAGAAAAAAAACAGCAATTTGCATTGGGCCTTGAGTTAATAGGTTAGTCCCAAAAATAATATAAAAGTGTAAAACAAAGCCCATTAACATCCAAAACAGATAATATAATAGCATGGAACAATAAAAAATTATAGATACATTGGAGACATATCAGCATCCCCAAGCTTAATTCCTGCTCGTCCTCGAGTAGGTAAATGATAAAAATAGAATTTTTGATGTGAAATGCTTTCTAGCATGTTCTTCAATGTATTTTTCTCTATTGTGGCATGAATGTTCAGATCCGAAAGATTCAAGATAAAAGTTTATTGTTGACATAAAAATAGTAATACTCTAAGTGTGCTAATCAAGCAATTATGTCTTATGAAAATACCATAGCTAAAGAAAACTTATCCCTAGGAAGTCATATAGTTTGGCCATGCTTCATTTTTGTCACACAAAATGCTCCCATCATGCACAACCCTGATGACAAGCCAAGCAATTGTTTCATACTTAGCCTTTTCAGACTCTTTCAACTTTTACGCAATATATGAGCGCGAGCCGTGGACATAGCACTATGGGTGGAATAGAATATGATGATTGAGGTTGTGTGATAAGACAAAAAGGGAGAAAGTCTCACATTGACGCGGCTAATCAATGGACTATGGAGATGCCCACCGATTGATGTCAATGCAAGGAGTAGGGATTGCCATGCAATAGATGCACTAGAGCTATAAATATATGAAAGCTCATCAAAGAAACTAAGTGGGTGTGCATCCAACTTGCTTTCTCACGAAGACCTAGGGCATTTGAGGAAGCCCATCATTGGAATATACAAGCCAAGTTCTATAATGAAAAATTCCCACTAGTATGTGAAAGTGACAAAATAAGAAACTCTCTATCGTGAAGATCATGGTGCTACTTTGAAGCACAAGTGTGGAAAAAGGATAGTAACATCGTCCCTTCTCTCTTTTTCTCTCATTATTTTATTTTTATTTGGGCCTTCTTTTCTCTCTTTTTTATGGCCTTTTTTTATCCGGAGTCTCATCCCGGCTTGTGGGGGAATCATAGTCTCCATCATCCTTTCCTCACATGGGACAATGCTCTAATGATGATCATCACACTTTTATTTACTTACAACTCAAGAATTACAACTCGATACTTAGAACAAAATATGACTCTATGTGAATGCCTCCGGCAGTGTACCGGGATTGCGATGAATCAAGAGTGACATGTATGAAAAATTAAGCATGGTGGCTTTGCCACAAATACGATGTCAACTATATGATCATGCAAATCAATATGACAATGATGATGCGTGTCATAATAAATGGAACGATGGAAAGTTGCATGAAAATATATCTCAGAATGGCTATAGAAATGCCATAATAGGTCGGTATGGTGGCTGTTTTAAGGAAGATATAAGGAGTCTTATGTGTTATAGAGCGTATCATATCACGGGGTTTGGATGCACCGGTGAAGTTTGCACCAACTCTTAAGGTGAGAAAGGGCAATGCACGGTACCGAAGAGGCTAGCAATGATGGAAGGGTGAGAGTGCATATAATCCATGGACTCAACATTAATCATAAAGAACCCACATACTTATTGCAAAAATCTACAAGTCATCAAAACCAAGCACTACGCGCATGCTCCTAGGGGGATAGATTGGTAGGAAAAGACCATCGCTCGTCTCCGACCGCCACTCATAAGGAAGACAATCAAATAACACCCCATGCTTCAAATTTGTCACACAATGTTTACCATACGTGCATGCTACGAGACTTTCCAAGTTCAACACAAGTATTCATCAATTTCACAATTACTCAACTAGCACACCTCTAATATTACCACCTTTATATCTCAAAACAACTATCAAGCATCCAACTTCTCTTAGCATTTAAAATTTATAACCAAAGTGAATTACCATGCTGTTCTAAAGGACTCTCAAAATGATATAAGTGAAGCATGAGAGATTAATTATTTCTAATAAAACCACCGTCGTGCTCTAAAAGATATAAGAGAAGTACTAGAGCAAAAATTATCCAACTCAAAAGATATAAGTGAAGCACATAGAGTATTCTAATAAATTCCAATTCATGTGTGTCTCTCCCAAAAGGTGTGTACAACAAGGATGATTGTGGTAATCTAAAAAGCAAATAATCAAATCATACAAGACGCTCCAAGCAAAACACATATCATGTGGCGAATAAAAATATAGCTCCAAGTAAAGTTACCGATGGACGAAGACGAAAGAGGGGATGCCTTCCAGGGCATACCCAAGATTAGGCTTTTGCTTGTCCTTCGATTTTACCTTGGGGTGCCTTGGGCATACCCAAGCTTAGGATATTTCCACTCCTTGTTCCATAATCCATAAAATCTTTACCCAAAACTTGAAAACTTCACAACACAAAACATAAAAGAAAATCTCGTGAGCTCCGTTAGTAAAAGAAAACAAACCACCACTTCAATGTACTGTAATGAACTCATTATTTATTTATATTGGTGTTAAACCTACTGTATTCCAACTTTTGTATGGTTCATAAACTCTATTACTAGCCATAGATTCATCAAAATAAGCAAACAACACACGAAAAGCAGAATCTGTCAAAAACAGAACAGTCTGTAGTAATCTGTAGGTTTAGAATACTTATGGAACCCCAACAATTCTAAAATAAATTTCTGAATGGGAGAAATTTATCTATTAATCATCTGCAAAAAGGATTAACTAAATAGCACTCTCCAGTAAAAAATGGCAGCAAATCTCGTGAGCGCTAAAGTTTCTGTTTTTTTACAACAAGATCGCAAAGACTTTCCCCAAGTCTTCCCAAAGGTTCTACTTGGCACGAACACTAATTAAAAGAATAAAACCACATATAAACAGAGGCTAGGTGAATTATTTAGTACTAAACAGAATCAAAAAGCAAGAAAGAAAAATAAAATTGGGTTGCCTCCCAACAAACGCTATCGTTTAACGCCCCCTAGCTAGGCATAAAAGCCAGGATAGATCTAAGTATTATCATCTTTGGTGTGCAATCCATAAGTGGCTCTTATAATAGATTCATAAGGTAATTTAATTTTCTTTCTAGGAAAGTGTTCCATGCCCTTCCTTAATGGAAATTGGAATCTAATATTCCCTTCCTTCATATCAATAATTGCATCAATCGTTCTAAGGAAAGGTCTACCAAGAATAATAGGACATGTAGGATTGCAATCTATATCAAGAACAATGAAATCTACGGGCACATAATTCCTATTTGCAACAATAAGAACATCATTAATTCTTCCCATAGGTTTCTTAATGGTGGAATCCGCAAGATGCAAGTTTAAAGAACAATCATCAAATTCACGGAAACCTAGCAAATCACACAAAGTTTTAAGAATCGTGGAAACACTAGCACCCAAATCACATAAAGCAAAGCATTCATGATCTTTAATCTTAATTTTAATAGTAGGTTCCCACTCATCATGAAGTTTTCTAGGGATAGAAACTTCCAATTCAAGCTTTTCTTCATAAGATTGCATTAAAGCATCAACGATATGTTTAGTAAAAGCTTTATTTTGACTATAAGCATGCGGAGAATTTAGCACGGATTGCAAGAAGGAAATACAATCTATTAAAGAACAATTATCATAATTAAATTCCTTGAAATCCAAGATAGTGGGTTCGTTGCTATTTAAAGTTTTGACCTCTCCACTCCCACTTTTATCAATTTTTGCATCAAGATCTAAAAACTCCGAATCATTGTGACGCCTTCTAACTAAAGTTGACTCATCTCCAGTCCCATCATTATCAAGATTCATATTGCAAAACAAAGATTTAATAGGGGACACATCAATCACTTTTAGATGGGTAGCGGCATCTTCACTAGGAAGGCCAGAAAAAGGATCTTTCATGACAAGATTCAGCAAGGTAGCATTAATTTCACAAGATTCGACATTGGTAAGAGGAGCAATCAGAGTGCTAATAAAATCATTATTATTGATATTGGAAAAGTCACATAATTTAGTATTATCTTGAGCCATCGTGACGAGCAAGCAATCCAACACACAAGCAAACAAGAAACAAGCAAAAAGAGGCAAACTAGAAAAGAGAAGGGGAATGGCAAAAGAGGGCGAATAAAACAGCAAGGGTGAAGTGGGGGAGAGGAAAACGAGAGGCAAATGGCAAATAATGTAATGCGAGGGATAAGAGTTTGTGATGGGTACTTGGTATGTCTTGACTTATGCGTAGACTACCCGGTAACGGCGCCAGAAATGGCTTGTTGTCGGGAGATCAAAATTTTGACTTGACTTGTGCAACCTCCCTGGCAACAGCGCCAGAAATGGCTCGTTGTCGGGAGATCAAAATTTTGACTTGACTTGGTGCAACCTCCCCGGCAACAGCGCCGGAAATCCTTCTTGCTACCTTTTGAGCACTGCATTGGTTTTCCCTTGAAGAGGAAAGGGTGATGCAGCAAAGTAGCATAAGTATTTCCCTCAGTTTTTGAGAACCAAGGTATCAATCCAGTAGGAGGCCACACACAAGTCCCTCATACCTACACAAACAAATAAGAACCTCGCAACCAACGCGATAAAGGGGTTGTCAATCCCTTTACAGTCACTTACGAGAGTGAGATCTGATAGAGTGAATAATGATAAGATAAATATTTTTGGTATTTTTATGATATGGATTGAAAGTAAAGATTGCAAAGTAAAATAGATTGGAAACTTATATGATGGAAAATACACCCGGGGACCATAGGTTTCACTAGTGGCTTCTCTCAAGATAGCATAAGTATTACGGTGGGTGAACGAATGTCAGGACCGGATTTCCAATAAAACATTTATTGAAAATCCGACCATTATATCAGATCAGTATAGAAGAATCCTCCTCATTGGTAGACAAATCCTTGATACAGAAATCCAGAAGTACCAAATGTTATACAAGGTTGAGCTGAGGCTGCTCAACAGTTTTATTACAAGCACGCCGATTTTATACATAAGGGCGGATATGTCACAAAGGAATATGGTGGCATAACTACTGACTCGTAATAAAAGTGGTGGTGGATATGTCACAGTGACGTAGGTGACATGACTCCAAAATCTTACAGCTCATCAAGCGTCGGAGTGAGGCTCGATGATTTTATTAGGGTAGCGGAAGCGTATATAATACAAGCGACCAACTCCAGGATCGCACGGGACTGACTAGGACCCCTCTAGGCGTCGGACTCGCTATCGAACTCTTCATCTATAAGATCGCCTTCTTCAACATCTGGCCAAATCAACAAGCCAGGTGAGTACTTTGAATGTACTCGCAAGATAGTTTGGATATAAGATATAACAAATGCAAACATGATGCACAAGAGTAGATTAGTAATGCACACTCAGATAATAAAATTGCACTGCGCGATAAATGAAAGGAAGTCAGGCGGTAGTCCTCCCGAAATCCCAATAAAATAGCTGAAGACCGATCGGGTGTCTCAAGCGATGTCTCGAAAGGAAAAATAAATTGACATGCCACAGTCGGGCGTCATGGCGACACCACATAAAGGGCTTATACTGAAACGTAAATGACAGTGCGTGCCACAGTCGGACGTCTAAGCGACATCTCGAAAAGGGCTTATAATGAAAATAAATAACAAGGATGCCACCGTCGGACATCTGAGCGACATCACATAAAGGGCTTATATCAAAAGTAAATGACAAGAATGCCACAGTCGGACGTCTGAGCGACATCACATAAAGGGCTTATATCAAAAGTAAATAACAGTAATGCCACAGTCGAACGTCTGAGCGACATCACATAAATGGCTTATATCAAAACTAAATAACAAGAATGCCACAGTTGGACGTCTGAGCGACATCACATAAAGGGCTTATATTGAAATGTAAATAACAAGAATGCCACAGTCGGATTTCTGGGCGACATCACATAAAAGGCTTATATTTCAACATTCGAATTCAAGTAGTTCATGAAGGTAAATCACCCCAAGGAATACTCAGTACATAATAATAAACCGATTAGTCCATCCACAGGAATAACATTCAGCCGGGTTTACCACTCTCAGTTTCATGTTTATCCTCTGGAGACTGTCACTAAGACTGACACTGAGACTGCCACTGATATGTTGATCAAAGTCCTTGACCATGAACACAATTACTCGGATGGTTTTGACTCTGCAGAGTTTGCACTCTTTACCCACAGCCAACGGATTTCAGTAGTCACAAAGGACTAGTTTCGCTTACGGTGTTTTAGAAGAAACACATCTAACCAGTACACACCCATTCCGCATTCTGCTGCCAGGGATCACCCTAGGCAATGTTCAAGAAAAACTCTGAGACGGGGAGGCTACAACCTCGAATAGCATGGGATCAAATTTATATTCGCGCGCTCTAAGGGGTGCCCCCCTCTTGGTCCCAACCGGAAACACCCATGCCCCCTGATCGGACGACGGGCTTTAATCTAGGGCCATGGAACCCTCATCATGGCCCCTCTATTTGGTGTGTACAAGGAAAGAGGTTTGCAACTGACTAGACCGCATTCTGTGCAGAAGACATGTGGCAGCACGAGAAGGGGACGAACGGGACATGACTTGATCCACGTTATTACTGGAGTTTAACGGTTGACATAAGACTGGCATGCCACAACAATACCAGCTTACCACCTATCATGCCACCACATGATCAGGTTATATCACCATCATATGAACACATCAAATTTCGAAGTTCACTTGTAGCTTGCCTTGCATGCAATATAACATTCACACTTTGCTTATATAAACATGCCATGAGGAAACTACTCAAGCAAACATGCAAAACACCCATCATATCAAAGGTTCAAACATGCTTGCCTGGTTCGGAGTAGTCGGAGTCTAGCTCGGCGAAGTTTGCGGTTCCGTCACCTCCTTCGGTATCTACAGAATAAAAGAAATTGGATACTAACGTAAATACCGTGCGTGCAATAAAATCGTTCCAAATATTTTTCAAATAAATATGATAAAAAACTAGATAGAAAAATAAAGATGACAGAAAAAGAATCAACTCAAATCATCTTTTGTTTAGAAGTTATAAAGGTTTTAGTCCAGGGACTAATCTATGATGAAACAAAAGTATCGAGGGGCTAGTTTAGAAAAACAGAAAACGCTTCGGGTAGAAATACGCCAACCCAAAAGAAAAACGTAGTTTGCCCGAAGGCGCTTTCTGATAACGCTTCGAATAAGAGAGGAGAGGCTGACGAGGGGGTCCCACCCGTCAGGTTTAAAATTCAAAACAGAGTCCACCAGCGCCCGAGGCTTGCGGTGGTCGCCGGCGTCGATCCACGATGAGGTAGGGGGAGGGGATGGTACCTACGGACTTAGGGAGCTCTCCCGCGTCTGTGGGTGGTGGAGTTGGTCGTCGGCGAGCACCACGTCGATGGCGGCCTCCACTCCGGCGGACGGTGGTTCGGGCGGTGATGGATCTCACCGAGGAGGGCTGCAAACGTCAAATTGGGGCTCGGGTTAGAAGAGTGGGTGCACTAGGAGGCTGCTGGCACTGTCTGGGAGGCGGGGGTGCTCTCACCAGAGAGAATCTTGCCGGAGCCCGAAGCGGTTCGGGGCGGCCAAAGTCGGGGAAGAAGGCTCTCCCGAGGCCTTCTAATGAGCGTGGCGAGGTTCTGAGGCGAGGGGGGGAGGTGCTGGGTCGAGAACGAGCTCGGGGCCTCCATTTATAGCCGGCCCGAGGCGGTTGCCGAGGACGGGGTTACTCCGGCGAGTGATTACGGCGAGGCAGTGGTCGGGCAGGCGGTTTAGGTGACTGGGCAGCTGCGGATTGGTCCACTGGCACCATCCAATGGCTAACCTTGGTCGGATTTGATCTGTTCCCGTGGTTTCGACGGAACGGCCTCACGGGCTCGTCGGCGGCAGAGAGCGCGCTCTGCGCCTCTCAGGCCACGGCGACGGCTCTGCAGCATGCACATGGGGAAAGGACGGACACGCGGAGGCTCTTGGTGGTGTGGGCGGTGCTGGACGGTGCTTATTGCAGGGCTGGTCCCTGCTGACCGCCACGGGCGGTTCTGCCACCGCGGAAGACGCCGGCGATGGTGAGACACATCGCCACCGACGCTTGCGCCCGTCCAAACGACTGTGCGGCGCACTGGATAAGAAGGAGGAGCAGGGAGCAAGGCGCCAATGCGTGCACTTGCGAGATTGACGCCGCGGTTCTGAAGAAAACGACACTGTCGACTGAAACTGAACACTGAACTCTGAATTTGAACAGAAACAGTGCACACCAACTGTTCGACAAAATGATTTGAGTACGTGGAAATTTTTTCTTGAGCTGAGACTTGGTGAGGTGAACTCTTGATGCATCTGGAGACTGCCTGAATTATCTCGGAATTTTAGGAAAAAGAAAAGAATGAATTTCACCAAAAATGTCAAATCTGGTCCAAAATTGCAGCAAGCAAATTTTGAAAAATTTGAACTATGGACTAGCAGATCTTGATGGATCTAGGTTGAGGGTACTAAGGACTAGCCAGAGGAGTTTATTCGGGATCAAGGTTCAAAGGAAATTTGGTAGTTCCTTTGTAAACCACCATAGTCCAAATAAATTAAAGGAATTGATTTTGAGGTTAAAATAAATAGAAATAAAATTTAAAAGAGGTTGAGACTTGCTGGAATAGGATGCTTGGCTTGACCCAGAGTGGGGAGGTGGGTTTTGGAAGAAAATATTCTACATAGGCCATGGAAAAAGGGAAATTTTTAAATGGAAAGAAATAATCCATAATTTTATAGGAATTCTTTTTAATAGAAATAATTTGTAAAAACCCTCCAAAGTTATTTGTGTTGAGTCAACACAAGGTGAAAAACCCTTAAGACCAAAGATCAAGATTGGTAAGAACCCAAAATACTTGTCACAAATGAAATTTTTTGAGAAGGAGAGTCTTTAAAAAAAATTAAATAACCTCCTTCCAAAATAAAGAATTTGATAAAAATCAAATCAAAATTTTTGGAGTGTTACAACACCTACCCCTTAGGAAAAATCTCGTCCCCGAGATTTTAGCTGACCCTGAAATAGGTGTGGGTACTCTGTCCGAAGAAAATCTTCTCTTTCCCATGTTGCTTCATCCTCGGTGTGATTGCTCCACTAAACCTTGAAAAACTTAATTGTTTTCTGACGGGTCCTCCTTTCGGAATCCTCCAATATTTTTATTGGACGTTCCATGTAGGTGAGGTCTGGCTGCATGTCAATGTTCTCGTGAGATACATGTTTTTCTGGGTTACTTACACATTTCCTCAATTGTGAGACGTGGAACACGTCGTGGACGTCTGACAGTTCTTCGGGTAGGTCTAGCTGGTAGGCCACTGTGCCTTTTCGTGCAATCACATAGAAGGGTCCAATAAACCATGGTGCTAGCTTTCGTTTAACTTTGAATCGTTGCAGGCCCCTCATGGGAGATACTCGTAGATACACATATTCACCGGGTTCAAAGCTGACTTCACGATGTTTTTGATCGTAATAACTCTTTTGTCGGCTCTGGGCTATCTTGAGTCGATCCCTGATTAGTCTAATTTTCTCCTCAGCTTCCTTGAGCATGTCTGGGCCGAAGATACGACTGTCTCCTGTTTCTGACCAATTTAATGGGGTACGACATCTTCGCCCGTACAATGCTTCAAAAGGTGCCATTTGTAGACTGGCTTGATAACTGTTGTTGTATGCGAACTCGGCATACGGCAAGCTTTCTTCCCAACTGGTTCCATAGGTGAGAACACATGCTCTCAGCATGTCCTCTAGAATCTGGTTCACACGTTCAGTTTGTCCTCCAGTCTGGGGGTGGTATGCTGTACTGAATACTAGTTGAGTTCCCAGAGCTTGTTGTAAATGATCCCAAAATTTAGAGACGAATTGGGTGCCTCTGTCGGATATTGTAGTCTTCGGAACTCCGTGCAGACAAACTATACGAGAGACGTAAAGTTTGGCAAGCTTCTGAGTGGTGTGGGTTGTCTTTACTGGGATGAAATGTGCCACCTTAGTTAATCTATCTGTGATGACCCATATGGCATCATTTCTGTGTTGTGACTGAGGTAGTCCGACAATAAAACCCATTCCAATTTTGTCCCATTTCCACTCAGGTATCCTGTTTGGCTGTAATAGTCCTGCTGGTTTTTGGTGCTCGGCTTTAATGCGCTGACATGAATCACAACATGCAATGAATGTGGCTATATCCCTCTTCATACCGTGCCACCAAAATTTTTCCTGAATGTCCTTGTACATTTTGGTTCCTCCAGGGTGGATTGAATATGGAGCGGTGTGGCCTTCGGCTAGAATTTGCTATTTGAGGTCCTCTATATTTGGTACGCAAAGTCGGTCTCCGTACCATAATATTCCCTTATCGTCTATGACGAATTCTGAGGCCTTGCCCAGACTCACTTTTCTTTTTATGCCTTCGATGCTGGGGTGTCCATGCTGAGCCTTCTTAATCTGTTCCATCAGGGTGGGCTGTATTTCCAAATTTGACACATTACCTTTAGGGACCATCACCAAGTTGAGTTTGGCGAACTCCTGCCGAATTTCAGGTCTCAAGTTCTGTAGATTGTCGTTGCCCGAGCTGGGGTTTCGACTAAGAGCATCTGCCACTACATTCGCCTTTCCTGGATGGTAGTGAATGCCAATGTCATAATCTTTCACTAATTCTAACCAGCGCCGTTGCCGTAAATTGAGTTCTGGTTGTGTGAAAATATATTTGAGGCTTTTATGGTCCGTATATATTTCACAACGATTTCCAAGCAAAAAGTGCCTCCACTCTTTGAGTGCACAAATGACTTCTGCTAATTCCAAGTCATGAGTAGGATAGTTTTCTTCATGCTTTCGTAGTTGCCGGGAAGTGTATGTGACTACTTTGCCTTCTTGCATTAGTACGCATCCGAGGCTCTTCCAGGATGCGTCACAATATACTTCAAAACTTTTGTGTATGTCTGGTACAACCAATACTGGTGCTGTTGTTAATTTCCTTTTGAGCTCTTGGAAACTTTTCTTGCAAGCTTCAGTCCATACAAATTTCTTATCCTTCTTGAGTAACTGTGTCATTGGTTTTGCTAGGGTGGAGAACCCCTCAATAAACCTTCGGTAATATCCAGCCATCCCCAGGAAACTTCGCACATCTGTCACGTTGGTTGGTGGTTTCCAGCCAAGTACGGCCTTGACTTTTTCTGGGTCCACGACAACACCTTCTTGGGTCAATACATGGCCTAGAAAACCAACCTGTCTCAACCAAAATTCACATTTGCTGAATTTGGCGTATAATTGATGCTTCCTTAATTCCCCCAGTATAATTCTGGGATGTTCAGCATGTTCTTCTGGTGTCTTAGAGTATACCAGAATATCATCAATGAACACCAACACAAATTTGTCCATGAATTTCATAAACACTTTATTCATGAGGTGGACAAAATATGCGGGGGCGTTTGTCAGTCCAAACGGCATTACTGTAAATTCATATAATCCATATCTGGAGGTGAATGCTATCTTAGGGATATCTTCTGTCCGTACTTTTAATTGATGATACCCCGACCTTAAATCAATTTTTGACAAAACCTTGGCTTGTGCGAGTTGGTCAAATAAATCATTTATCCGTGGCATCGGATATTTGTTCTTGACGGTGACCATGTTGAGTGCTCGATAGTCTATACATAATCTCAATGTCCCATCCTTTTTCTTGGCAAATAATACTGGTGAACCCCAAGGTGAGGAGCTGGCCCGTATAAATCCTTGTCCAGTAATTCTTTTATTTGCTTCTTTAATTCTACCAACTCAGAGGGTGCCATTCTATAGGGCTTCTTGTAAATGGGGGTGGTTCCAGGTGCTAGTTAAATGATGAACTCTATCTCCCGGTCTGGTGGCATGCCTGGTAGTTCTTCGGGAAATACGTCAGGGAACTCACACACCACTAGAACTTTTCTTAACTCCGAAATGTCCACCTTGTTCAACCTTGGTTGCCGTGATATTGGCCTTTCTTGAGCTGCAACTTTTATCGTCTTCCCGTGATAATGAGTAAGAATTACAGTCCGATTAAAGCAGACGATAAATCCCTTGTTGGTGGTTAACCAGTCCATTCCTAGGATAACATCCAGTCCCTTATTTTCCAATACAATGAGGTTTTCCTGAAACCTTAGTCCCTCAATCTCAATAACCACACCTTGGCAGTAACTCTGAGTGATTTTCTTAATCCCGGGGGACTTGATGGTCATGGATTTTTCCAAGGGAAGCATTGAAAAATCATATTGCAAAGCAAATTTCTTTGAAATGAACGAGTGAGAAGCTCTAGAGTCAAACAAAACCGTGGCAGGTATTGTGTTGACAGGGAATGTACCGAGTACGATATCCAGGGCATTTTGTGCTTCCTCCTTGGTCACATGGTTCAAGTGACCCTTCCTGTGATTGTTATTAGGGTTGAAGTTGTTACGCTTGGGTGTTGAATTATTACCACTATTGTTTGGCTTGGGGGCCGAGTTTCTTGACTTTGGGCACTGTTTGGCATAGTGTCCTTCCTCTCCACAAGCGTAGCAAGTAACACCTGGGCGATATGTAAAATCCTTTTCTCTTGCATGAATTTTTTTGTTCGGGCGTGGAGCACTGGTTGGGGATTTGTACGCTCCAATTTTCTAAAAATCAGTCTTGTTCCGATTGTTGCGAGCATGAGTAGTTTTGTCCCTTTTTCGCTTGCGAAAATCCTCCAAGCTGCGGCGCTCATTTTCCAATGTAATAGCTTTGTCCACAAGTGTTTTGAAATCCGGAAAGGTGTGTACGACCAGCTGGCATTTAAGTGTTGGTGCCAGACCGTCCAGAAATTTTTCCATCTTTCTATTCTCAGTCATATGTTCTTCGTTGGCATAACGAGATAATTGAGTAAACTGACTATTGTACTCAGTCACTGTCATGCTTCTCTGCTTGAGGTCATCAAACTCCCTTTTCTTGATCTTCATAATGCTTCTAGGAATGTGCGCCCCATGAAAACCTTCTTTAAATTCTTCCCAAGTGATGTTATTTTCATTGGGGTGCATGTGTAGGAAATTTTCCCAGCATGATGCAGCTGCTCCAGTGAGGTAGTGAGGTGCATAAAGTACCTTCTCACGGTCCTAACAATGTGCAATAATTAACTTCCTTTCAATGTCTCGAAGCCAATCATCGGCCTCAAGAGGTTATCAGTGTGAGAGAACATTGGAGGACGTGTCTTTTGTAGTTCAGACAATTTAGAATGCTGCTGATATGGTTCACGGTGATTTCCCATATTTATAACATGATTCATCATTTCTTGATGTGCTGCTGGCTTTGTTCATAAAGGCGGCATATTTGAGAAAATGCTGCTTCACTGCCTTGCTGACTTGACTGCCCCTGTGTGAAATTGTTACTGGTCTGGGTACCATAATTTTCCTCCGGCGGACTTGGCATGGAGCGAGTCGAGGGACGAGGCATTTTCCACTCTGGGGTATTTTTGCAGAACTCATGAGAAAAACTGAGTGACAAAAATAAATAATTTTTGCAAAGGCATAATTTTAAGAACTCAATTTTTTTTTCAAGAAAAATACTTGATTGCGCATGGAGAAGGACCGCTCAGTACATATCTTACACGCAAGCCGTAATTATACAATACATCAGTCAGGATGCGCGTACACATTCCTGACATGTTATTTAGGCTAGTGCACTTCTCCGAGTTCCTACATGATGCGCACACAAACTACTTCTCACCAAACCTATGTACATATAAACATATCATACAAGTTGGTACATCGCACGACTGCTTGGCGCATCAGTCGGAGATGGTTAGAACTTCCCTCGGCCTACCGAGGGTAAGACCCAGTGATGCTGGAGACTCAACCTCCTCCTCACTAATAGGATCCAGGCGCGAAGTACAGGGTTGAGGAGCTGGTGCAGGCGCGGCAGGTGGTGCAGCTCTGACTGGAATAGGAGCAATGACTTGGTCAAACTCCTTAGTGGTAGGCAGACGGCGAGCGGTGGCTAAGATGGCAGGTGTATAGGATGCTGAGGACGAGACGTAAGTCAGTGGTGGTGCTGTATGGAGGAGCTCCCTTCTGTTGGCGGAACAGCCCTGCACGAAGTCCATACGAGCAGCCACAAAGTCGTCCACGAGGTTATCAAAAGCTGCCTCGAGAGCTTTGAGATACTCAACCAACAATTCAATAGTGACATGTGTAGGGCACGTGGCATGGGAGGTAGCGGTAGCGACAAGTCTTCATCGAAGGAAGAGCATCCCGAAGACGAGCTATCGCCTCACGGGCAGCCATCTGCATGGCATGCCTCTCCGTAGGCATCGCCCTTCCCACAAATCGGAAGCGGCTTGACTCAGAACGTAAGTCCCTCGTACCTACACAAACAAATAAGAACCTCGCAACCAACGCGATAAATGGGTTGTCAATCCCTTTACAGTCACTTACGGGAGTGAGATCTGATAGAGATAATAATGATAAGATAATTTTTTTGGTATTTTTATGATATGGATTGAAAGTAAAGATTGCAAAGTAAAATAGATTGGAAACTTATATGATGGAAAATAGACCCGAGGGCCATAGGTTTCACTAGTGGCTTCTCTCAAGATAGCATAAGTATTACGGTGGGTGAACGAATGTCAGGACCGGATTTCCAATAAAACATTTATTGAAAAGCCGACCATTATATCAGATCAGTATAGAAGAATCCTCCTCATTGGTAGACAAATCCTTGATACAGAAATCCAGAAGTACCAAATATTATACAAGGTTGAGCTGAGGCTGCTCAACAGTTTTATTACAAGCACGCCGATTTTATACATAAGGGTGGATATGTCACAAAGGAATATGGTGGCATAACTACTGACTCGTAATAAAAGTGGTGGTGGATATGTCACAGTGATGTAGGTGACATGACTCCAAAATCTTACAGCTCATCAAGCGTCGGAGTGAGGCTCGATGATTTTATTATGGTAGCGGAAGCGTATATAATACAAGCAACCAACTCCAGGATCGCATGGGACTGACTGGGACTCCTTTGGGCGTCGGACTCGCTATCGAACTCTTCATCCATAAGATCGCCTTCGTCAACATCTGGCCAAATCAACAAGCTAGGTGAGTACTTTGAATGTACTCGCAAGATAGTTTGGATATAAGATATAACAAATGCAAACATGATGCACAAGAGTAGATTAGTAATGCACACTCAGATAATAAAATTGCACTGCGCGGTAAATGAAAGGAAGTCAGGCGGTAGTCCTCCCGAAATCCCAATAAAATAGCTGAAGACCGATCGGGTGTCTCAAGCGACGCCTCGAAAGGAAAAATAAATTTACATGCCACAGTCGGGCGTCATGGCGACACCACATAAAGGGCTTATACTGAAACGTAAATGACAGTGCGTGCCACAGTCGGACGTCTAAGCAACATCTCGAAAAGGGCTTATAATGAAAATAAATAACAAGGATGCCACAGTCGGACGTCTGAGCGACATCACATAAAGGGCTTATATCAAAAGTAAATGACAAGAATGCCACAGTCGGACGTCTGAGCGACATCACATAAAGGGCTTATATCA
>NC_041388.1:653671507-653787731 GCF_002162155.2 Triticum dicoccoides | reverse complement strand
TTATATCAAAAGTAAATAACAAGAATGCCACAGTCGGCCGTCTGAGCGACATCACATAAAGGGCTTATATCGAAAGTAAATAACAAGAATGCCACAGTCGGACATCTGAGCGACATCACATAAAGGGCTTATATTGAAATGTAAATAACAAGAATGCCACAGTCGGACATCTGGGCGACATCACATAAAGGGCTTATATTTCATCATTCGAATTCAAGTAGTTCATGAAGGTAAATCATCCCAAGGAATACTCAGTACATAATAATAAACCGATTAGTCCATCCACAGGAATAACATTCAGCCGGGTTTACCACTCTCAGTTTCATGTTTATCCTCCGGAGACTGTCACTGAGACTGACACTGATATGTTGATCAAAGTCCTTGATCATGAACACAATTAGTCGGATGGTTTTGACTCTGCAGAGTTTGTACTCTTTACCCACAACCAACAGATTTTAGTAGTCACAAAGGACTAGTTCCGTTTACGGTGTTTTAGAAGAAACACATCTAACCAGTACACACCCATCCCGCATTCTGCTGCCAGGGATCACCCTAGGCAACGTTCAAGAAAAACTCCGAGACGGGGAGGCTACAACCTCGAATAGCATGGGATCAAATTTATATTCGCGCGTTCTAAGGGGTGCCTCCCTCTCGGTCCCAACCGGAAATACCCATGCCCCCTGACCAGATGACGGGCTTTAATCCAGGTCCATGGAACCCTCATCACGGCCCCTCTATTTGGTGTGTACAAGGAAAGAGGTTTGCACCTGACTAGACCGCATTCTTTGCAGAAGACATGTGGCAGCACGAGAAGGGGACGAACGAGACATGACTTGATCCACGTTATTACTGGAGTTAAACGGTTGACATAAGACTGACATGCCACAACAATACCAGCTTACCACCTATCATGCCACCACATGATCAGATTATATCACCATCATATGAACACATCAAATTTCGAAGTTCACTTGTAGCTTGCCTTGCATGCAATATAACATTCAGACTTTGCTTATATAAACATGCCATGAGGAAACTACTCAAGAAAACATGCAAAACATCCATCATATCAAAGGTTCAAACATGCTTGCCTGGTTCGGAGTAGTTGGAGTCTAGCTCGGCGAAGTTTGCGGCTCCGTCACCTCCTTCGGTATCTACAGAATAAAAGAAATCGGATACTAACGTAAATACCGTGTGTGCAATAAAAATTTTCCAAATATTTTTCAAATAAATATGATAAAAAACTAGATAGAAAAATAAAGATGATAGAAAATGAATCAACTCAAAATCATCTATTGTTTAAAGTTATAAAGGTTTTAGTCCAGGGACTAATCTATGATTAAACAAAACTATCGAGGGGCTAGTTTAGAAAAACAGAAAATGCTTCGGGTAGAAATACGCCAACCCAAAAGAAAAACGTACTTTGCCCGAAGGCGCTTTTAGATAACGCTTCGAATAAGAGAGGAGAGGCTGACGAGGGGGTCCCACCCGTCAGGTTTAAAATTCAAAATAGAGTGCACCGGCGCCCGAGGCTTGCGGTGGTCGCCGACGTTGATCCATGGCGAGGTAGGGGGAGGGGATGGTACCTACGGACTCATGGAGCTTTCCCGCGTCTGTGGGTGGTGGAGTTGGTCGTCGGCGAGCACCACGTCAACGGCGGCCTCCACTCCGGCAGACGGTAGTTCGGGCGGTGATGGATCTCACCGAGGAGGGCTGCAAACATCAAATTGGGGCTCGGGTTAGAAGAGTGGGTGCACTAGGAGGCTGCTCGCACAGTCTGGGAGGCGGGGTGGCTCTCACCAGAGAGAATCTTGCCGGAGCCCGAAGCGGATCGGGGCGGCCGGAGTCGGGGAAGAAGGCTCTCCCGAGGCCTTCTGATGAGCGTGGCGAGGTTTTGAGGCGAGGAGGGGAGGTGCTGGGTCGAGAACAAGCTCGGGGCCTCCATTTATAGCCGGCCCAAGGCGGTTGCCGAGAACGGGGTTACTCGGGCGAGTGATTACGGCGAGGCAGTGGTCGGGTAGGCGGTTTAGGTGACTGGGCAGCTGCAGATTGGTCCACTGGCACCATCCAACGACTAACCTTGGTTGGATCTGATCTGCTCCCGTGGTTTCGACGGAACGGCCTCATGGCCTCGCCGGCGGCAGAGAGCGCGCTCTGTGCCTCTCAGGCCACGGCGACGGCTCTGCAGCACGCACTGGGGGAAAGGACAGCCACGCGGAGGCTCCTGGTGGTGTGTGATACGTCTTCGTCGTATCTACTTTTCCAAACACTTTTGCCCTTGTTTTGGACTCTATCTTGTATGATTTGAATGGAACTAACCCGGACTGACGCTGTTTTCAGCAGAATTACCATGGTGTTATTTTATGTGCAGAAAACAAATATTCTCGGAATGACCTGAAACTCCACGGGAGGTCTTAGAAAAAACAATAAAAAATCCTCGCCAAATATGAAGACTAGGGGGGCCACACCCTTTCCACGAGGGTGGGGGGCGCGCCCCTACCTCGTGGGCCCCCTGTTGACCCTCCGACGCCAACTCCAACTCTATATATTTGCTTTCGGAGAGAAAAAACCAGGGAGAAGAAATCATCGCGTTTTACGATACGGAGCCGCCGCCAAGCCCTAAAACCTCTCGGGAGGGCTGATTTGGAGTCCGTTCGGGGCTCCGGAGTGGGGGATTCGTCGCCGTTGTCATCATCAACCATCCTCCATCACCAATTTCATGATGCTCACCGCCGTGCGTGAGTAATTCCATCGTAGGCTTGCTGGATGGTGATGGGTTGGATGAGATTTATCATGTAATTGAGTTAGTTTTGTTAGGGTTTATCCCTAGTATCCACTATGTTCTGAGATTGATGTTGCTATGACTTTGCTATGCTTAATGCTTGTCACTAGGGCCCGAGTGCCATGATTTCAGATCTGAACCTATTATGTTTTCATGAATATATGTTGAAAGTGCTAGTGATCGACTAGAGGGGGGGGGGGGTGAATAGGCGATTTTTATGAAAGTCTTCAGAACATGTAAGTTTTGAAGACAAACGATATAAATAAACCTATTATCATGCAGCGGAAGGTAGACTACACTAGGCAAACCATAGTCATATATTCAATGAAGTGAAAGCACAATGACAAATAGTAGCTAGGCAGTAAGGATCAGGTAGGAAGATGCTGAGAAGCCAATCAGTACACGTAATCACTTAGTGAAGTCGAATGGTGATGCTATCATACAATGACTTCACAAGAACCAACAGTAAGTAAAGGGAAGGGAAGGATGAAACCAGTGACTCGTTGAAGACAATGATTTGTTGAACCAGTTCCAGTTGCTGTGACAACTGTACGTCTGGTTAGGGAGGCTGAGATTCAACTCAGAAGACCTCGTCTTCACCTTATTCCCCTTGAGCTGAGGACACCCAGTCCTCGCCCAATTACTCTAGTAAGTCTTCAAGGTAGACTTCCAAACCTTCACAGACTTTGTTCATCGGTGATCCACAATGACTCTTGGATGCTCAGAATGCGACGCCTAACCGGCTGGAGGATTCACAGTCCTCAAGTGCAATAAGTCTTCAGGTCACACAGACAAGAAGACTTAAGTGATGCCTAACACTCTTTGGCTCTAGGTGGTTAGGGCTTTATCCTCTCAAGGAATTCTCTCTCAAAGGCTTCGAGGTGGGTTGCTCTCAAACGACAAAAGCCGTACTTTCACTCTGAGCAGCCAATCGTTTATGGTTGTAGGGGGTGGGCTATTTATAGCCACTAGGCAACCCGACCTGATTTGTCCGAAATGACCCTGGGTCACTAAGGAACTGACACGTGTTCCAACGGTCAGATTTCAAACACACACGACAACTTTACTTGGGCTACAAGCAAAGCTGACTTGTCCGACTCTAAACAAGATTCGCTTTCATAGTCTTCACTCGAAGACATAGGATTTTGGTTAAGCATCACTTCAGTCATTCTGACTGGTTTTCTTGGACCCCACTTAACAGTACGGTGGTTCCTATGACTCAACAAAGAAGAAAAAGAACTACGAAAGATCTAAGTCTTCGCGCTCCATAGTCTTCATGCGATGTCTTCTCTTGTCATAGTCTTCAAGGTGAATGTCTTCACATACCACCTTTGACTTCAATGTCTTCATACATTTTTAGGGGTCATCTCTGGTAGGAAAACCGAATCAATGAGGGACTTCTACCTGTGTTATCCTGCAATTCTCACAAACACATTAGTCCCTCAACTAGGTTTGTCGTCAATACTCCAAAACCAACTAGGGGTGGCACTAGATGCACTTACAATCTCCCCCTTTTTGGTGATTTATGACAAACTAGTTGAAGTTTTCAACGGGGAATATAATATGTGAAATTGTAAAGGATAAAGGAATTGTCTTCATAAGTTGCAAGGGCTCCCCCTGAAGATGTGCATATAAGTATTTGGAATGCAAATGCACATGGCAGGTTGTACTTGTGGAGATCCTCTTCAACTTATGATGACAATTCATCATGCATGAAAGGTATGTGAAGATAATGACATGCATAATGAAAAATGGACGTCTGCAAAATGATCTAAGTGCGGAATTTATCGTCGCACATGCAGAATTTATCATCGCATCACAAAATAGCAAATAAGTAGCAGACGACCATCGAGTTTAAGTGTTACAACTCAAAGAACCAAATGTATCAAAACAAGAGTTGTAAATACTAGGCAAAACATAAAGTAACCGCCCATATGGACCTGCTTGAAGACTATCAAACTCATATGCTTCTCCCCCTTTTGCCAGTGAGGACCAAAAAGGTTTGAAGATATAGAGCATCTACTCGTTCCCATGAAGAGTAGGTGAAGCAGCAAGGTCGTCGGTGGTGTTTGGCGGTGCATAAGAACTTGGAGCAGTGTCGATGCGTGCAGAAGTAGGGGGCGGTGAAGTGGCATCATCTTCATCCTCGATCACTCTGGCATTCATAGTTGCCGCAGAGGAAGAGAACTCAGAGTCTTCAAGAGATGGAGTTCGTCGCAGCACAGTCCTTCGGGGAGGTGTGGAGTCAAACTTGAAACGTTTAGAGAAGCCATCCTCTTGAAGATCATCCTCAGAACACATAAGCGTCAGCCCTTTCCATGTATGCCGACAAGTTTCATGGGCAACAAAGGCATTCTTGGTGGCAAGATTGCGAATGCGGTTGACATCCACCAAGAGGCTTTGCATTTGGTGCTTCAGCCAGTCATGATGCCTATCCTGTTTCTAATGAAGAGCAACCAGAAGTTCTTGGTCATTGAGGACACTAGATCGCTTCTTGGATCGTTGGGCAATAGTGCTTTCAGTGGCTTTAGTAAGGGCACAATGAGGTGCACGTGTAGTACTAGCCAAAGGATAAACACGAGTGACTGCTTCAACTCCTTCAGTGTTCTGAGTGAAACTTTGATGCTCCGCATTCTGAAGACTAAGAGGTTCCTTGGCAGGCTCTGGATAAATGGATTCAACGAACATATCCACATCAGGCAGAAAGATCCGATGATTGCGAGCAGATGGCTGATATGAGATAGCTGAGTGGAGTTTAATCAGCCGCATTATCCATGGAGCGTAGAACTTCAAGCCAAAAAGATCAGATCCTGATGCAGCAAGTTGGCGGATGAAGAAGTCTTGTGCATTGAAGCATTTGCCATGAAGAATATAGAAGACCAAAGTCTTCATTGCACCTTCCAGCTTTGCATGTGGAGAATGTCCTTTGATGGGCCCGAGAGTTCGCCTTATAATGTGATAGATAGTCCTTGGCAGATACTCAAGGTCTTCAACAAAGAACTCCTTAGGATATGCAGCATCTTGTGGCAAAGGCTTCATCATACTGAGCATCTGACTCATGTTCAGTTTAGGCTTCTGAAAGATGCTCTCCATAGCTTCACTATGAAGCTGACAGCCAGGTTCATAGAGATCTCCAGGAGTGGGAAGACCAGTGAGCTCAATGATATCAAAGGCTTTGGCTTCGTGATGAACATTTCCTGTCATCCACTCAAGGACCCAAGTCTTCGGATCTCTGTTGTAACCACGTATGTGAAGTGTGGCATAAAATTGGAGCAGCAAATCTTCGTTCCAGTGCTCTTGGTCGGTGATGAAAGGCAACAATCCAACCTCTTTGAAGCAATCTAGAGCTTCTTCCAAGCAGGGCAGACCAGTGATTGCTTCAGTGTCAAGACGCATATGAGGGAAGATGCGACCTTGATTGTACAGAATGCATGAGTAATAACTTCGCTGCGGATAGCTCCAGAACCGATCAGAAGATATTCTTTCCCTTGAGTAGGGGTTCATGGAGCTGTTGAAGAAGGTGTTGTCTGCTTTGAAGCCGTTGACATTAAAGGATCCAGGTGCTGATGCAGGACCTGGAAACCTGGGCAACCTTGGCATTGGCTTCTGTACCTGAGGCCTATGCTCAATATGATAGTCAAACTGAGGACCAGCAGCAGGCGCAGGAACAGAAGCAGTAGCATCATTGGCTTCGCTGACTTCTGGTTCTTGGGTTGGTGTAGGCTCCACATTTGCTTCAGCCATGACAACATCAGTGGCATCATTTGTGTTGGTGGTGGCAGCCTCGAAAGTTTCTACCTCCACTTGATGAGCTGGAGGGTCGGGCACAGACACGTTCTCCTCGAGAACAACTTCTTCAGTAGTTGGGGGAGTAGGGGCATGTTCTTCTTCTTGGGTGTCGTCGGCTGATGCAGCCGGAATGTCTTCAGCAGCTTTAGCCTCAGACTCGGAGACTTGAGACCTTGGTCCTTTGCGAAGCCTGCGTAACGCTGGCGACGCCTTTGGAGATGGAGGTGGCTGGGCCTCAAAGTCATCTTCTTCTTCTTGTCGGGATGGTGTGACTTGTTGTTGTGGGTGATCATCCCATGATGCATCCTGAGCAATTGGCGTCAGAGGACGACCAATGCTGATGAGTTCGCTGTGGTAAGCACAGGCGATGATACCTGTTGGTGCTCGATCAGAGGAAGAACTACATCATCGTCAACATTGTCATGGTGACCAATGTCTTCAGCAGCGGTGGGATCAGCTGCTGGAATGTCTTCAGCTTCATGAGCCTCTGTGGAAGCAGGCTCATGGACAGTCAGTTGGCGCTCTTGATGTTCAGCAGCAGGGCGAACCATGGAGATAGGTTCAACAACTAAGGGCTCTGTGGGAGCAGCCCGATCCTTCTTGGTCTCGCACTTCTTCTTGGAGGGAGCAGCAGCAGAGGCTTCAGGATGTTTCCTCTTTGTGGCTTCAGCCTCAGCAGTCCTCGTCTTCTTCAGTTCTAAAGCAGTAGACCTGGCTTTTGGCTTCGAGCAAGTCATGCTGGTTGGGAAGACAATGGGATGTGCTTCCTGCCTTGGTGCGTCGGGTTCGGCCATAGCGGGCTTCTTCTTCTTCTTTGCAGCCATCCTGGGGTCGATGCCAGGACGCCCAAGGGCCTTGCGCTTCTCAGCCTCATTGTAGGCTTGCACACACTTGTCAGCCAGGCTCTTCATGCGCTCACGAGTACCTTGAGCTTCTTCACGCTTCTTGAGAAAGGCTTCTTTGAGCTCGTGCAACATGATCTTGAAGTTCTTGACCTCTTGCACGCTGAGCTTGGCCATATGCTTCTTGAACTGAGCTTTCTCAAAGTCAATCTTTTGCTTCAGTTCGACGATGCGCTGAGCTAGAGCTAGCTCTGAAGCAATGGCGCCATGGAAGGCGACACTGAGGCCAATGGGAAGTTGCAGGTCTTCAAAGCGAGGCAAATTCTTGAAGATTTCTGCTTCTTCTTTGCTCTTGATCAGTTGCTCAAGAGCGTCATCTGCAAGATCTTCATCACTGGACAGATCAATGGCATCATTGCGCAGAATAGCAGCAGCAGTCAGTTCTTGGCTGGTGTGTGGCAGAGGCATCTTGACTCTCGGGGGCTTGGAGATGCGTGACAGATCTTCAGACTGCACACTGTCTTCAGGAGGTGCAGTAGCCAGTGGCTTCGCCCGTGAGATTTTTGGTGCTGAGGCAAGCTTTGAAGCTTTAGGCTGCTTTGGCTTCTGCGGCTTTGGAGTAGGAGCTGGGGCTTCATCAGTGTCAGCATCATCATCAGAATGATCCACTTTGGCACCTTGAACTGAGATGTGAGTGATGAGGCCATCCAGGTTGTAGAACGGACTGATGACATTGGGTTCTGCATCACGTGTGCCGTCAGCACAGGGAGCAGAGGGACCAGGGTTGAAGTCTAGTCCCAATGACTTCTTGTTCTGCTTCGCCGAATTCTGGGCAAACTGGAAGTTACGCTTGAACAGATTGTCGTCACGACACCATAGCAATGATGATGGGTCAGCATCCGCAGGCTGTGGTCCACGGACCATGTAGGGATAGAAGCCTTGTTCAATGGCTTCATCTCTGGACCTAGGTTGAAGATTTCTGTATCGGATGTCTCCCCATGGTCGCTTGATGGCATTCTTCTCAGCATATTCCTTTGTCACAAACCTGTACTTGAACCACTGTTCTGCCCAATATCGTCGAATCCATTGGATTCGTGTCTTGCGCTGATTGTAATCCTCTTCTGGATCTGTCTTGTACAGTTCTGAGAGGTCATCGGGCAGATCTCTTGATGTTTCACCTCGACGCTTTCTGCCACCCTTCCTTGCTGATTTCTTTGTAGCCATGAACTTTAAACTGAATGGCTTCAATACGTTCAAAGGCTTCAAGGGCTTTCGCTTGCTGGATAAACAGGAACTGGCTTCGGGAGAATTTATATGATGCTGTAAAAATTCTGCAAATGAATGCAGACTATGAGAACCAAGGGATTCTCCCACGGACATGTACCTGTGATAGCATTAAGGTGCGAGGGAAGGGGAAGAGGTCATATGCATTCTTAGAAGATTTTGAAGATAAATCAGTTTAGACGACATTGACCTCATCGTGCGAAGACATTCACTCATAGATAAGGAGTTGGTTCCAAATTTGTACGAATCCACGGATCAGTACAAGTGAGGAATCTAACTACTTTGTGAAGCATAAGTGAACATACTAGGCATATTATGAGATGCAGTATGAGATAGATCCAACTTGTGTGAACAGAAACTGCTTGTGGTAGAAAGTGATGAATCTATAGGATCAAAGGGGCCGTAAAAAGGAAGTTTTATTTACCACACAAGGAACTGCTAGACGGAGTGGAAGAGGAGGCCGAGTAGTTCGATCGTCCGTGCCCTAACTTGGCGACGGAGGACACCTACGGCGACGGCGGAGAAGACGATGTCCGTGGCCGACGTGAAGACGGTGTCAGAGAGGTCGCGGCAGCTAAGCGCTTCGTCGCTGGCGTCGTCGAGGGTTAGCGGTGGCGCTAGGGTTCGTGCGAGAGTGAAAGAAAGGATAATGACTGTGGTGAGGTGTATATTTATAGGGATAGGCACGACACGGCGTTATTACACAGGTGCCCCTGGCGGTTCACATCTGAAGAACACGTGGCCATCATGCAACATATCGGAGGTTGTTCCACTTTCCCACGCACACCTGGATTGTCGGGTGGTCGTTCCCACTTCTCCGGGTTTCAGGTGAAGGAATTAGCATTGAAAACGGACTTAATGTTTGTCTCTGTATCTTCTGCTGACAAGGACGCAGAGAAGATATTCGACAGTTTCAATAGAATGCATATGATTTGGAGAGATAGAGTTTGAGATAGAAAGCATAGAGAGGTTAGGGTCCGATCACATTCACTTAGTTCAAAAGATTCAACAAGAAGACATAGCTATAAGTGAATGTTGTAGAGGACAGAACACTAGTATATATATATATGATCAACAAAATGAAGATAATCATGAAGACATGTTGAGATTGAAGCTAAACCAAATGTGAAGACACAACAAATGTAACACCATGGGTAAAACACTTCAAACAGACAAATTTTGTGGTGGTGTTACCCACCGTATAGGAAGTATTAGACCCAGACACGGTGCACAATTATCGTGGCGCTCCGAAGTCAAATTCCACATTAATGTATTCACACTTAGAATGTATGTCTTCATTGATTGAAGATATACTTTACTTCGTGTGTTGCACATCTAAGTCATCAATATGCATAAGTGTTAGGATGTGTGCCTGATCACAGGACATTTGAGGATTCCAAGATACTTAGCTCACACCGTAACTTGCAAAATCTCTTCTCATCCAAGGGCTTGGTGAAGATATCTGCCAATTGCTCTTCAGTGTTTACGTGTATGATATCAATATCTTCCTTCACAACATGATCTCTGAGAAAGTGATGACGAATTCCAATGTGCTTTGTCTTCGAGTGCTGAACTGGGTTGTTGGCAATCTTGATGGAGCTTTCGTTGTCGCAGTAGAGTGGCACTTGCTTTAGATGAATGCCATAGTCTTTGAGTGTTTGCTTCATCCACAGAAGCTGAGCGCAGCAAGATCCAGCAGCAATGTATTCAGATTCAGCAGTGGAGAGAGATACACAGTTCTGCTTCTTTGAAGACCAACATACAAGTGATCGTCCCAGAAAATGACATGTGCCTGATGTAGACTTGCGATCCACCTTGTCACCAGCATAATCAGCATCCGAGAATCCAACCAGATCAAACTCTGAGCCCTTTGGATACCATAATCCTAGAGTTGGGGTGTAAGCCAAATATCGAAGAATTCACTTCACAGCTAAGTGATGCGATTCCTTTGGTGCCGCTTGGAATCGAGCACACATGCAAACACTAAGCATAATATCTAGCCTAGATGCACATAGATAAAGTAAAGAACCAATCATGGAGCGGTATACCTTTTGATCAAACTCTTTACCATTGTCGTCGGGACCCAGATGATGTTTGGCCGGCATTGGCGTCGTGAAGCCTTTGTAGTCTTGCATACCAAACTTCTTTAGGCAATCTTTGAGATACTTCTCTTGAGATATAAAGATGCCGTTGCGTTGCTAACGTATTTGAAGACCAAGGAAGAAATTCAGCTCACCCATCATGGACATATGATATTGCTCTTGCATCATATATCCAAATTCTTCACTGTATTTCTGATTGGTGCAACCGAAGATAATGTCATCCACATATATTTGGCACACAAACAGTTCACCATCATATGTCTTCGTGAAGAGAGTGGGGTCGAGGGAACCAAATTTGAAGCCTTTGCTCTTCAGGAAGTCTTTGAGTGTGTCATACCAAGCCCGAGGGGCTTGTTTGAGGCCATACAGTGCCTTGTTGAGCTTGTATACCATGTCAGGATATTTTGGATCTTCAAAGCCAGGCGGTTGTGCAACATACACTTCTTCTTCAATCTTGCCATTGAGAAAAGCGCTCTTCACATCCATTTGATATAGAAGTATGTTGTGATGATTTGCACAGGCCAGCAGTATGCGTATGGCTTCAAGTCTAGCCACAGGAGCAAATGTTTCATCAAAGTCAATCCCTTCAACTTGAGTGTATCCTTGAGCAACGAGACGAGCTTTGTTTCTGACAACTTGACCATGCTCATCTTGCTTGTTGCGATATATCCATTTGGTGCCTATTATATTGTGCTTCCGAGGATCAGGACGCTTAACCAGTTCCCATACATTATTCAGCTCAAACTGTTGAAGCTCTTCTTGCATAGCTTGAATCCATTCAGGTTCCATGAAGGCTTCTTCAACTTTCTTGGGTTCTGTTATTGAGACGAATGCGAAGTGCCCACAGAAATTTGCTAGCCGTGTTGCCCTTGAACGAGTGAGTGGACCTGGTGCATTGATGCTATCGATTATTCTCTCAATCTGCACTTCATTTGCAACACGAGGATGTACAGGACGAAGATTTCGCTCTTGCTGATCATTGTCATTGTTAGAGGGATTGTCTTCAGGCTGATCATTGTCTTCAGGTTGATCAGGTGCGGAGATGATAAGTTCTTCTTCAGGTTGAGCTTCAGAAGGTATGATTTCTCCAGTTCCCATAAGTTTGATTGATTCATTGGATGGAACTTCATCTAGCACATTTGGCAAGTGCTCTCTTTGTGAGCCGTTAGTTTCATCGAACCGCACATCCACTATTTCAACCACTTTGTAATGAAAGAGATTGAAGACTCTGTAGGAGTGTGAATCCTTTCCATATCCAAGCATAAGACCCTCATGTGCTTTTGGTGCAAATTTTGAAGTGTGATGTGGATCCTTGATCCAGCACTTGGCGCCAAATACTCTGAAGTAACTGACATTTGGCTTCTTGCCAGTAAGGAGCTCATAGGATGTCTTGTTCAGAAGCTTGTGAAGGTAAACACGGTTGATGATATGGCATGTAGTGTCAATGGCTTCAGGCCAAAATTTTCTTGGAGTCTTGTATTCGTCAAGCATCGTCCGAGCCATCTCAATAAGTGTTCTGTTCTTGCGTTCGACGATGCCATTCTGCTATGGCGTGTACGGAGCTGAGAATTCGTGTGTGATGCCCAAAGTATCAAGAAATGTATCTAGGCCAGTGTTCTTGAATTCAGTGCCATTGTCACTTCTGATGTGCTTTATCTTGGCGCCATAGTTGTTCATTGCTCGATTGGCGAAGCGTCTGAAGACATCCTGCACTTCAGTCTTGTAAAGGATTATATGCACCCAAGTATATCTTGAATAATCATCAACAATGACAAAGCCATAGAGACAAGCAGTAGTAGTAAGAGTTGAGTAATGAGTGGGACCGAAAAGATCCATGTGTAGCAGTTCGAAGGGTTGAGTTGTTGTCATGATTGTCTTCGAGGGATGCTTGGCCCTCGTCATCTTTCCTGCTTCACAGGCACCGCATAAGTGATCCTTCTTGAACTTGACGCCCTCGATGCCTATGACATGCTTCTTCCTTGCAAGGGTGTGGAGGTTCCTCATGCCAGCATGCCCTAGCCTTCGATGCCAGAGCCAACATTCAGAAGCTTTTGCTAGAAGACATACTGCAAGTTGTGGTCCTGCTGAGAAATCTGCAACATACAAATCATCTTTTCGATACCCTTCAAACACTAGAGACTTGTTAGATTCCATTAGTACAAGGCAACGATATTTTCCAAACATCACAATCATGTTTAAATCACAAAGCATTGAGACAGACATTAAGTTGAAACCAAGGGATTGAACAAGCATGACTTTATCCATGTGTTGATCCTTTGAGATTGCAACTCTACATAGACCCAATACCTTGCTTTTACCAGTGTCAGCAAATGTGATGTGACTTTTGTCTGATGGACATAAAGTTGAGTCCATGAGAAGGCTTCGCTTGCCAGTCATGGATTTGTACACCCACTATCAATAATCCATTCTGAAGCAGCTGGTGTCGTACCCTACAGTGCAGTTAGGGGGATAGGCTTCACAAAGAGAATTGTGAAGCAAAAACATTTGACGAACCAGTGGATTATTAAAGCTTAGATTGAGATTAGGACTGATAGGGCAAGTTGCAAGCGATTCAGAAACAAAGTACATAGTAAGACCATTTGGGCATTTGATCTTGCACCCTACAAGATGTTTAAGGTCCCCAGCAATAGTGTCAGACGATTTTGGTTTTCGGCTGGAGACCTTTCCCTACAAAAGAGAGTTAAGCTTTCTTAGCCACCCACATCTTCAGGGGTGGCTTCGAAGCAATAAGTCTAAGTGTAGCATCTGAGAACTTTGGCTTTGGAGCCCTAGCAAAAAGTCTTGCAGGTGGACAATAGTATTCATAAGAATAAGCAGAATAGTTCTTGGTCTTATGAACATGGCAGTTTGATGAACCACACTCATATTCATAGGCCTGAGTATGGCTTCCCTGCAAAACATTTGCGTTAGTGTGACTCAGGTGAGTCCTCTGTCTGTATGAAGCCTTTGGACCGTATGAAGCCTGTGGTCTGGGGTTTGTCTTCTTCACCTGTGGTGTCATGATGACATTCACAGGAAGATTCTCCAAACACCTTTTCGGCACCCAGATCTTCTTCATAGGCGGTCCATTCCTGCAGTTAGTACCAATATACCTGGCAAACACTTCACCATTCTGATTCTTAAACAGTTTATAGTTTGCATCAAAGGATTCATCAATAACAATGGGGTTAGCACAGGTGAAGCCAGATAGAGTGGATGGATCTGCTGAAGGTTCATTTGCAGCAACCCATGTGGTTTTGGGGTACTGCTCAGGTTTCCAGTAAGAGCCATCAGCATTCATTTTCCTTACGAACCCAACACCCTCTTTCCTAGGGTTTCGGTTCAGGATCTGCCTTTTGAGGACATCACATAGTGTCTGATGCCCTTTGAGACTTTTGTACATCCCTGTTTCAAGCAGTGTCTTCAACCTAGCATTCTCATCAGCAATAGCAGTGGTGTCTTCAGCAGAGGGGTTAGTTTCCACATCAACAGTTGAAGGTATTGCAATAGTAGCAGCAGTAGAACATTCAGCAACAGAAGTAGCGTTATCACGCTCAATGCATTTAAGACATGGTGGTTCAAATCCTTCCTGAGCTGAACTGATCTGTTCGGCGCGAAGTGACTCATTTTCTTTTTGAAGATCTTCATGAGCCACTCTCAATTTCTCAAGATCTTGCTTCCTTTGAAGATAATCATAGGAAAGCCTTTCATGAGCTGTTGAGAGCGTTTCATGACGACTTTCAAGTTCCTCATACTTAACATGAAGATTTTTTATGTCTTCAATTAAGGACTGAGATCAAGTCATTTCAGCGTCTAACAGATCGTCGCTTTTGTCTAACAGTTTTTGAATGTGTTCCATGGTTTTCTGTTGTTCAGTTGCAATTTTAGCAAGTGTTTTGTAGCTGGGTTTGGAACCACAATCAGAGTCATCGTCACTAGATGTTTGATAGTGAGTAGTGCATGTGTTTACCTTGGCACCACGTGCCATGAAGCAGTAGGAAGGAGCGGAGTAGTCCTTGTCATTTGCATCGGTGTCTGTGATGAAGTCATTTTCTTCAGTGTTGACTTGGCAATGTATGCTGTAGCCAGACTTGCAATGCCAGAATCGGACTCCTCCTCAGACTCCACCTCCGCCTCCTCAGAAGCGGACTCATCCTCAGAGTCCATTTCCTTGCCAACAAACGCACGTGCCTTGCCAGATGAGCTCTTCTTGTGTGATGAAGACTTGGAGGAAGACTTGGAAGAAGATTTTGAGTATTTCTTCTTCTTCTTCTTGTCGTCAGAGTCATACTCCTTGCTCTTCTTCTTCTTCTTGTTCTCATTGTCCCACTGTGGACACTCAGAGATGTAGTGGCCAGGTTTCTTGCACTTGTGACATGTTCTCTTCTTGTAGTCATGAGCAGAAGCTTCACCATTCCTTGAGCTTGATTGTGACGACTTTCTGAGGCCTTTCTTCTTGGTGAATTTTTGGAACTTCTTCACAAGCATAGCAAGCTCCCTTCCAATGTCTTCAGGATCATCAGAACTGCTGTCAGATTCTTCTTCAGATGAGGAGACAACTTTTGCCTTCAAGGCACGAGTTCACCCATAGTTGGGACCGTAGATGTCTCTTTTCTCAGAAAGCTGAAACTCGTGTGTGTTGAGCCTCTCAAGTATGTCAGACGGATCGAGTGTCTTGAAATCAGGACGTTCTTGAATCATCAGGGCTAGGGTGTCAAACGAACTGTCAAGTGATCTCAGGAGTGTCTTGACGACTTCATGCTTGGTGATCTCAGTAGCGCCGAGGGCTTGAAGTTCATTTGTGATGTCAGTGAGTCGATCAAACGTGAGATGGACATTCTCATTGTCATTTCTCTTGAAGCGGTTGAAGACGTTGCGAAGGACACTGATTCTCTGATCTCTCTGGGTTGAGACGCCTTCGTTGACCTTGGATAGCCAGTCCCAGACTATCTTAGATGTTTCCAGAGCACTCACGCGGCCATACTGTCCTTTGGTTAGATGACCACATATGATATTCTTTGCAGTAGAGTCCAGTTGAACGAACTTCTTGACATCAGCGGCAGTGACACCTTCTCCAGCCTTGGAAACGCCGTTCTTGACGACATACCATAGGTCGACATCAATGGCTTCAAGATGCATGCGCATCTTATTCTTCCAGTAGGGATATTCAGTTCCATCGAAGACGGGGCACGCAGCGGAGACTTTAATTATCCCTGCAGTCGACATAGCTAAAACTCCAGGTGGTTAAATCGAATCACACAGAATAAGGGAGTACCTTGCTCTGATACCAATTGAAAGTGCTAGTGATCGACTAGAGGGGGGGGGTGAATAGGCAATTTTTATGAAAGTCTTCAAAACATGTAAGTTTTGAAGACAAACGATATAAATAAACCTATTGTCATGCAGCAGAAGGTAGACTACACTAGGCAAACCATAGTCATATATTCAATGAAGTGAAAGCACAATGACAAATAGCAGCTAGGCAGTAAGGATCAGGTAGGAAGATGTTGAGAAGCCAATCAGTACACGTAATCACTTAGTGAAGTCGAATGGTGATGCTATCATACAATGACTTCACAAGAACCAACAGTAAATAAAGGGAAGGGAAGGATGAAACCAGTGACTCGTTGAAGACAATGATTTGTTGGACCAGTTCCAGTTGCTGTGACAACTGTACGTCTGGTTAGGGAGGCTGAGATTCAACTCAGAAGACCTCGTCTTCACCTTATTCCCCTTGAGCTGAGGACACCCAGTCCTCGCCCAATCACTCTGGTAAGTCTTCAAGGTAGACTTCCAAACCTTCACAGACTTCGTTCACCGGCGATCCACAATGACTCTTGGATGCTCAGAACGCGACGCCTAACCGGCTGGAGGATTCACAGTCCTCAAGTGTAATAAGTCTTCAGATCACACAAACAAGAAGACTTAAGTGATGCCTAACACTCTTTGGCTCTGGGTGGTTAGGGCTTTATCCTCTCAAGGAATTCTCTCTCAAAGGCTTCGAGGTGGGTTGCTCTCAAATGACAAAAGCCGTACTTTAACTCTGAGCAGCCAACCGTTTATGGTTGTAGGGGGTGGGCTATTTATAGCCACTAGGCAACCCGATCTGATTTGTCCGAAATGACCCTGGGTCACTAAGGAACTGACACGTGTTCCAACGGTCAGATTTCAAACACACACGGCAACTTTACTTGGGCTACAAGCAAAGCTGACTTGTCTGACTCTGAACAAGATTCGCTTTCATAGTCTTCACTCGAAGACATAGGATTTTGGTGAAGCATCACTTCAGTCATTCTGACTGGTTTTCTTGGACCCCACTTAACAGTACGGTGGTTCCTATGACTCAACAAAGAAGAAAAAGAACTACGAAAGATCTAAGTCTTCGCGCTCCATAGTCTTCATGCGATGTCTTCTCTTGTCATAGTCTTCAAGGTGAATGTCTTCACATACCACCTTTGACTTCAATGTCTTCATACATTTTTAGGGGTCATCTCTGGTAGGAAAACCAAATCAATGAGGGACTTCTACCTGTGTTATCCTGCAATTCTCACAAACACATTAGTCCCTCAACTAGGTTTGTCATCAATACTCCAAAACCAACTAGGGGTGGCACTAGATGCACTTACATATGTGAGTTCTTGATCCTATCTTGCAAGTCTATAGTCACCTACTATGTGTTATGAACCGGCAACCCCGAAGTGACAATAATCGGGACCACTCCAGGCGATGACCATAGTTTGAGGAGTTCATGTATTCACTATGTGTTAATGCTTTGTTCCGGTTCTCTATTAAAAGGAGGCCTTAATATCCCTTAGTTTCCAATAGGACCCCACTGCCACGGGAGGGTAGGACAAAAGATGTCATGCAAGTTATTTTCCATAAGCACGTATGACTATATACGGAATACATGCCTATATTACATTGACGAACTGGAGCTAGTTCTATGTCACCCTATGTTATGACTGTTACATGATGAATCGCATCCGACATAATTATCCATCACTGATCCGTTGCCTACGAGTTTTCCATATACTGGTTTACGCTTATTTACTTTCTCGCTGCTACTGTTACAATCACTACAAAATACCAAAAACATTACTTTTGCTGTCTTTACTTTTGTTGCCGTTACCACCACTATCATATTACTGTGCTACTAAACACTTTGCTACAGATACTAAGTTTCCAGGTGTGGTTGAATTGACAACTCAGCTGCTAATACTTGAGAATATTCTTTGGCTCTCCTTGTGTCGAATCAATAAATTTGGGTTAAATACTCTACCCTCGAAAACTGTTGCGATCCCCTATACTTGTGGGTTATCAAGACCTTTTTCTGGCGCCGTTGCCGGGGAGCATAGCTCTATTCTTTGAGTCACTTGGGATTTATATCTGCTGGACACTATGAAGAACTTGAGAGATCCAAAAACCAAGATCTATCCCTCAACTACGAGGGGAGGTAAGGAACTGCCATCTAGCTTTGCACTTGATTCACCTTCTGTTATGAGTAAATTAGCGATACCTACACCTGCTTCTGCTATTCGTTCTGATATGTCGCATGTTATTGATGATGCCACTTCTACTATGCATGATACTTATGATGAAACTGCTTCTATGCCTGATACTACTGTGCCCCTTAGTGAATTTCTTGAAGAACAAATTGCTAGGGCTAGAGAAAGAGAAATTGATGAAACTGAATACGATGATGATAGTGATGATGAAAATATGCCTGTTATTCCTGAAGGTTATCTTTTTGATAAAGATGCTTCTTTAGCTATTTTAGCTTGCAGAGATAGATATGAGCTTAAGAGGTTATTAATTAAATGGAACAAAGAATCACTTAGAGATAAAATGAAACCCGATCCTGCTTTTGCTACTTCACCTATATGTGTTCCTAATAAAGATTATGAATTCTCTATTGATCCTGATATAATTACTTTGGTTGAATCTGATCCGTTTTATGGCTATGAATCTGAAACTGTTGTGGCACATCTTACTAAGTTAAATGATATAGCTGCCCTGTTCACTAATAATGAGAGATCACGTTACCTCTATTTACTCAAAATATTTCCGTTCTCATTAAAGGGTGATGCTAAGATATGGTTTAATTCTCTTGATCCTGGTTGTGTGCATAGTCCCTAGGATATGATTTATTACTTCTCTGCTAAATATTTCCCTGCTCATAAGAAACAAGCTGCTTTGAGGGAAATATACAATTTCGTGCAAATTAAAGAAGAGAGTCTCCCACAAGCTTGGGGGAGGCTTCTCAAGTTACTTAATGCTTTGCCCGATCATCCTCTTAAGAAACCTGAAATACTTGATATCTTTTATAATGGACTAACCGATGCTTCCAGAGATTACCTGGATAGTTGTGCTGGTTCTCTTTTCAGGGAAAGAACACCGGATGAAGCTGAAATTCTATTGAATAATATGTTGACAAATGAAAATAATTGGGCACCTCCTGAGCCATCTCCTGCTCCAATTACTAAGCCTATTCCCAAACCAACTCCGAAGAAGAGAGGTGTTCTATTTCTCAGTCCTGAAGATATGCAAGAGGCAAAGAAATCTATGAAAGAAAAAGGTATTAAAGCTGAAGATGTTAAGAATTTACCTCCTATTGAAGAAATACATGGTCTTAATATACCGCCTGTTGACGAAGTATATGATCTTAATCCTTTATTCATTGAATAACCTCCCGATATCCTGACACAGGTAGTAAAGGTAAATTCTCTATATAGATATGATAAAGCTGAACTCCCTCCTACTAAAATTGCTAGTCCGTGCTTGGATGAGTTTGATGACTTTATGTTTAGGCAAGACGACTTCAATGCTTATTTTGGTAGACAATTAAAAGAGAATGCTTATAAGATTAGATGCTTGGGTGATTATATGGCTAATATTAGAGGTGAACTTAAACTTGTTAGCAAACATGCTTCTATGGTTACCACTCAAGTAGAACAAGTACTTAAAGCTCAAAAAGAATTGCTCCATGAAATGAATAGTAAGAAAAATGATTATGTTGTTAGAGTGGCTACTAGAACTGGTAGAATGACTCAGGAACCTTTGTATCCTGAAGGCCACCCAAAGAGAATAGAGCAAGATTCTCAAAGAAATAATATTGATATTCCTAGTTTTTCTAAAAAGAAGAAGAAAAATGATAGAACCATGCAAACTTCTAGTGAACCTATTGCTGAACCACCTGATAATCCAAATGATATATCTATGTCTGATGCTGAAACACAATCCGGTAATGAACATGAACCTAGTAAAAATATTAATGATGATGTTCACGATGATGCTCAACCTAGTAATGATAATGATGTAGAAATTGAACCTGCTGTTGATCTTGATAACCCACAATCAAAGAATCAACATTATGATAAAAGAGACTTTGTTGCTAGGAAACATGGGAAAGAAAGAGAACCTTGGGCTCAGAAACCCATGCCTTTTCCTCCAAAGCCATCCAAGAAGAAGGATGATGAGGATTTTGAGTGCTTTGCTGAAATGATTAGGCCAATCTTTTTACGTATGCGATTGACTGATGTGCTCAAAACAAATCCTTATGCTAAATATATGAAGGATATCATTACTAATAAAAGAAAGATACCGAAAGCTGAAATTTCCACCATGCTTGCTAATTATACTTTTAAGGGTGGAATACCAAAGAAACTTGGAGATCCCGGAGTACCTACTATACGTTGCTCCATTAAAAGAAATTATATTAAAACTGCTTTATGTGATCTTGGAGCTGGTGTTAGTGTTATGCCTCTCTCTTTATATCATAGACTTGACTTGAATAAGTTGACACCTACTGAAATATCTTTGCAAATGTCTGATAAATCAACTGCTATACCTGTCGGTATTTGTGAGGACGTGCCTGTTGTGGTTGCAAATGTTACTATTTTAACGGACTTTGTTATTCTTGATATCCCCGAGGATGATAGTATGTCTATTATTCTTGGAAGACCTTTTCTTAATACTGCAGGGGCTGTTATTGATTGCAACAAAGGCAATGCCACTTTTCATGTTAATGGTAATGAGCATACTGTACACTTTCCGAGGAAACAACCTCAAGTTCATAGTATCAACTCTATTGGAAAAATTCCATCGATTATATTTGGAGGTTTTGAATTTCCTCTTCCTACGATCAAAAAGAAATATGATGTACTTATTATAGGGGATGTGCATATCCCCGTTGAGGTAACTTAGTGTTATTCGAAATTTCTCCGGTTTCATGATTATCGGAATGAGTTTGTTAACAAGACCTGATCAACCTTGTTAGTGGATTCTTTTTGATAAGCATGAGATGGATGAAACTAGAAGCACAAACTTCGGCACATTCTTTATACTTTCTATTATTTATATTAAATAAAGTAAAAATAGTATTTTTCTGCCTGTTTCCTGACTTATCCATGCAATATAAAAATATCCCGAAAATAAAAGTCCTCAGAAAGCCATGCCAATTTAATATGATTTTTTGGGAATATTTGAGGATTTACTTTGCAAAAATTACCACGGGAGGAGCTGCCACCTAGCCACGAGGGTGGTGGGCGCGCCCCCTACCTCGTGGGCCCATGGTGGCCCTCCTTCACTTATCCCAGCACCCATCTTCTTCCTCTGCCTCACACAAACCCGAAAAACCAACTCAAGCGCGAGTTCCAGCCACTTTTGTTGTGATTTTCGATCTCCTTGCTCAAAGCACCTCTCGCAAAACTGCTTGGGGAGATTGTTCCTTGGTATGTGACTCCTCCATTGGTCCAATTAGTTTTTGTTCTAGTGCTCTATTCTTTGCAAATTTGTGCTGCATAGGTGACCATGTTCTTGAGCTTGCATGTCAAATTTATATGGTTCCAAGTAGTTCTAATGCTTGATATAGGCTCTAGGCACTTGTAGGAGTAGTTACTATCAATATTATTGAAGTTGGTTCACTTTTGTTTGAAGTTACTTAAAATTTTAGAATTTTTCGGAAAATGATGAGGAGATTATTGAGGGGCTCATCGAGCCAAAGCTCGATGGAAAAGGCACCAAATCCTAAGTATAATTTGCCGCGCACCGCGGAGATTCGGGCGTGTGAATGGCCTTCTGATGATTTCTTGAGAGCAGCCGGTATCTATGAAAGATTTTCATGAATTGGCTCACAATGCAGGCCTCACTGCTTTCCTCCACGACCAATGCGATCAGTATCTCCTACTCACAAATACCTATGTGCAAAACTTTTATTTTCATCCTAGCAACTCACCACCTACGGTGGAATTTCATTTATATGATGAGCATAAGGAGATGTCACTTTTTGATTTCTATCGTATTTGTTTAGTCCCATTTGAGGGCAAGACAGAAGAACCACACCATGATGATGTGGAGGGATTTATTAATAATATCACTGTAGGAGAAACCAGGAAGGTTTCTGATGCACGAATCACTAGCATACATTTTCCTGTTTTATGTTACTTTGCATTATTTGCTAGTCGTTGTTTAATTGGACGCGGAAACTGTGGAAACCTTAGTATCCCTGATATAATTATTCTACTCCAAGGTTTATACAGTAATAACACTTTTAGTATGGGCGGTATTATTGCCAGACGGTTAAATATGAACCGTACTAAGGGCCCCATCTTTGGAGGCATTTATGCTACATGCCTAGCCGCACATTTTAACATACCTATTAGGCATGCTGAGAAGGAAGAAAAGGTGCTGCCCCGTGTTTATCTAGATCATAAAAGTATGGTAGCACATGATTTTATTGTTAAGAATAGGGCAGGGGAGCTTAGATATCAATTGTTCTTTAATAAACATCATCCTGAGACTATCACCCTGCCTGCCCCTTCTTTGTTTGATTTGACTGCAGGCACATACCTTGTTCTGTTGACGGCTATTCACGCCTACCAGAACCCTGCACCTACCGAGGAGCCAGAACAGGAACCACACGATGAGCCTCCACGACAATCTGTTTATTCTTGGGATCCAGAGATGACTGTCAGCCAGTGGCAGTCAGAGTCTTCATCTTCAACACAGTATGATCCCAACTATTCCTCCTCATCACAGTACGACCCCAACAACTATTATTATGGATATCCGCCAGGCCAGCCGTGGCCATAGACCAACTTAGGACAAAAGCCTAAGCTTGGGGGAGTACGTATTTCTCACCGACATTACATTTATGTTCACACACACACTCATTGCTAGATGTCGGTGCTCATACTTTTTCGTTGTAATATCCATGCTAGTTTATTTTCCTTTTCCTGCTTTCTTCTTGTGTGTCTGTTAAACCTTAAGAAAAACAAAAAAATAGTAGTAGTTTATTTTTCTGCTGTAGTAGTAATAATCAAAAAGAAAACCCAAAAATATTTCCCGTTCTTCTTTTGCTTGTTGGGAGCTTTCCCGTGTAAATAGTTTTATTTCTTTTCTTTTCTTTGGGGGACAGTAGGAGAATACCATAATTAAATTGTTAAAGTGGCTCTTATATGCATTATTGTTGAATTAACCAAAGAGCCCTTATTGCCTTGTCTTCTCCTGTTTATTGAATGCCTGCAGATTCCATCTTAGTCCAATGCACGTGCACTCTTATTATTATTCACACCGTTCGGTCGTGCAAGTGAAAGGCAATTATGATGATATATGGTGAACTGACTGAGATGAGAAAAGCTGGTATGAACTCGACCTCTTTTGTTTTTGTAAATATGATGAGTCCAGCGTTCTTGATTCGGCTTATTATGAATAAACATGTTTGCAATGACAATTAGAGATCAGAGTTGCTTGTGCCATGCTTGATTAGCTATGAGTTATAATGATTTACCTTGTGTGCCAACATGCTATTAAGATGGTTATGATGTGGTATGATGGGCTCGTATCCTCTTTGAATGATTTAAGTGACTTGACTTGGCACATGTTCACGCATGTAGTTGAAACAAAATCAACATAGCCTTCATGATATTTATGTTCATGGTGGATTATATCCTACTCATGCTTGCATCCAATGTTTATTAATTTTAATGCATGTACATGGCTGTTGTCGCTCTCTAGTTGGTCGCTTCCCAGTCTTTTGCTAGCCTTCACCTGTACTAAGCAGGAATACTGCTTGTGCATCCAATCCCTTAAACCCCAAAGTTATTCCAGATGAGTCCACTATTCCTTCCTATATGCGGTATTTACCTACCATTCCAAGTAAATTTGTATGTGCCAAACTCTAAACCTTCAATTAAACATTCTGTTTTGTATGCTCGAATAGCTCATGTATCAACAAAGGCTGTCCTTATCTTCCGTGTTAGGCGGGTTATTCTCAAGAGGAGTGGACTCCGCTCCTCACTCACAAGAAAATGGCTGGTCACCGGGATACCCAGTCCCATGCTTTATGCAAACTAAATCAAAATTAATTGCAAACAAAAGTCCCCCTGGGACCTGATGTATGTTGGAGGCACTCGTTGTTTCGAGCAAGCCATGGATTGATGCTTGTTGGTGGAGGGGGAGTATAAACTTTACCATTCTGTTTGGGAACCGCCTATAATTTGTTTAGCATGGAAGATATCGCCATCTCTTAGTTGTTACGTTGACAATGAAAGTATACCACTCAAAATGCAATTTATCTCTATTTCAAAACCGAACTTTGGCACCTCTACAAATCCCTGCTTCCCTTTGCGAAGGGCCTATCCATTTACTTTTATGTTGAGTCATCACCCTCTTATTAAAGAGCACTAGCTGGAGAGCACAGCTAACATTTGCATTCATCACTATTAATCTATGCTGGGTATGACTATGATTGGATCTCTTTTACCATGAATTACAATGTCTAGTCAGTCCTTGATCTTTAAAGGTGCTCTGCATTTATGTTTTGCGGTCTCAGAAAGGGCTAGCGAGATACCATCTTGTTATATCATATTATGATTGTTTTGAGAAAGTGTTGTCATCCAAGATTTATTATTATGACTTGCTAGTTGATTATGCTATTGATACGAGTAATTGTGAGACCTGAGGATTATTGCAAATGTGGTTAGTTATGATCTATGCTGAAAACTTGAATGCTGGCTTGACATAGTTACAACAACAAGAGCAAACAAAGTTTGTAAAAGTTTTTCTTTCTTTCTTTCAGTCTGTCAACTGAATTGCTCAAGGACAAGCAAGGGTTTAAGCTTGGGGGAGTTGATACGTCTCCGTCGTATCTACTTTTCCAAACACTTTTGCCCTTGTTTTGGACTCTATCTTGTATGATTTGAATGGAACTAACCGGACTGACACTGTTTTCAGCAGAATTACCATGGTGTTGTTTTATGTGCAGACAACAAATATTCTCGGAATGACCTGAAACTCCACGGGAGGTCTTAGAAAAAACAATAAAAATCCTCGCCAAATATCAAGACCAGGGGGCCCACATCCTTTCCACGAGGGTGGGGGCGCGCCCCCCCCCTAGGGCGCCCCCTACCTCGTGGGCCCCATGTTGACCCTCCGACGCCAACTCCAACTCTATATATTTGCTTTCGGAGAGAAAAAACTAGGGAGAAGAAATCATCGCGTTTTACGATACGGAGCTACCGCCAAGCCCTAAAACCTCTCGGGAGGGCTGATCTGGAGTCCGTTCGGGGCTCCGGAGAGGGGGATTCGTCGCCGTCGTCATCATCAACCATCTTCCATCACCAATTTCATGATGCTCACCTCCGTGCGTGACTAATTGCATCGCATGCTTGCTGGACGGTGATGGGTTGGATGAGATTTATCATGTAATCGAGTTAGTTTTGTTAGGGTTTGATCCCTAGTATCCACTATGTTCTGAGGTTGATGTTGCTATGACTTTGCTATGCTTAATGCTTGTCACTAGGGCCCGAGTGCCATGATTTCAGATCTGAACCTATTATGTTTTCATGAATATATGTGAGTTCTTGATCCTATCTTGCAAGTCTATAGTCACCTACTATGTGTTATGATCTGGCAACCCCGAAGTGACAATAATCGGGACCACTCCCGGTGATGACCATAGTTTGAGGAGTTCATGTATTCACTATGTGTTAATGCTTTGTTCCGGTTCTCTATTAAAAGGAGGCCTTAATATCCCTTAGTTTCCAATAGGACCCCGCTGCCACGGGAGGGTAGGACAAAAGATGTCATGCAAGTTCTTTTCCATAAGCACGTATGACTATATACGGAATACATGCCTACATTACATTGACGAACTGGAGCTAGTTCTGTGTCACCCTATGTTATGACTGTTACATGATGAACCACATCCGACATAATTATCCATCACTGATCCGGTGCCTACGAGTTTTCCATATACTGGTTTATGCTTATTTACTTTCCCGCTGCTACTGTTACAATCACTACAAAATACCAAAAACATTACTTTTGCTGTCTTTACTTTTGTTGCCGTTAGCACCACTATCATATTACTGTGCTACTAAACACTTTGCTACAGATACTAAGTTTCCAGGTGTGGTTGAATTGACAGCTCAGCTGCTAATACTTGAGAATATTCTTTGGCTCCCCTTGTGTCAAATCAATAAATTTGGGTTAAATACTGTACCCTCGAAAACTATTGCGATCCCCTATACTTGTGGGTTATCAGTGTGGGCGGTGCTGGACGGCACCGTATGGCAGGGCTGGTCCCTGCTGACCGCCATAGGCGGTTCTGCCACCGCGGAAGACGCCGGCGATGGCGAGACACGTCGCCACCGACGCTTGCGCCCGTCCAAGCGATCGTGCGGCGCACTGGATAAGAAGGAGGAGCAGGGAGCAAGGCTCCAACGCGTGCACTAGCGAGATTGACGCTGTGGTTATGAAGTAAACGCCACTGTCGACTGAAATTGAACACTGAACTCTGAATTTTGAACAGAAACAGTGCACACCAACTGTTCAACGAAATGATTTGAGCACGTGGAAATTTTTTCTTGAGCTGAGACTTGGTGAGGTGAACTCTTGATGCATCTAGAGACTGCCTGCATTATCTCAGAATTTTAGGAAAAAGAAAAGAATGAATTTCACAAAAAATGGCAAATCTGGTCCAAAATTGCAGCAAGCAAATTTTAAAAAATTTGAACTGTGGACTAGCAGATCATGATGGATCTAGGTTGAGGGTACTAAGGACTAGCCAGAGGAGTTTATTCGGGATCAAGATTCAAAGGAAATTTGGTAGTTCCTTTGTAAACCACCATAGTCCAAATAAATGACAAAAAAAGATTTTGAGGATAAAATAAATAGAAATAAAATTTAAAAGAGGTTGAGACTTGCTGGAATAGGATGCTTGGCTTGACCCAGAGTGGGGAGGTGGGTTTTGGAAGAAAATATTCTACATAGGCCATGGCAAAAGGGAAATTTTTAAATGGATAGAAATAATCCATAATTTTATAGGAATTCTTTTTAATAGAAATAATTTGTAAAAACCCTCCAAAGTTATTTGTGTTGAGTCAACACAAGGTGAAAAACCCTTAAGACCAAAGATCAAGATTGATAAGAACCCAAAATACCTGTCACAAATGAATTTTTTTTAGAAGGAGAGTCTTTTAAAAAAATTAAATAACCTCCTTCCAAAATAAAAAATTAGATAAAAATCAAATCAAAATTTTTGGAGTGTTACAACGAATGTTGGAGTAATGGGCCATGGGTAGCCTAACCTGAGTCCCTGAGCATTTCAAAGACATCGGGCCGGCTGCGCCCCTCAAGCGTCAAGGACGAAGCGCCGCCTGTGGTGGCCGGCTGGCTCAAGCGGCCGGCTGCCAGAGGACGACCAAGCAGCAGAAGATGCCCGCCCAAGACGGGCCGACTCCCAGGCCCCCAAGGGAGGCGGGCTCCTGGCAGGCGACCCACGGCGCCCTCAAAGTCTGCGCCCCCATGAAGAAGACAAGACATGATGTGGCTATAGTATAGCCCATCACCCCCATATCCAGGGCAGGGCGCGACCACAGTGTCCCGTACCGGCCGAGATCTCCGCACGGCGTGGCACTATTGTCATCCCGACCTTGACGTCACCCCTGTCAGGCGGAACCTTGTTCCCATGACAGCCTATCAGTACGGCCTGCAGGCGGCGGGCTCTACCAGGCAGCAAGAGCCCAGAGGGTGGCAGCACCTGACCAGTCGGACCCGAGGGAGGCCGGCCTCTAGCGGCCCACTCTCCCCTCGGAGTCCATGCACCATCAACCAGACGAGACACGGTGTGGCTACAATGATCTCCCACCAGATGGCGGGACTGTAGCCACGCCCCCCCGACCAAGCGCGCATCATTAGCATTACAGCTACAGTAACAAGCAGCCGGCCAGACCCACAAGCGGCGGAGGCGGCCTATCGGCTCCGTACCAGACTAGCCGGCAGGGCCCACCAGGCGGCGGGCCCCAGTGGCCGACGGAGGAACCGGAGACAGGAGACACTGACAACCGGGTCCTACACCCGGCCAGATTACCATTGTACCCATGGGGGTAGGCCTATATAAACCCCCCAGGGCACCCATGCAAAGGGTTCCCAACCTGTTAGACCTAGACACACACGTAGAGAGAGGGGGGGAGCTAGCCTTGCTTTCTTCTACCTCCAGCATACAACTCAAGGAGCACCATTGTACTCACTAGTGCCTTAGTGATCATGCGGAGACCCCGCAAAGCAGGACTAGGGGTGTTATCTCGTAGGAGAGCCCCGAACCTGGGTAAGATTTGCCGGCATGCATGTCTTCGCCTCATCCCGTTTCCTGGCACCGGCGACGTCCTACTAGCCCCCATCATGATTATCCATCCTTTGGCAAATGTCACACCAAACCCCCGACGTTTGGCGCCCACCGTGGGGCTAGGTGCACCATTGTCCGGAGATCTGTTCTGGACGGGAACACTCGTCCTCCGTGCTGAGCGCAGCCAGCCAGGCACGCCGGATGGCGTTTGCACCGACGCGTTGCTTGGCGTGGAGGTCGCCTGCGCGGCAAGCTGCCTCGCCAACCTTGTTGGCGAGATCCGCCTCCCCGACGAGCCTGCATCTGACGCAGGAAACGACGGCCCCGAGAGTCGCCTCGTCAGCTTCCTCGACCAGCTTTCCACGTCGCCGACGAGCCGACCGTCGACTTGGAGTCAGTTGGCTCCACTGACCCGATGCTCGTCGACTCCGACACGGGATCGCTCGACGCATTCCCTACCAATGTGGTGATCGTTGATGATCCTCTCCCCCGCGCCGACAACGGCGGCAACACCTTCACGGAGGTGCTCGTCATCAGCCACGATGGAGTTTCCGGTGATGGTGCCCTAGACCCGCTCCAAGCAGCGCTGCAAGATCTATCGGCACCCATCGCGGAAGACGCCAACACCGAAACACTGGAAGCCCGCCGCGTCCAGCTTGTCGAGAGCGCCAAGAAGCTAGCCAGCATGAGACGCCTTTCGGAGGCTTATCAGCGCGAGATGGACCGCGCCGTTGGCGGCACGCCGGCTCCTGGCAGACCCAGCCGCATCGGTAAGGTCCGGCAGCACAGCGCGGCCATTGCCAGCATGTTCTGGGCCGATCACCCCGTCTACGCCACGCCCATGGAGAAGATACAAGCTGCCCAAGCGGCAGAAGATGAGCTGGACAACCTTGAGGGTGACGAGCGTCACCACATGACGGAGCGCGTCCAGCGATTCATCGATGCGGCTGCCGAGCAGCAGGAAGCCGGCTGCCGCATCGAGGGCCTCAACCGGCGGAACGATGACCCGCCTCCCTGCCAGGAGCATGGCGCGACGTCCCGGACGCCGACTGATTGCAACCGTGGATGACGAGACAAGGAGCCGGCTGCCAGCCGCAGCCAGACGCACATCACCATCGAGCGCGACCAAGACGGCCGCCCTCGTGTGGTGGAACGACCATGCGACTACCGGCCTCCCCAACACAGAGAAAAGCGCGTGTCTCTGCCGCCTGTCGATCATCCGAGTCTTGGAGGCCGGCTTGGCCTCCGAGAAGGAATCGGAGAGAATGATGCTCGCCACCGGATCGATCGTCTCAACCGATCCCTGGCGCTAGAAGAAGACGCACTGGGCCGCCTTGCTTTGGCCCCCGCATCAGAGATGAGCCCTTCCCCAAAGGTTCATGCTCCCAAGAGATACGCCCAAGTATACCGGCTCCGTGAAGCTGGAAGACTGGCTGGTCGACTACTCCACAGCCGTCAGCATTGCGAACGGCAACAAGCGCGTTGCCGTGAAGTATGTTCCACTCATGCTCCAGGGCACCGCCCGGACATGGTTGAACAACCTGAAGCCCCGCAGCATCAACAGCTGGGTAGATTTCACGGAGACTGTCAGGACCCCGACTCAATGTCACATCGATCTAGCCTGTAACACCTCATATCACTTTGCGGCCTCACGCACGGTATTCCCACGGGTGTCGCCTTACCTTTGCCCAGGACCGTTTGCGCCTTTTGGCTCACGTATATGATGATGTCGCTAGCATCCATATGATAAGGAGCCCGGGCTGACATGACTAGTCGTAAACCCAAAGTGGCACAGACTTACAGGGACAGGCATCCATGACCCAGCATCGAACGTGTCGGTCATCAGCAAGTGGGTCCGGGCTGTAGCACTGGGCTAGCAGGACTCCGGTACTCAATGCGTGACATTTCCCCGAAGGGACAGACACAGGAACGAAGAAGGACACATGCCGGCCAGCCTAAATGTTCCGGAGCAGTAGCAAGCTACCATGGCTCAATGGAAACACTAGGAGACATTTCCCCGGTAAGAGAGGCTACTAAAGATAAACAACTAGATAGTCAGATCCCACACATACCAAGCATTTCAATCATACACACAATATGCTCGATATGTGCAAATACAACAAGGCATCACAACATGACTCCACGACACAAGTACTTTATTTAAAGGCTCAGAGAGCCATACATAACATACATACAAGTACGGGTCACACGACCCACATTCAAATCATACAGTCATACAAACCAGCAGCGGAAGTAACTTGTCTGAGTATAGACAACTAGTAAAATAAAAGAGGCTTGGAAAGCCTAGCTATACTACGTGGACCTTCACAAGCTCAGGATTACCACCTGGGCCTCAGTCTACTCATCGATGTCAACGTCTACGAAGAACCCATCAGAAGGGGTTGCAGCGTCTTCTGTAAAATGTAAATTATAGCAACATGAGTACAACGGTACCCAGCAAGACTTACGTCAGATCCTACATACATGCACATTATCAAGAAGGGTTGGTGGAGTTATTGCAGCAAGCCAGCTTTGACTCTGGGCTAAACTATACTACGAGACTCCAACTTGAAATGGTTTTGCGCACACGAGTCCACTACTCACCACTTCAATACACTACCGAGAATCCACCTCCGTCTTCCTACGGAGGGCCATCCTCGGCACTCACGCTTATCTTGAGGCTTTTAGTAGTATCCAGTTTACTTGTCTATGAACTGTATAAGCAACCAAGTAGTCCTTTACCGCGGACGCGGCTATTCGAATAGATCATGTTAACCCTGCAGGGGTGTACTTCTTCATACATGTTTCCACCACTTAGCGTCTGCACACGACATGTGCTCGGCAGACTTCAAGCGAAAGCCGGCGTGGGTGTAGACCACGACCTACCTAAACACCTAAGTCTCTAGTCCAGGTTTATCGCCTATCCAGGTTCCATCCGCAGGGAGTCCGGCCGAGGTTTCCCATACGGCCCCGAACGATGTGTACAGGGTTCCGTGACACCTAACGGGTGCCCGGTATTCCCGGCCACGTACCTACCGCATCACAGCCCACCCCTACGGTCAGCGCTGTCCACGGCCTCCAGTAGGCTACAAACACCAGAAACTACTTGCAACTCCTGGACAGAGGACTAGGGTGAACAAGAAGTCGAGCGGGGTCATATTTCAGGGCCCAATGCATGGTAGTAGTTGTATCTTAAATCACATATACAGATCTCAGTGCTTAAGGTCGGCTTCAATAAAACAATCCACCATGTACTCCTACATGGCCTCTCATCGATACCTTTACCAATCGTGTTCACCACATCACTCTCATTACCGACATGATCATTTCACTCTAGCCCATCACCCAGATGAACCAGACCTGACACGACTCTAAGCATAGCAGGCATAGCAAGGTAGGAACAACACATACATATGGCTCAATCAATTCCTACACATGCTAGTGGGTTTCATCTAATTACTGTGGCAATGACAGGTCATGCAGAGGAAATGGGTTCAACTACCGTAGCACACAGCAGTTTGAAACGCGTTGTCTTAATGCAGTAAAAGAGAGCAAGAGTGAGAACATGGGATTGTATCAATATGATCAAATGGTTGGTTGCTTGCCTGATGGATCGATGCACGGATACGGTTCTTCGCTAGGGTAGTCACGGTACTCCTCGGAGGCAGAACCTGCCGCAAAGAACACCGATACACAACTATCACCAAACAATGTGCGACAATATGATGCATGCATGAAACATGCCAACATGAGTGTGTTGGGCTAATGCAACTAGAACCAGATGGGTTTAAATCAATTTGAACCAAAGATTCAAATTTCAAACTCATAAATGGCCCTTTAAAGTGTTTTATCTTGTTCTGCACTAAACCTCAAGTTAGCTTGTTTAAACATGCATGAAACTAGTACAGATGGATAGATTGGATTTTTCTGATCATTTTTCATATATAATTTGTTTGATTTGGAGCTACGGTTGAATTTATATGAATTTTTAAAGTTTGGGCTATTTTCTGGAATTTATAATCATTTTAGATTTGTTTTAATTCCAGAAAAAGGTTTACTGCGTCAGCATGAGGTCATGCTGACCTCAGCAAGTCAACAGACCCGGTCCAGGTCAAACCTGACGCGTGGGTCCAGGGTGTTAGTGGCTAATTAACTAATTTAATTTAGTTTAAACTAATCTGGATAATTAGCAGAAGGGGGCCCCACCTGTCATTGACTCAACAGAGTCAACCGGGGCCCACCCATGGTCAAAGTCAACACGGCTGCACCGGCGTTTAGCTGCTGGCGAGCCCGACGCGGCGGCGGAAGTGGTTTTGGCCGTTCCGGCCACCAAATGGGGCGCGGAGGGCATCTACGTGGAGCTGAGGACGAGCCGCGGCTCTTGGTGGAGTCAGTTGGGGTCGGGGTGGCCGGAGTTGGCGCCGGCGACGACCTAGGCGGCCACCGGAGTTCGGTTGGGGACGAACTCGAGGCTAGGGTGTGCGGTGAGGTGCGGGGAGTGCACTGTTGGACTCAACGCAGCGTGGTGAGTGCGTTGGACACCGAGAGGTGGCCGGAGGATGGCCGGGAGCACGTCAGCGACGAGATCCACGGCGGTGCGTGCGGGTGATCTTCGTGCGGTGGCTACACGGCTCGGGGGTGAGAGAGGAAGGGTAGGAGGGGTAGCTAGGCGCACAGAGCACCCGTAGAGGCCACCGGCGGGGTCGGGGACGAGCTGATGCGGCGACGGCGTTGAAGGGGATCTCCAGCGATGGCAGTTCGGTCGAGGTCCGTGCGGTGGCTTCGGGGCATGCGAGCGCTCGGGGCTCGGCTTGCTCGAAGGAGAGGAGGGTGGCGGAGCTCCTGGACACGGTGGCGCGGCGTGGGGTTGACGGAGAGCGTGGCTACGACGAGGGGGTGGCGGCGATGGTGTCGGCCATGGCGTGGGAGAGCGAGGGAGAGGAGTTGGGGAAGAATGGAGGTGTCCTGGGGGTTCACGGCTCGACGTGGAGTTCATCCAAGCCAGCAACGAGGCGAGGAGGTGAAGCAGGGCGACGGCCAGCTGCATGGCGCATGCTGCGGCCGCCGTCGGGCTCCTCCCTGCCTGCCTGGCCGGCAAGCAGCTCGCTGGCGCGGCGCTGGGCTGGGCCGGCAGGTGGGCCGAGTTGCAGGCGCCAGGTAAGTTTCCTTTCTGTTTTTTTCTTTTTCTATTATTCTGCAACTTTGTTGAATTATTAAAAATACCTAGGCAACTCCTAAAATCACCAAACTGCTTCTGGTCCATAGTTGGATTATTTCCAACATGAAACATTTTAGTTTGGAGATATTTGAGCATTTGAAATATTTTATAAATTTAAAATGCCCAAATTCAAATAATTATGAATTAACTCAAAGACCTTAGGATGACCTAGAAAACTGTGCATCACTTTTGGCAGAGGTTCTGAACCAGGACAAAAATGATGGACATTTTAGAAGGGCATTTCAGGTTCATTGAAATTATTTTTAGTAAACCCTAGTTGTTTTCAGAGGGGGCTGGGGGTTCTGGCATCCCCACTTCAAGTTTCTGATGAAATGATAGACATGATGCAACAGTCTAATGCATGAACTAGCTAGGGTGTGACAACTCACCCCCACTCAAAAGAATCTCGTCCCGAGATTTGGGTTCCTCCGGGAAGAAGGCGGGATACTCGAGTCGAAGACGATCCTCCCTTTCCCAAGTTGCTTCATTCTCAGAATGGTGCGACCATTGAACCTTGAGAAACTTGATATTATGACGTCGAGTGGTACGCTCAGCTTGATCGAGGATACGAACGGGGTACTCTCGATACGTGAGATTATCTTGGAGATCGAGCGTTTCGTGGTCCACTCCACGGATAGGATCCGAGAAGCAACGCCTGAGTTGGGAAACGTGGAAGACATCATGGACTCTGGAGAGATGCGGAGGTAGTTCCAATTGGTAGGCAACTTCTCCTTGTTTTACGAGAATGCGAAAGGGTCCAATGTAACTAGGAGCCAATTTGCCCTTGATACCGAAGCGATGGGTTCCCTTCAGAGGAGTAACCCGAAGGTAAGCCTTCTCGTCAACCTCAAAAGTCATAGCCTTACGTTTTCGGTCATATTGACTCTTTTGACGAGATTGGGCTGTTTTCAACTTTTCACGAACGATGCGAACTTGCTCTTCTGCTTCCTGAATCATATCCGGGCCAAAGAATTGTCTTTCCCCGGTTTCTGACCAGTTAAGAGGCGTTCGACACCTTCGTCCATAGAGAACTTCAAAAGGGGCTTTGCCCAAGCTGGATTGATAACTGTTGTTATAAGCAAATTCGGCAAACGGAAGGCATTTCTCCCACTCCATTCCGAATGAGATAACAGAAGCTCGAAGCATGTCTTCTAGAATCTGGTTGACGCGTTACACTTGACCACTTGATTGAGGGTGGAAAGCGGTACTAAAAGAAAGGCGGGTTCCCATAGCATTTTGGAAACTTTCCCGAAATTGAGAGGTGAAAAGACTTCCTCGATCCGAGTTAATTTCCAAAGGAACACCATGGAGAGACACTATTCGGGAGATGTATAAGTCTGCCAATTGACTAGCGGTTATACTCTCGCGAACAGGTAGGAAATGGGCTACTTTGGAAAGACGATCGATAACGACGAAGATAGCATTATTCCCTCTCTTGGTCTTGGGAAAACCGGTAATGAAGTCCATACCAATTTTATCCCATTTCCATTCAGGAATAGCTAGGGGTTGAAGGGTGCCAGCAGGCCGTTGATGCTCTGCTTTTACACGACGGCAGCCGTCGCAATTAGCAATATACTAAACAATTTCTCTCTTCATCCTAGTCCACCAGAACCTCTGGCGTAGGTCCTGATGCATCTTGGTACTACCGGGATGAATAGTGAGAGGAGATTCATGAGCCTCCTTAAGTATCAACTGCCGTAGATGCTGGTTCTTGGGAACCACTAAACGGTTCTCAAAGTACACAACACCATGATCATTTGTTGAGAAACATCTAGCACCTCCGCTAGCAATGTTCTCCTTGATCTTAGATATTCCCTTATCTCGCTTTTGGGCAGCGATGATTTGATCCGTAAGAGTAGATTTCGCCACCAAGGTGGAGAGAAAACCTTGAGGAACAATGTGAAGGTTAAGCTTCCGAAATTCCTCATGGAGAAGCGGTTGACTTTGTTGTAACATCAGGTTGTTACAATAAGATTTACGACTTAGCGCATCAGCCATGACGTTGGCTTTTCCTGGGGTGTAAGTTATTCCTAAGTCGAAATCTGTGATCAACTCAACCCAACGTCTTTACCTGAGATTTAAATCCGGTTGGGTGAATATGTACTTCAGACTTTGGTGATCAGTGTAGATTTCGCAACGATTGCCGAGAAGGTAATGTCGCCATGTTTTGAGTGCATGGACTACGACTGCAAGCTCTAGATCATGAGTGGGGTAGTTTTCCTCATGTGGATGTAGTTGCCGTGAAGCATAAGCAATTACGTGTCGATCTTGCATGAGAATACAACCTAGTCCTTGTCGCGAGGCGTCGCAGTAGATAACAAAGTCCTTAGAGAAATCGGGCGGTACCAATACGGGAGCAGATGTCAGGCGTCTTTTCAGTTCCTGAAAACTGTGCTCACATTGTGGAGTCCACTCAAACTTTTTATCTTTCTTGAGGAGTTCAGTTAGAGGTTTGGCAACTTTGGAGAAATTCTCGACAAAGCGACGGCAATAGCTCGCTAGGCCAAGGAAACTCCGAACTTGCTTGACCGATTTAGGTGGAGTCCAATTAAGAATGGCTTGAACTCGCTCAGGGTTAACAGCAATGCCTTTACCAGAAATTACATGTCCAAGATAGGTCACTTCTGACAACCAGAATTCACATTTAGAAAATTTGGCATAAAGGCGATGCTCTCGAAGTTTCTTCAACACTAGCCTTAGGTGTTCGGCATGTTCTTCCTCGTTCTTGGAGTAGATGAGTATATCATCGAGGTAAACCACGACGAATTTATCCAAATACTCCATGAAGATTGAGTTCATCAACCGAGAGAAGGTGGCTGGAGCGTTGGTTAAACCGAAGGACATGACGGTGTACTCGTATTGGCCATAACGAGTAACAAAGGCTGTTTTCGGAATGTCCCCGTTTCTGATTTTGATTTGATGGTAGCCCAACCTCAAATCCATTTTAGAGAAGACTGAGGATCCAGCGAGCTGATCATACAGGTCGTTGATCCTGGGGAGCGGATACTTGTTCTTAATTGTGACCAAGTTGACAGGTCGATAATCTACAACCATCCGGTCCGTACCATCCTTCTTCTTGACGAAGAGGACGGGGCAAGCCCAAGGAGATGAACTAGGTCGGATGAAACCCTTTTTCAAGGACTCATCGAGTTGTTTCTTAAGCTCAGCTAGTTCAAAAGGTGCCATCTTGTAGGGTCTTCTGGAAATCGGGACAGTTCCTGGAATGAGATCTATTACGAACTCGACATCTCTGTCAGGTGGAACACCTGGCAATTCCTCTGGAAAGACATCCGGAAAGTCACGGACTACCGGAACGTCTTCGAGGTCTGGCAACGGGCTGGCGTTAAGAGAATATAGCTGTCGCTTGGCTACTCGGGTCAAGACATTAACTATCTTCCCCGAAGGATGGGTGAGTAGAACAGTCCTAGAGAAGCAATCAATCTTGGCAATATTGGCTGACATCCAATCCATACCCAAGATGATATTAATATCCGAAGATTTGAGAGCTATCAAAGATGCGAGAAAAACAAGTCTGTCGACTTGAATTTCATTTCCATGGCTTACTCTAGAGGTTTGCCATCTAGAACCAGGAGTAGAAATTTCCATAGTGGATGGCATGTCACAGAATGCGGTGTTATGCAAACGAGCATAATTTTCGGATATGAAAGAATGAGATGCTCCTGTATCGAAAAGAACAGATCCTGGGTGGCAATTAACAAGGAGCGTACCGAGAACGACGTTGGGATCCTCTTGAGCTTCCTCAGCAGAGATACAGTTGACATGGCCACCTGCAGCGGTGGCCGGCTTGGCGTGGAACACTTTCCCTGTCGGCTTGCCGCGGCCAACAGTTTTTGCTGTCTGGTTGGGGTTGGTTTGGGGACACTCGCGCATATAGTGGCCTGATTCCCCACACTTTAAACAAGTCACGGAGCTGGTGCGTGGGGAAGTATTGTTGGTTGGACCACCATAGGGCTTGGCTAGTGCATATGGCTGAGCTGGGCGAGGTGCCTGGAAGGATGGCCTCGGTGTGAACCTGGGTGGCAGGGCAGTATTAGGCACCCACACGCAGCGCTTCTGAGGACCAGCACCGGATGAGGAACCCAAGTCACAGCCATGCTTGCGTGTTGCTTCATAATCAGTCTGACCAGTCTCAGCACTGATGGCCTTGTTAACAAGCTTCTGAAAAGATGTGCACTCATGCAGACGGAGGTCGCGGCGAAGCTCAGGACTAAGTCCCTTACGGAACCTTGCTTGCTTCTTGGCATCAGTAGAAACTTCCTCAGTTGCATATCGTGCGAGGTTACCGAACTCCCTGCTGTAAGCATCCACAGAGAGTCGACCTTGAGTGAAACTGCAAATTCCTCACGTTTACGGTCCATGAGACCCTCCGGAATGTGGTGTTCACAGAAAGCCTCGCTGAATTCAGCCCAAGTAGTGACATGGTCCGCTGGGCGCATAGCTCCATAATTCTCCCACCATAGGCTGGCGGGGCCTTCAAGATGATATGCAGCAAAGGTGACCTTGTCAGCCTCAGCTACTAGCGCAGAACGCAGTTTGTGAGAAATACTGTGAAGCCAGTCATCAACGTCGAGAGGCTCGACGGAGTGGTGGAACGTGGGTGGATGTAACTTGATGAAATCACTAAGTGACACCAAGTTAGTCCTCCTGACTGGGGTCAGCATAGATAGCCCGGAGATATCCGTGCGCTCCAGGAAGTGAAGCCGGCATATACCGGAAGTCGGTGTTGCGAAGCAGGCCAGACCTGACTCGCATGATGGTCATCATAGAATAAGCCGCATCTTGCACAGCCATCTCAATAGTAACACCGAGCCCATAGGAACAGGGAAGAGCCTCGGTAGAACCAGGATAAGAGGGAAATATCCGGACGGTGCAAAGATACTGGCTTTGGTTAAAATCTCAAAACTGCTCTTCGACCGTGTATTCGGGATACCAACGGTAACCCGTCTCGATCATCACTCGGACTAACATAGACGTATGATCGGTCACACCAATGCATCGGGTCAGGCGAACCACTTGATTTTGGTCGCGAGTGGCCATCTGAAAGCACAACCATAATGCAAAGGCATTAGAATTTCTAGCAAAATTTAGACAGCATAACGACTGTAAATGCTCAAGAAGGGTTTGACACATTTATCAAAAAAATTGCATAGACACCCAACAATATCATATCAAGGTTCTGGGTTCAACTTATCAGCATAACAAGGTAGTAGAGCTGAACTAGGCTTGTAGTCATCAAACCTATAAGGTACTACTGATTCGTAACACGTGAAGCTGATAGAGAGAGAAGATCCTAATCCTTAATCCCCGATAGAAGAATGGACTGACTCAGATCAGAATGCCATGAGGTAAAGAAGTAAAAAGAGCCTTACGTACCATCTCACAATAAATTCCCCTACATATAACTAAAGCATTTCTAGACTCAACATCGACCAGTTTGGCTTGGAGAACCTACAGGCAGTCCGGCTCTGATACCAACGCTGTCAGGACCCCGACTCAATGTCACATCGATCTAGCCTGTAACACCTCATATCACTTTGCGGCCTCACGCACGGTATTCCCACGGGTGTCGCCTTACCTTTGCCCGGGACCGTTTGCGCCTTTTGGCTCACATATATGATGATGTCGCTAGCATCCATATGATAAGGAGCCCGGGCTGACATGACTAGTCGTAAACCCAAAGTGGCACAGACTTACAGGGACAGGCATCCATGACCCAGCATCGAACGTGTCGGTCATCAGCATGTGGGTCCGGGCTGTAGCACTGGGCTAGCAGGACTCCGGTACTCAATGCGTGACATTTCCCCGAAGGGACAGACACAGGAACGAAGAAGGACACATGCTGGCCAGCCTAAATGTTCCGGAGCAGTAGCAAGCTACCATGGCTCAATGGAAACACTAGGAGACATTTCCCGGTAAGAGAGGCTACTAAAGATAAACAACTAGATAGTCAGATCCCACACATACCAAGCATTTCAATCATACACACAATATGCTCGATATGTGCAAATACAACAAGGCATCACAACATGACTCTACGACACAAGTACTTTATTTAAAGGCTCAGAGAGCCATACATAACATACATACAAGTACGGGTCACATGACCCACATTCAAATCATACAGTCATACAAACCAGCAGCGGAAGTAACTTGTCTGAGTACAGACAACTAGTAAAATAAAAGAGGCTTGGAAAGCCTAGCTATACTACGTGGACCTTCACAAGCTCAGGATTACCACCTGGGCCTCAGTCTACTCATCGATGTCAACGTCTACGAAGAACCCATCAGAAGGGGTTGCAGCGTCTTCTGTAAAATGTAAATTATAGCAACATGAGTACAACGGTACCCAGCAAGACTTACGTCAGATCCTACATACATGCACATTATCAAGAAGGGTTGGTGGAGTTATTGCAGCAAGCCAGCTTTGACTCTTGGCTAAACTATCCTACGAGACTCCAACTAGAAATGGTTTTGCGCACACGAGTCCACTACTCACCACTTCAATACACTACCGAGAATCCACCTCCGTCTTCCTACGGAGGTCCATCCTCGGCACTCACGCTTATCTTGAGGCTTTTAGTAGTATCCAGTTTACTTGTCTATGAACTGTATAAGCAACCAAGTAGTCCTTTACCGCGGACGCGGCTATTCGAATAGATCATGTTAACCCTGCAGGGGTGTACTTCTTCATACATGTTTCCACCACTTAGCGTCTGCACACGACATGTGCTCGGCAGACTTCAAGTGAAAGCCGGCGTGGGTGTAGACCACGACCTACCTAAACACCTAAGTCTCTAGTCCAGGTTTATCGCCTATCCAGGTTCCATCCGCAGGGAGTCCGGCCGAGGTTTCCCATACGGCCCCGAACAATGTGTACAGGGTTCCGTGACACCTAACGGGTGCCCGGTACTCCCGGCCACGTACCTACCGCATCACAGCCCACCCATACGGTCAGCTGTCCACGGCCTCCAGTAGGCTACAAACACCAGAAACTACTTGCAACTCCTAGACAGAGGACTAGGGTGAACAAGAAGTCGAGCGGGGTCATATTTCAGGGCCCAATGCATGGTAGTAGTTGTATCTTAAATCACATATACAGATCTCAGTGCTTAAGGTCGGCTTCAATGAAACAACCCACCATGTACTCCTACATGGCCTCTCATCGATACCTTTACCAATCGTGTTCACCACATCACTCTCATTACCGACATGATCATTTCACTCTAGCCCATCACCCAGATGAACCAGACCTGACACGACTCTAAGCATAACAGGCATAGCAAGGTAGGAACAACACATACATATGGCTCAATCAATTCCTACACATGCTAGTGGGTTTCATCTAATTACTGTGGCAATGACAGGTCATGCAGAGGAAATGGGTTCAACTACCGTAGCACACAGCAGTTTGAAACGCGTTGTCTTAATGTAGTAAAAGAAAGCAAGAGCGAGAACATGGGATTGTATCGATATGATCAAATGGTTGGTTGCTTGCCTGATGGATCGATGCACGGATACGGTTCTTCGCTAGGGTAGTCACGGTACTCCTCGGAGGCAGAACCTGCCGCAAAGAACACCGATACACAACTATCACCAAACAATGTGCGACAATATGATGCATGCATGAAACATGGCAACATGAGTGTGTTGGGCTAATGCAACTAGAACCAGATGGGTTTGAATCAATTTGAACCAAAGATTCAAATTTCAAACTCATAAATGGCCCTTTAAAGTGTTTTATCTTGTTCTGCACTAAACCTCAAGTTATCTTGTTTAAACATGCATGAAACTAGTATAGATGGATAGATTGGATTTTTCTGATCATTTTTCATATATAATTTGTTTGATTTGGAGCTACGGTTGAATTTATATGAATTTTTAAAGTTTGGGCTATTTTCTGGAATTTATAATCATTTTAGATTTGTTTTAATTCCAGAAAAAGGTTTACTGCGTCAGCATGAGGTCATGCTGACCTCAGCAAGTCAACAGACCCGGTCCAGGTTAAACCTGACGCGTGGGTCCAGGGTGTCAGTGGCTAATTAACTAATTTAATTTAGTTTAAACTAATCTGGATAATTAGCAGAAGGGGGCCCCACCTGTCATTGACTCAACAGAGTCAACCGGGGCCCACCCGTGGTCAAAGTCAACACGGCTGCACCGGCGTTTAGCCGCCGGCGAGCCCGACACGGCGGCGGAAGTGGTTTTGGCCGTTCCGGCCACCAAATGGGGCGCGGAGGGCATCTACGTGGAGCTGATGACGAGCCGCGGCTCTTGGTGGAGTCAGTTGGGGTCGGGGTGGCCGGAGTTGGCGCCGGCGACGACCTAGGCGGCCACCGGAGTTCGGTTGGGGACGAACTCGAGGCTAGGGTGTGCGGTGAGGTGCGGGGAGTGCACGGTTGGACTCAACGCAGCGTGGTGAGTGCGTTGGACACCGAGAGGTGGCCGGAGGATGGCCGGGAGCACGTCGGCGACGAGATCCATGGCGGTGCGTGCGGGTGATCTTCTTGCGGTGGCTACACGGCTCGGGGGCGAGAGAGGAAGGGTAGGAGGGGTAGCTAGGCTCACAGAGCACCCGTAGAGGCCACCGGCGGGGTCGGGGACGAGCTGATGCAGCGACGGCGTTGAAGGGGATCTCCGGCGACGGCGGTTCGGTCGAGGTCCGTGCGGTGGCTTCGGGGCATGCGAGCGCTCGGGGCTCGGCTTGCTCGAAGGAGAGGAGGGTGGCGGAGCTCCTGGACACGGTGGCGCGGCGTGGGGTTGACGAAGAGCATGGCTATGGCGAGGGGGTGGTGGAAATGGCGTCGGCCATGGCGTGGGAGAGTGAGGGAGAGGAGTTGGGGAAGAATGGAGGTGTCCTGGGGGTTCACGGCTCGACGTGGAGTTCATCCAAGCCAGCAACGAGGCGAGGAGGTGAAGCAGGGCGACGGCCAGCTGCATGGCACACGCTGCGGCCGCCATCGGGCACCTGCCTGCCTGCCTGGCCGGCAAGCAGCTTGCTGGCGCGGCGCTGGGCTGGGCCGGCAGGTGGGCCGAGTTGCAGGCGCCAGGTAAGTTTCCTTTCTGTTTTTTTTCTTTTTCTATTATTCTGCAACTTTGTTGAATTATTAAAAATACCTAGGCAACTCCTAAAATCACCAAACTGCTTCTGGTCCATAGTTGGATTATTTCCAACATGAAACATTTTAGTTTGGAGATATTTGAGCATTTGAAATATTTTATAAATTTAAAATGCCCAAATTCAAATACTTATGAATTAACTCAAAGACCTTAGGATGACCTAGAAAACTGTGCATCACTTTTGGCAGAGGTTCTGAACCAGGACAAAAATGATGGACATTTTAGAAGGGCATTTCAGGTTCATTGAAATTATTTTTAGTAAACCCTAGTTGTTTTCAGAGGGGGCTGGGGGTTCTGGCATCCCCACTTCAAGTTTCTGATGAAATGATAGACATGATGCAACACTCTAATGCATGAACTAGCTAGGGTGTGACAGAGGCCTTCATCCGCAACTTCACCAGCACATACAAGCGGCCGCCCAAGCCTCCCAGCTCTCTTGGTGTGTCCAAGGCCCCAACGAATCGACTCGTGACTACCTCACACGTTGGGCCGAGCTATGCAACTCTTGCGAGGGCGTGCACGAGGTGCAGGCCATCGAGTACTTCACGGCCGGGTGCCGAGAAGGCACTTTGCTCAAGCACGGCTCCTCTGCCACGAGCCGACGACCCTCGACGAGCTGCTGATCATAGTAGACAAATACGCCACGGTCAATTCCTCCATGAGGACGGAAATTCAAGTTGATGCATCGGGCAAGGTGGCTCCTCAGGCTCCTCGGACCCCGGCTGGTGATACCAGTCGGCCCCAGCAGAAAAGCGACAACAAGCGAAAAGCCCCGATGCCCGCTTCCACCAGCCGGCAGGTGGCAGCAGTCGAAGACCGGCAGCCGGAGGGGCAGCCTCTTCCCAAGCATCAGAAGGGTGGCAAGCCCAACTGGTTGCCCGCGTTCTCCTATGAGCAGACTCTTGATGCTCGCTGCAAGTTCCACAGCGGCGCGAAGCCATCCAACCACACCACCCGGAAATGTCTTGGCTCGCCCGAATCTCCAAGGGCGAAGGGCTGCAACCGTCGCCAGCTCCTGGCCAGCTGCCTCCGCCTCCTCAGCAGTCGGCGGCCCGCCCAGCAGTCGACACCGTTCAAGATCAATTCCCTGAAGAACATGGAGCGTATGTTGTTTTCACCAGTGTGGCCGATGACAGGCACAACCGACGGCGACAGTCTCGTGAGGTGAATGCCGTAGCCATAGAAGCCCCAGAGTTCATGCACTGGTTAGAGAGGCCAATCAGTTGGAGCCGAGATGATCACCCGGAAGTAATGCCTTCTCCGGGCTCTTACGCTTTGGTGTTGGAAGCCACCTTTGCCATGGAGAGGCGAGCTGCTCGCTTCTCCTGAATCCTGATAGATGGCGGCAACAACATCAACATCCTGTACCATGATACCATGGAGAAGTTGAAGATCAAACCCAAGCATCTCCTGCCCAGTTGGACTGTCTTCCACGATATAGTTCCTGGCCTTTATCACTCACCAATCGGCAAGATCCAGATAGATGTCCTCTTCGGGGACAAAGACCATTTCCGCTGAGAGCCCATCTGGTTTGAGGTAGTCGATTTGGAAAGCTCGTACCACGCACTGCTTGGCCGACCTGCTTTAGCCAAGTTCATGGCGGTGCAGCATTATGCTTACCTCAAGATGAAGATGCCGAGTGCCAGGGGAGTCATTACCATCTCCGCAGATTATCAGAAGTTGTCCGACTATGTGGCCGCGAGCAGCCGGCTGGCTGAGTCCCTTGTGATCGCTGCCGAGAAGCGGTTCCTTGACCGGGTTGTGGCCATGGCCGGCAAGCAGCCAGACATATCCCACGATCCCAAGGAGTTGGAAGCGAAAGATCCTTCAAGCCAACCAAGGAGACAAAGAAGATACCGTTGGACCCACAGCACCCGTAGAGGTACGCTGTCATAGGCGCAAACCTTGACAGCAAATAGGAAAGCGAGCTCGTCGATTTCCTCCGTGAGAATTGGGACATCTTCGCATGGTCTCCCAAAGAGATGCCGGGTGTCCTGACGGATTTCGCCGAGCACAAGCTACATGTCAGAGAAGATGCCAAGCCAGTCAAACAACCCCTCCGCCGACTGTCGGAGGAGAAGAGAAGAATCGTTGGAGAAGAGATCACCTGTCTGTTGGCAGCCAGCTTCATCATGGAAGTTTTCTTCCCAGAATGGCTTGCCAACCCAGTCCTTGTACTGAAGAAGAATAACAAGTGGTGCATGTGCATTGATTACACCAGCCTCAACAAGGCCTGCCCAAAGGATCCATTTGCTTTGCCACGGATAGACCAAGTGATAGACTTCACAGCCGGATGCGAGTTTTGAGTTTTTTGGATGCCTACTCAGGATATCACCAGATCAAGTTGAACCCGGCAGACCGTCTGAAGACCGCTTTCATCACACCATTTGGAGCCTTCTTCTACCTGACCATGACATTCAGCCTGAGAAATGCCAGTACCACGTTTCAGCGTTGCATGCAGAAGTGTCTCCTCAAACAACTCGGCAGAAATGCCCATGCCTACATAGACGATATCATGGTGAAGACGGAGAAGCACAACACACTCCTCGAAGATCTCAAGGAAACCTTTGAAAATCTGCGCCGATTTCAAATCAAGCTCAACCCGGAAAAGTGTGTGTTCGGAGTACCAGCCGGCCAGCTCCTTGGCTTCCTGGTCTCAGAACGCGACATTGAGTGCAACCCTGTTAAGATCAAAGCCATCGAGAGGATGGAGAAGCCCACCCGACTGCGAGACGTCCAGAAGTTCACCGGCTGCTTGGCGTCCATCAGCCGGTTCATCAGTCGGTTGGGCGCGAAGGCTCTTCCCCTGTACCAGCTCATGAAGAAGACCACTCATTTCAAGTGGAACGAAAAGGCGATGACGCTTTTCTCCAGCTGAAAAAGATGCTGACCACGCCGCCTGTCCTGGCGGCTCCAACTCCTAAAGAGCCAACGTACCTTTACATCGCCGCCACCAGCCGGGTGGTCAGCACAGTCATAGTTGTGGAGCGCAAGGAAGACGGCAATGCATTACCAGTCCAGAGGACAGTGTATTACCTGAGTGAAGTGTTGTCCGCCTCCAAGATGAACTACCCCCACTATCAGAAGATGTGATACGACGTGCATTTCACTGCCAAGAAGCTAAAGCCATACTTTCAGGAGCACCCAATCACCGTTGTCTGCACCGCTCCCCTTGCCGAGATCATTGGAAGCCGATATGCTTCAGGCTGAGTGGCCAAATGGGCCATAGATTTGGCCCCCTACACCATATACTACCATCCTCGCACCGCCATCAAGTCCCAAGCACTGGCGGACTTCCTTGTCGACTGGGCCGAAACCCAGTACCTGCCGCCAGCGTCGGACTCCGCCCATTGGCAGATGCATTTTGATGGTTCGAAGATGCGCACTGGTTTGGGAGCCTGCATCGTCCTCACCTCCCCCAAAGGCAACAAGCTCAAGTACACGTTGCAAATCCACTTCGCCGCCTCCAACAATGTGGTCGAGTATGAAGCATTAATACACGGCCTCCGGTTGGCCAAGGAAATCTTCATCCGCCGGATCCTATGCTACAGCGACTCCGACTTGGTGGTCCAGCAGTCTTCTGGTGACTGGGATGCCAAGGATGCAAATATGGCAAGCTACCGTTTTTTCGTCCAGCAACTCAGTGGATACTTCGAGGGGTGCGAGTTCCTTCATGTTCTAAGAGCCTACAATGAGCAAGCAGATGCCTTGGCACGAATCGGCTCCACCCCGGCAAGCAATACCAGCCAGTGTCTCCCTTCAGCTCCTCCTCAAGCCGTCGATCAAACCCTCTCCGGAATCTGAGTCCATCTTTGCGCCGGCTCCTCCCGAGGCCGACGGATCCGACTCTAGGGATGCAGTAGCCGGCTCGCGGACATCAGTAGTCGGCACGGGTACTGTGACAGTCGCACCCGGCCCAAAAACTTCACAACCCGGCCCAAGGACTGTAACAGGCGGCCCAGGGACTTTACCAAGCGTCTCAGGGACTGCAGCAGTCGCACCCGGCCCGGGGACTTCAGAACCTGGCCCAGGGGATGCGGTAGTCGGCCCAGGGACTTCATCGACACAGCAAGCGCCAGCCGATTCCAACCCGCCGCCTCCCAGCCCAACCGCCCTCGTGCAAATTGCAGTTCTGGCAGTCAAAGAAATAACAGCACCTTCATGGGCACAGCCCATCCTGAACTTTCTGGTGAACAAAGAGATGCCGGCTGATGAGATCTCAGCCCGACAAGTGCAACCTCGGGCAGCAGCATACACCATTGTCAACAGAGAACTTGTCAGGCGCAGTGTCACTGGTGTGTACCAGCGCTGCGTGGAGTCGGAGAAAGGCCAAGCAATCCTCAAAGATATCCACCAAGGAGAGTGCGGACACCACACAGCTTCCAGATCACTCATGGCCAAAGCTTTCTTCCACGGTTTCTTCTGGCCGACAGCCTTGGAGGACGCCAAGGATCTAGTCAAGCATTGCAAGGGGTGTTAGAAGTTCAGCTTGCAACAACATCTACCGGTTTCTGCACTCAAGACCATTCCCTTAGCATGGCCTTTTGCCGTCTGGGGCTTGGATATGGTGTGGGACCATTCAAGACAGCACGCGACGACATGAACCATCTGCTTATCGCCGTGGACAAGTTCACTAAGTGGATAGAAGCAAAGCCAATCAAGAAGTTGAGTGCCACACAACATCATCACGGATAATGGCACAAAATTTGCCAAAGGAGCCTTGGCCCGTTTCCGCGCTACGTAGGGCATCCGACTGGACCTAGCATCCATTGCCCATCCGCAGTCAAACGGCCAAGTTGAGCAGGCAAACGGCCTCATCCTTTCCGGCATCAAGCCCCGACTGGTCGAGCCTCTAGAGCGATCGGCTGGCTACTGGATTGATGAGCTGCCGGCTATCCTCTGGAGCCTCCGCACCACTCCGAACAAGTCAACCGGCTTCACGCCTTTGTTCCTCGTCTAAGGTGCCGAGGCCGTCATCCCAACTTACATTGAGTTCGACTCACCTCGCGTCACCATGTACACTGAGGCGGAAGCAAAAGAAGCACGAGAAGACGGTGTCGATCTGCTGGAGGAGGGCCGGCTGTTAGCACTTAGCCGGTCTGCCATCTACCAGTAGAGTCTGCGCCGCTACTACAATCGGAAGGTCAAGCCAAGATATTTCCAGGAGGGAGACCTTGTGCTCCGGGTGATCCAACGAATAGCCGGCCAGCACAAGCTCTCGACACCTTGGGAAGGCCCATTCATCATTAGCCTAGTCTTGGGCAACGACTCCTACTACCTGATCGAGGCTCAGAAGCCCAGAGCACCCAAGAGAGACAACTCAAGCAAAGAGACAGAGCGGCTGTGGAATGCAAACCTCCTTTGAAGATTTAAAGTTGATGCAGTATGTAGCATGCTATCTTTTGTATTAAGTGTGAAGACTCCGGGTCCCCCGAGAAGAGCTCGTGGGCTACCCTATTTTCTATATGATAACTATTATGCCTATGAATGTGTTATTTCATTATTCCGCCTGGCAGCGGGTTCGACCAGTCGGCCCGGGGGCTCGCTGCCTTGTACTATGTGGGGCTTCCTACAGTCGGACAAGTAGTGTGTTGGCACCTAAGCCTTCTCCTGCTAGAAGCCGCAGCTCGCAGAGCGACTGTCCGATGGGCAGGAGTTACAGGCAGGAAAGGGTGTCCACATGCAAAATGGCTAAGGACCCTAAGCATGCACATAGTTCAGGCCGGCTTCCCGCCTCATCGACCGGCTGCTGAAATAGCCGGCCGGCTGGCCTCTACTTAACTTGCTAATGCTCTAGTCGGCTAAGTACTTGCCCTCCTGGAAGTAGCTAAGTACTTAACCAAGCCACAGTCCGTAGAGCGGCTGTTTGGCTGGCAAGACGGCAGCCAAGGGAGGGCGGCAAAGGAAAAAGGCCAAGGAGCAGAAAGCAAGAAAAGTCAGAACTCGGCAAAAACACAACTTCCGTGAAAGCATATTTACATGTCAAAAGGCCCTTGGCCAGCATTCAACAGAGTTTGAAATACACCCCGTGGGTGGAATTGTGCAAATTTAACAAAGTTTGTCAAGACTAATAAAAACAGGGAAAATAAAGATAAGTCGGCGGCCTAGGGAGCAGCAGAGGGGTCCGGCTAGTTGGCGGAGTCGATAGTGCCGGTTGGTGGAGTGGACGGCTGGTCAGTCTCCGCTTGGTTGCCTCCAGCAGTAGTCGGCGCACTCAAGTGCGGCTTGTTGTTCGAGGCACGCTCAAGCTGAGGCTGGCCGTCCGCTCCGACCTCTGGCGCATCTTCTTCACCTTCCTCGTCCTCCTCGTCTTCTCCCTCGTCGCTGGAGTCGATCATCTTGTCCGACTCTTCGTCATCCTTCGGGTTCAGCCCGAACCACTCTGGTGGCGCCACGACACCATTCTCAGTCAGCTTAGGAATGAAGAGGCTGGTGTCGGTGTACTTAGCAATGACCGCTGCCCGTCTGACAAGGTTGCGCTCCACTGCCACCAGCTCCTCTTGGGCCTCCTACCGAAATGTTGTCAACTGGGCTAGATTTAGCCCAAGATACCATGCCTTGATGAACTCCAAGGCCTGACGCGCTCCAGCCCGGGCCGAGGAACCCTTTCAAGCCTCGAGGCGGCCGGCCGCCAGCTCCAGCCAGTCGGCAGTCTGACTGGGAGTACGCGGAGCCGACATGTCTGGCTAAAGGGCGGAGATTGCCTGGGCCCCAACATGCTGAAGACGACGCATCATCTGATGAGCCGACCGGAGGCGGGCTTGGATGCTGAGAAGTTGTTCGCTAAGGGTTCGGGGGGCGTTGGTAGCGATCTGTACGCCTTCCGCCCTCTGTTCCTCACAATAAGCCTCAATAGCCTCGTTGGCGGCGGCAGAATGGCCAGGAAAGAAGTCTTCTCAGACAGAAAGCAAAGAAATCAGAAGTCAGAAGTCAGAATCCGGAAGCCGGCTCGATCAGCAGCCGGCAGCCCAAAGAAAGAAAAAGAGGAAAGCTTACCATCAACCATGTCTTCAATCCTACCGAAGCCGGATTTCAGCAGCGCCTCTTTGTCGGTCCAGGTGGAGAGTTCGGTCTCGAACTCGGCGAGGAGATTGGACTCCTTCACTTCCGCCTCCTTTCAGGCCTTCTGGAGAAGCTCCGCCTGCTCCGCCAGTTGCGCGGCCAGTCGGTCACGCTCCTGGGCCAGCTCGTTGCACTCTGCCTCCTTGGCACGCAACGTAGTGTTGGCCTCACCCAGCTGCCGCTGCAAGGCGGCATTGGCCTCTGCAAGAGCGGAGAAAGAAAAAGATGTCAATGACCAACAAAGAAGAAGTATAGTTGCCGGGGAGATTCGGCCCGACTGCTCAGCAGTCAGCCCGAATCTCGAGGACTACAGCCCGCGGGTGCGCTATCGCGCCCCCGCAAAGAAAGAAAACATGGACTTACTCTGGCTTTCCGACAAGTCGGCGGTCCGTTGGTCCAAATCTCGGATTTTGGAGTTGAAGGTGATCGCGTGAAGGTTATGATAGTACTACGATGAAGATAGCGGAAAAAGTTAGCACTCGGAGCTCACCAATTAAAGTTCCAGGCCGCCTGCTCAACAACCGGCCCGAAACTCGGGGGCTACACCCAGTGGGTGCGCTGGCGCGCCCCCACAAAGAAATACAAGAATCAAAGACGAAGAAGTAAGAAATATACCTGAATGGCCGCTCGTGAATCCAGGAACGCCCTGTTGCACTACTGTAGAGCGGTGGCCTCAGCTCGAAGTTTGGCCTGGATGTCTAGGATCGCTTGATTTAAAGCGCTCGTTCCGCCTCCACTCACCCGTTCAGCGGGAGCGGCACTGGTTGCTTCGGCATCCGGGGCTGACGAGCTCGCAACATCGGCTTCCAACGGTCATGGCGCTAAAGTCGCCTTCGTGCCTCGGCGGCGCGATGGTGTGCGGACCTCAGGAGTCGGGCCCATCACCACCTCGTTTCCGGCTGGCGGTGCCGGCGGGGCGGCAGGCTGCTTGTCCCGCGCTCTGTCAGACAGCGGCGGTAAGGGCACAGCTACCTTCGGCATGGCGACGTTGCCAACTCCCCTCTCCATGACCGGCTGTTCGTCGCCGGCTCCCCTAGTCGGTGCCGTGAACTCTGGTGGCGGCGGTGCAGAGTTCAGGGGGACGACGAACAACGGTGCCTGACGGTGTGCGGCTTCTTCGGCCAGCTTCTTCGCCGCGGCATCAGTCTCAGCCTCCGCTAGCTTCTTCAACGCAGCGGCCTCCGCCTTGTCCGCCTCCTCCTGCTCCTTGCGGGTGGCTTCCTGCTCCTCGCGCACCTCCCACGCGTTTCATTCCTGCGCCTCCCGGAGGTCGGCTGCAGGGTCGATTCGCCGGGTGGTGGTAGAAGTCTCCCCCGACCTGATGACGGAGGCGGCGGCCGACTTCTTAATAGAGAGCGGAGCCCTAAGTCAAGGAAATAAATCAGAAAAGCTCAGATAAAATAAATAAGAAAGGATGGCACAAGGAAAAGACACTTACGCCGACACCATAGGAGGCACTTTCGGAAGCTTCTGAAACTTGGTCGCCTTCGCAGCGGCCCCCTTCCGCTTGGTCGGGGCGGTCGGGTTCTTGGTTTTCTTCGGCGCGTTGCAAAACAAGGCGGCGCCTTGTTTGCGCTTGCGCGTGCCGCCTTGAGCAGCCGGCTCGATGGAAGGGCCCACGTCCGCCTTGCCGGCGCCTCGTGCATGGCGCTGCTCGTCCTCGTCTTCGTCGTCATCAGGCCAGGTCTCGATGCTGCCTACGTCTTTGGAGGCGCCCGCTTTGTTGCCGCCGCCTATGGCGTTGTCCTCCAGGGTGGCCGCCCCCAAGTTGGGGTCGTCTGCATCGCTCACCGCCCGGTCCGGCAGGTAGTCTCTACCCGGCCCTACGATGGCGACCGTCGCCGGAGACATGAAGATCTATTTTCAAAGGACCGACTATTCAAGACGGCAAGACCGAAACCAAGACTAATACTAAAAAGGAAAGAGTTGAAGAACTTACAACAGACGGCGGGTTGGCCCGGGAGTATGGCCGCATGCCGAACCTCCAAGACCCTTCTGATAGCTTGAGGTCGGAGATCTCGTTCACCCTGCGGGCGACCTCGGCAGTCGGCATGTCCCTCGTACATGTCCGACTCGGGTCCCGGTGGCCGCTCATCCGACAGATCAGATGAGGACGGCCTTGGAGTAGGAGCACCCAGTGCTCGACAAAGGCGACCAGCAGGTCGGACGCCTTGAGGCCTGCCGCGTCCATCAGCACCCGGAGCCGGTTGATGGTAGCGGTGGCGTCAACTGACAAGGGCTTCGGCTTGTAGCCCCAGTTGGCCCAAGGTTCGGCCGGAGGGCCGGCTTCGTAGGGAGGCAAGTTGATGAAGTCAATGGCGGGGTCGACATTCTCCAAGTAAAAATACGATTTCTGCTATAGTTTGACTGCATGTGACAACTTGATGGCGGGGAAGGCATTCTTCACGGACGGACGGCGCACCGCGATGAAGGTGCCGCACTGGGCCACCTTCTCCCTAGCGGAGGTGCCTAGCTTGGTGTAGAAGAACGCTCCCCACAGCTCGATGGTGGGGAGGATGCCAAGATAGCCCTCGCACATCTTGACGAAGGCGGACAACAGAGTCACGGTGTCGGGCGTCAGATGATGCAACAGAAGATGGAAGAAGTTGAGGAAGGAATGGAAGAATCCGCTCGCCGGCAGGCCGAAGCCGCAGAGGAAGTTCGAGCGGAAGATAACCTGCTCGCCTCCCCGCGGCACCGGCGAGATCTCCTCCATCGGCGGCACGCGCACCTTGATGTAGCTCGCGCCGGGTAGCCGCCGTGTGGCGCGAAGGAAGGCGAGGTGGTCGTCGATCACGACCGAGCCATCCCAGTCCCCTCCTTCTCGCGCGTCATGGAGTCCGAGCTCGACGGGGAAACGACGCGGCGGTAGAGGCAAGGACCATGGTGGAGCAAGAGGCTTGACGTAGAGGAGGCTGATGGCGACGAGCTGCGGCAGCGCTTCGGTGGGGCGCAGAAGTGCGGCGGCACCGAGAGTAGGAGAAGGTCGAAAATGGCAAAGGGGAGGAGGGCGCGCGTGCTCCGCCGCTCCCCCTCCCCCTACTTATAGCCCCTGGGTTGCGAAGCCGAGGGGGTGGGGCGTGGGATCGTGGGACGCCCACGACCCCACATCCCCACGATTATTGCGCGAGTTACTGCATGTAGTAACTCCGCACGGAATCACAACGGTCCGCCTCAGCCGCAGTGGATCCGCCCACGCGCCGAGGCCCGTTTGTGGCGGGTGCGGCCTGCTGTCACGTCCCATCGCGTGCATGGGCTGGCAGGCTGGCCCGGCTAACTGGCACCACGTGGCATGCTCGCAACGGGTGGTGGGCTAGAGGCTTAGAAGGCACGCCACCTGATTCCCGCCTTGACATTTCAAAATCACTAGACAAATCCGCCTGGTCATGGCCGACTCCTAGCAGGCGGCATACCAGAAGACGGATGAAGCATTCAGCAAGAGCACTCGGAGAAGGAAACTGCTGAGGCACCTCGACTTGTCAGCCACGACGCCTCACCAGCTTCGGGGACTACTACTGGAGTAATGGGCCACGGGTAGCCTAACCCGAGTCCCTGAGCATTTCAAAGACATCGGGCCGGCTGCATCCCTCAAGCGTCAAGGACGAAGCGCCGCCTTCTGGTGGCCGGCTGCCTCAACCGACCGGTTGCCAGACGACGGCCAAGCACCAGAAGACGACCCCCAAGACGGGCCGACTCCCAGGCCCCCAAGGGAGGCCGGCTCCTGGCAGGCGGCCCATGATGCCCTCAAAGTCTGCGCCCCCATAAAGAAGACAAGACATGATGTGGCTATAGTGTAGCCCATCACCCCCATATCCAGGGCAGGGCGCGGCCACAGTGTCCCGTACCGGCCGAGATCTCCGCACGGTGCAACACTGTTGCCATCCCGCCCTTGACGTCACCCCTGTCAGGCGGAACCCTGTTCCCATGACGGCCTATTGGTACGGCCTGCAGGCGGCAGGCCCTACCAGGTAGCAAGAGCCTAGAGGGCGGCAGCACCTGACCAGTCGGATCCGAGGGAGGCCGGCCTCTAGCAGGCGGCCCACTCTCCCCTCAGAGTCCACGCGCCATCAACCAGACGAGACACGGTATGGCTACAGTGATCTCCCACCAGATGGCGGGACTGTAGCCACGCCCCTGACCAAGCATGCGCCATTAGCATTATGGCTACAGTAACAAGTAGCTGACCAGACCCACAAGCGGCGGAGGCAGCCTGTCGGCTCCGTACCAGACCAGCCGGCAGGGCCCACCAAGCGGCGGGCCCCAGCAGCCGGTAGAGGAGCCAGTGACAGGAGACACTGACAGTCGGGTCCTACACCCGGCTAGATTACCATTGTACCCTTGGGGGGTAGGCCTATATAAACCCCCGGGCACCCATGCAAAGGGTTCCCAACCTGTTAGACATAGACACACACGTATAGAGAGGGGGAGCTAGCCTTGCTTTCTTCTACCTCCGGCATACAGCTCAAGGAGCACCATTGTACTCACTAGTGCCTTAGTGATCATGCGTAGACCCCGCAGAGCAAGACTAGGGGGTGTTATCTCCTAGGAGAGCCCCGAACCTGGGTAAGATTTGCCGGCGTGCATGTCTTCGCCTCATCCCGTTTCCTGGCACCGACGACGTCCTACTAGCCCCCATCATGATTAGCAATCCTTTGGCATATGTCGCACCAAACCCCCGACAACGAATTACTGTCGAGCAACTGATAGAAAAGCGAATAATTATGAGAATATCTAGGCATGATCACGTATATAGGCATCACGTCCGTGACAAGTAGACCGACTCCTGCCTGCATCTACTACTATTACTCCACACATCGACCACTATCCAACATGCATCTAGAGTATTAAGTTCATAAGAATAGAGTAACACCTTAGGTAAGATGACATGATGTAGAGGGATAAAATCAAGCAATATGATATAAACCCCATCTTTTTATCCTCGATGGCAACAATACAATACGTGTCATTTCCCTTTCTGTCACTGGGATCGAGCACCGCAAGATTGAACCCAAAGCTAAGCACTTCTCACATTGCAAGAATGATCAATCTAGTAGGACAAACAAAACTGATAGTTCGAAGAGACTTGCAAAGATAAGCAATCATGCATAAAAGATTTTAGAGAAGAATCAAATATTGTTCATAGATAGACTTGATGATAAACCCACAATTTATCGGATCTCGACAAACACACCGCAAAAAGAGTTACATCAAATAGTTCTCCAAGAAGATCGCGGAGAACTTTGTATTGAGATCCAAAGAGAGAGAAGAAGCCATCAAGCTAATAACTATGGACCCGAAGGTCTGAAGTAAACTACTCACACATCATCAGAGGGGCCATGGAGTTGATGTAGAGGCCCTCCGTGATCAATGCCCCCTCCGGCGGAGCTCCGGAAAAGGCCCCAAGATGGGATCTCTTGGGTACAGAAGGTTGCGACAGTGGAAATAAGGTTTCGTGGTGCTCCTGGATGTTTTCGGGGTATGTGGACATATATAGGAGGAAGAAGTAGGTCGGTTGAGCCACGAGGGGCCCAGGAAGGGGAGGGCACGCCTAGGGGGGTAGGCGCGCCCCCTGCCTCGTGGACACCTCATCCATTTCTTGACGTCCACTCCAAGTCCTCGGATCACGTTTGTTCCAAAATCACGCTCCCGAAGGTTTCATTCCGTTTGGACTCCGTCTGATATTCCTTTTCTGCGAAACACTGAAATAGGCAAAAAAACAGCAATTTGCACTGGGCCTTGGGTTAATAGGTTAGTCCCAAAAATAATATAAAAGTGTAAAATAAAGCCCATTAACATCCAAAACAGATAATATAATAGCATGGAACAATCAAAAATTATAGATACGTTGGAGACGTATCAGCTACTGCCTACAAACCCTTAGGTCTATGGTGGACTACTCACGCATCATCGTACAGGCACCAATGAGGATGATGAACCCCTCCGTGATGGTGTTAGATTGGATCTTGTGGTTCTGGAACTTGCGTCGGCTGGAATTGTGTTTCGTCGACTCCCCTAGGGTTTTTGGAATATTTGGGAATTTATAGGGTGAAGAGGCGGTGCAGGAGACCTCCGTGGGGCCCACAACCCACTTGGGCACGCCTGGGCTCCTGGGCTCCTGGGCGTGCCCAGGTGTCTTGTGGGCCCCACAGGGATCCTCTCTGGTGCTTTCTTGCTCCCAAGGTGTCTTCTGGTCCAAAAAATCTCCAAAAAGTTTCGCTGTGTTTGGACTCCATTTGGTACTGATATTCTGCGAAGTAAAAAAGAAGCAAAAAACAGCAACTGGCACTGGGCACTATGTCAATAGGTTAGTCCCAAAAAATGATATAAAGTTGCTAGTAAATTATTGTAAAACATTCAAGAATGATAATATAACAGCATGGAACAATAAAAATTTATAGATACGTTGGAGACGATCATCATACTCTTTGCGACCCGATCACGATCCCATCTGATCTAGCAGCGAACGGACGACACCTCCCAATTCAGCACACGTGCGGCTCGATGACTTCTCCCCCTTCTTGACACAACAAGCAAGATAGGAGAAGTTTATGGGATCTCAACGAGCATGATGGTGTGTTGGATATGGTGGTGGTGGTGGTGTAGTGCCAGCAGGGCCAGAACTGATCTGAGGAGAAAACGGTGTTGTGGGAGAGGTAGGGCTATCGCCGGGGCGTGGGAATTTGTGTGCCCAGCCCCTCCCTCTCCCCCACTATATAAAGGAGGCAAGGGGAAAGGCTGGGTCGCAGCCCTAGCCCCTCCTCCAAGGAGGGGGCATGGGCCTAGGGAGGTCTCTCGTCCCTCCCCAAGGCACCTAGTGGGGTGCCTTCCCCCCCTTAGGATTCTTCCCTCTCTCCTCCTCCTTGGCGCATGGGCCACTTGGGGTTGGTGCCCCTGGCCCATGTAGGTCAGGGCATCCCCCCTACAACCCACTTGGGCCCCTGGGGCAGGTGGACCCCCGGACCCCTTTCGGCACTCCCGGTACAATACCGATAATGCTCGAAACTTTTTCGACGACCAAAACATGACTTCCTATATATAAATATGTACCTCCGGACCATTCCCGAGCTCCTCGTGATGTCCAGGATTGCATCTGGGACTCCGAATAACATTTGGTCACCAACGTACATAACCCAATACTACTCTAGCATCACCGAACGTTAAGCGTGTGGACCCTATGGGTTTGAGAGTTATGTAGACATGACCGAGACACCTCTCCGGTCAATAACCAATAGCAGGACCTGGATGCCCATATTGGTTCCTACATATTCCACGAAGATCTTTCATCAATTGAACCACGATGTCGAGGATTCGGGTAAATCCCGTATGCAATTCCCTTTGTCCAGCGATATGTTATTTGCCCGAGATTCGATTGTCGGTATCTCCATACCTAGTTCAATCTCGTTACCGGCAAGTCCCTTTACTCGTTCCGTAATACAAGATCTTGTGACTAACTCATTAGCAACATTGCTTGCAAGCTCTTTATGATGTTGTATTACCGAGAGGGCCCAGAGATATCTCTGTGTCATACGGAGTGACAAATGCCAGTCTCGATCCATGCAACTCAACAGACACCTTTGGAAATACCTATAGAGCACCTTTATGATCACCCAGTTACGCAGTGAAGTTTGATAGCACACAAGGCATTCCTCCGATATCTGGGAGTGACATTATCTCATGGTCTAAGGAACTGATACTTGAGATGAAGAAAGATGTAGCAAATAACTAAATGATCTTATGCTAAGCTTATGGTTGGTTTGTCCATCACATCATTCTCCTAATGATGTGATCCCGTTATCAAATGACAACTCATATCTATGGTCAATAAACCATAACCATCTTTGATCAATGAGCTTGTCTAGTAGAGGCTTACTAGGGACACGGTGTTGTTTATGTATGCACACATGTATCTAAGTTTCCGGTCAATACAATTCTAGCATAAATAATAAAAAATTATCATGAATGGGAAATATGATAATAACCATTTTATTATTGCCTCTAGGGCATATTTCCAACAAAAGACTTAACAGAGAAGTTCCTCGATTTAGTAAAGAGCCATCTAATTTTACCAGGTTCCTCAGTCAAGGTGATCTAACTACACATATCTAGCAACTTATTCCACATAATAAGGGGTTTCTCGTATAAACACCTTCTAAATCTAATACAATAAAAATCTTGTTCGAAAGACCTTAGCGATAGTAACATTCTGGCAAAAAGTCAAATTGTAAATTTCGAGGAAAAGTTGGCAAAGAGGCTTGTTACTCATCCAAGCATCTTCCCAAAATCTGGTCTTACAATCATCACCCACAACCCTTTGACAGCAAGCAAAGAAAATATCCTTAACACTCATCGGTTCATTCTACAAGTGTGAGTTAGTAGGAGATGCCCCACATTGAGATAGTGTTTCTTACTCAAATATTTAGCACTAAGCATCTCTTGCCAATCTCCATTTTCATTCTCTAATCTCCACAACCACTTACATAAAAGACTAATTTTCTTAATCTGGAGGTTAGTAACACCCAGCCCCCCTTGGTCTCTAAGATGATGAACATCCGCCCAATTAACTAAATGATATTTCCTCACCCCATTCTTCTCTTGCCAAATGAGACGAGCACAGTAGAAATCCAACCATGGACAACATATGAAAAGGGATATTACTTAAACAAGTTTCCGTAAGAGGTAAACACACATCCATGGACAACAAGCTTCCTTGCCAGGAAGCTGCCCTCTTTTTGACTTTTTTCTCAACAGGCTAAGCATCACAAAGCTTTTTAAAAATGTAAAATAATACCTAAATATCTAAAGGGAAAATCAGCCACTACACAAGTAAAAATACACCAGTTGGAATCGGGACTTTGGGCATGCCCGGGCTCAAGGATGAATTATAGATTCTCATTTTAGAGCATCTACTGCCGGGCACCCCAAACCCGCCTCAACATCCGGGCGGACAGCCCGTTCACTGACCATCATAAAAAAAGACCCAGACAGACGCCTCAAACGGGCCTTAAACGGCCGAGCTGACCGGCACCACTCATATCCAGCCCACATGTGAGGCAGATATGGGGAGGCCCGGGCGCTACCGGGCACAACCACCACATCGGATTAGAGATGGGGTCACATGAAATCGCCCGGAAACCCAGCGTTCCGAAGCTCGTCTCCTCCTGTGGGGGTGTGAACGTTGTGTGGTACTGCTCCGGCTCACCGCCCAAGGCCAAATTTGGCTATTTAAGCCGGCCGTTGATACGTCCATTTTGCATCATGCTTTTAATCGATATTTATTGCACTATGGGATGTTATTACACATTATGTCAAAATACTTATGCCTTTTCTCTCTTATTTTACAAGGTTTACATGAAGAGGGAGAATGCTGGTAGCTGGAATTCTGGGCTGGAAAAGGAGAAAATATTAGACCTATTCCGCACAACTCCAAAAGTCCTGAAACTCCACGAAAGTAAGTTTTGGAATATATTAAAAATATTGGGCGAAGAAAGCACCAGAGGGGAGCCAACCACCATCCACGAGGGTGGGGGGCGCGCCCTACCCCCTGGGCGCGCCCCCTGCCTCGTGGGCCACCTGGCAGGCCCCCGATCCCCATCTTCTGGTATAAGGTGTCTTTTGCCCTAGAAAAAAATCAGAAGGAAGCTTTCGGGACGAAGTGCCACCGTCTCGAGGCGGAACCTTGGCGGAACCAATCTAGGGCTCTGGCGGAGCTGTTCTACCGGGGAAACATCCCCTCGGGAGTGGGAAATAGTCACCACCGATCCTCTCATCGGGAGGGGGCAATCTCCATCAACATCTTCACCAGCACCATCTCCTGTCAAACCCTAGTTCATCTCTTATATCCGATCTTTGTCTCAAAACCTCAGATTGGTACCTGTGGGTTGCTAGTAGTGTTGATTACTCGTTGTAGTTGATGCTAGTTGGTTTATTCGATGGAATATTATATGTTCAGATCCTTTATGCATATTAATACCCCTTTGATTATGAACATGAATATGATTTGTGAGTAGTTATGTTTGTTCTTGAGGGCATGGAGAAGTCTTGTTATAAGTAGTCATGTGAATTTGGTATTCGTTCGATATTTTGATGAGATGTATGTTGTCTTTCCTCTAGTGGTGTTATGTGAAGACTAGATGACACTTCACCATTGTTTGGGCCTAGGGGAAAGCATTGGGAAGTAATAAGTAGATGATGGGTTGCTAGAGTGACAGAAGCTTAAACCCTAGTTTATGTGTTGCTTCGTAAGGGGCTGATTTGGATCCATATGTTTCATGCTATGGTTAGATTTACCTTAATTCTTCTTTCGTAGTTGCGGATGCTTGCGAGGGGGGTTAATCATAAGTGGGACGCTTGTCCAAGGAAGGGTATTACCCAAGCACCGGTCCACCTACATATCAAATTATCAAAGTAACGAACGTGAATCATATGAGCATGATGAAAACTAGCTTGACGATAATTCCCATGTGTCCTCGGGAGCGCTTTCCTTTATATAAGAGTTTGTCCAGGCTTGTACTTTGCTACAAAAAGGATTGGGCCACCTTGCTGCATGTTGTTTACTTTTATTAGTTGCTACCCGTTACGAATTACCTTATCACAAAACTATCTGTTACCGATAATTTTAGTGCTTGTAGAGAATACCTTACTGAAAACCGCTTGTCATTTCCTTCTGCTCCTCGTTGGGTTCGACACTCTTACTTATCGAAAGGACTACGGTAGATACCATATACTTGTGGGTCATCAAGACTCTTTTCTGGCGCCATTGCTGAAAGTGCTAGTGATCGACTAGAGGGGGGGTGAATAGGCGATTTTTATGAAAGTCTTCAAAACATGGAAGTTTCGAAGACAATCGATAGAAATGAACCTATTAACATGCAGCGGAAGGTAGACTACACTAGGCAAGCCATAGTCAAGTATTCAATGAAGAGCAAGCACAAAGACTAATAGCAGCTAGGCAGTATGGATCAGGATGGAAGACAATATGAAGCCAATCAGAACAAGTAGTCACACAGTGAAGACAAATAGATAATGCAAACATGCAATGACTTCACAAGGACCAACTGTAAATAAAGAGATGGAAAGGATAGAACCAGTTGCTCGTTGAAGACAATGATTTGTTGGACCAGTTCCAGTTGTTGTGACAACTGTACGTCTGGTTGGATGCTCAGAACGCGACGCCTAACCGACTGGAGGATTCACAGTCCTCAAGTGTAACAAGTCTTCAAATCACACAGACAGGAAGACTTCAATGATGCCTAACACTCTTTGACTCTGGGTGTTTAGGGCTTTGTCCTCGCAAGGATTTCTCTCTCAAAGGCTTCGAGGTGGGTTGCTCTCAAACGACAAAAGCCGTGCACTAACTCTGAGTAGCCAACCAATTTATGGTGTAGGAGGTGGGCTATTTATAGCCACTAGGCTGTTGGGGAACGTTGCAGAAAACAAAAATTTTCCTACGGTTTCACCAAGATCCATCTATGAGTTCATATAGCAACGAGTGATCAGATGCATCTACATACCTTTGTAGATCGCGAGCGGAAGCGTTCAAAGAACGGGGATGAGGTAGTCGAACACGACGTGATCCAAATCACCGGAGATCCTAGCACCGAACGGACGACACCTCCGCGTTCAACACACGTACGGTCAGCGTAACGTCTCCTTCTTATTGATCCAGAAAGAGGGAAGGAGAGGTTGAGGAAGATGGCTCCAGCAGCAGCACGACGGCGTGGTGGTGATGGAGCTGCAGTACTCCGGCAGGGCTTCGCCAAGCACTATGGAGGAGGAGGAGGTGTTGGAGAGGGAGAGGGAGGCACCAAAGGCAAAGCTAAGAAGTCCTCCATCTCCCCCACTATATATAGGAGGGCCAAGGGGGGGGGGGGCGCCGGCCCTAGGAGATCCAATCTCCTAGGGGGGCGGCGGCCAAGGGAGGTTTCCCTCCCCCCCAAGGCACCTAGGAGGTGCCTTCCACTAGTGGGACTCTTCCCTTTTGTGAACCCTAGGCGCATGGGCCTCTTGGGGCTGGTGCCCTTGGCCCATGTAGGCCAAGGAGCACCCCCTACAGCCCATGTGGCCCCCCGGGGCAGGTGGACCCACCCGGTGGACCCCCGGGACCCTTCCGGTGGTCCCGGTACAATACCGATGACCCCGAAACTTGTCCCGATGGCCGAAACAGGACTTCCCATATATAAATCTTTACCTCTGGACCATTCCGGAACTCCTCGTGACGTCCAAGATCTCATCCGGGACTCCGAACAACATTCGGGTTACTGCATATACATATCCCTACAACCCTAGTGTCACCGAACCTTAAGTGTGTAGACCCTACGGGTTCGGGAGACATGTAGACATGACCGAGATCGCTCTCTGGTCAATAACCAACAGCAGGATCTAGATACCCATGTTGGCTCCCACATGCTCCTCGATGATCTCATCGGATGAACCACGATGTCGAGGATTCAAGCAACCCCGTATACAATTCCCTTTGTCAATCGGTATGTTACTTGCCCGAGATCCGATCGTCGGTATCCCAATACCTCGTTCAATCTCGTTACCGGCAAGTCACTTTACTCGTACCGTAATGCATGATCCCATGACCAGACACTTGGTCACTTTGAGCTCATTATGATGATGCATTACCGAGTGGGCCCAGTGATACCTCTCCGTCATACGGAGTGACAAATCCCAGTCTTGATCGTGTCAACCCAACAGACACTTTCGGAGATACCCGTAGTATACCTTTATAGTCACCCAGTTACGTTGTGACGTTTGGCACACCCAAAGCACTCCTACGGTATCCGGGAGTTACACGATCTCATGGTCTAAGGAAAAGATACTTGACATTGGGAAACTCCAGCAAACGAACTATACGATCTTATGCTATGTTTAGGATTGGGTCTTGTCCATCACATCATTCTCCTAATGACGTGATCCCGTTATCAATGACATCCAATGTCCATAGTCAGGAAACCATGACTATCTGTTGATCAACGAGCTAGTCAACTAGAGGCTTACTAGGGACATGTTGGTGTCTATTATTCACACATGTATTACGATTTCCGGATAATACAATTATAGCATGAATAAAGACAATTATCATGAACAAAGAAATATAATAATAATGCTTTTATTATTGCCTCTAGGGCATATTTCCAATAGTCTCCCACTTGCACTAGAGTCAATAATCTAGTTACATTGTGATGAATCGAACACCCATGGAATTCTGGTGTTGATCATGTTTTGCCCTAGGGAGAGGTTTAGTCAACGGATCTGGTACATTCAGGTCCGTATGCACTTTACAAATATCTATGTCTCCATCTTGAACATTTTCACGAATGGAGTTGAAGCGACGCTTGATGTGCCTTGTCTTCTTGTGAAACCTGGGCTCCTTGGCAAGTGCAATAGCTCCAGTGTTGTCACAAAAGAGTTTGATTGGCCCCGGTGCATTGGGTATGATTCCTAGGTCGGTGATGAACTCCTTCACCCATATTGCTTCATGTGCTGCCTCCGAGGCTGCCATGTACTCCGCTTCACATGTAGATCCCGCCACGACGCTCTGCTTGCAACTGCACCAGCTTACTGCCCCACCATTCAAAATATACACGTATCCGGTTTGAGACTTAGAGTCATCCAGATCTGTGTCGAAGCTAGCGTCGACGTAACCCCTTACGACGAGCTCTTCGTCACCTCCATAAACGAGAAACATTTCCTTAGTCCTTTTCAGGTACTTCAGGATATTCTTGACCGCTGTCCAGTGTTCCTTGCCGGGATTACTTTGGTACCTTCCTATCAAACTTACGGCAAGGTTTACATCAGGTCTGGTACACAGCATGGCATACATAATAGAACCTATGGCTGAGGCATAGGGGATGACACTCATCTCTTCTATATCTTCTGCCGTGGTCGGACATTGAGCTGAGCTCAATTTCATACCTTGTAACACAGGCAAGAACCCCTTCTTAGATTGATCCATATTGAACTTCTTCAATATCTTATCAAGGTATGTGCTTTGTGAAAGACCTATGAGGCGTCTTGATCTATCTCTATAGATCTTGATGCCTAACATATAAGCAGCTTCACCAAGGTCCTTCATTGAAAAACTCTTATTCAAGTAGGCCTTGATGCTGTCCAAGAGTTCTATATCATTTCCCGTCAAAAGTATGTCATCTACATATAATATGAGAAATGCTACAGAGCTCCCACTCACTTTCTTGTAAACGCAGGCTTCTCCATAAGTCTGCGTAAACCCAAACGCTTTGATCATCTCATCAAAGCAAATGTTCCAACTCCGAGATGCTTGCACCAGCCCATAAATCGAGCGTTGGAGCTTGCACACCTTGTCAGCATTCTTAGGATCGACAAAACCTTTCGAATGCATCATATACAATTCTTCCTTAAGGAAACCATTAAGGAATGCCGTTTTGACGTCCATTTGCCATATCTCATAATCGTAGAATGCGGCAATTGCTAACATGATTCGGACGGACTTTAGCTTCGCTACCGGTGAGAAAGTCTCATCGTAGTCAACCCCTTGAACTTGTCGATAACCCTTAGTGACAAGCCGAGCTTTATAGATGGTCACATTACCATCCGCGTCTGTCTTCTTCTTAAAGATCCATTTATTTTCTATGGCTCGCCGTTCAACGGGCAAGTCAGTCAAAGTCCATACTTCGTTTTCATAAATGGATCCTATCTCGGATTTCATGGCTTCTAGCCATTTGTCGGAATCCGGGCCCGCCATCGCTTCTTCATAGTTTGAAGGTTCACCGTTGTCTAACAACATGATTTCCAAGACAGGGTTGTCGTACCACTCTGGTGCGGAACGTGTCCTTGTGGACCTTCGAATTTCAGTAGGAGCTTGATCAGAAGTATCTTGATCATCATCAATAACTTCCTCTCTAGTTGGTGCAGGCACCTCAGGAACATTTTCTTGAGTTGTGCCATTTTCTGGTTCAAGAGGTAACACTTCATCAAGTTCTACTTTCCTCCCACTTACTTCTTTCGAGAGAAACTCTTTCTCTAGAAAGAATCCATTCTTGGCAACAAAGATCTTGCCTTCGGATCTGAGGTAGAAGGTATACCCAATAGTTTCTTTAGGGTATCCTATGAAGACGCATTTTTCCGACTTGGGTTCGAGCTTTTCAGGTTGAAGCTTCTTGACATAAGCATCGCATCCCCAAACTTTTAGAAACGACAACTTAGGTTTCTTACCAAACCATAATTCAAACGGTGTCGTCTCAACGGATTTCGACGGAGCCCTATTTAAAGTGAATGCGGCAGTCTCTAAAGCATAGCCCCAAAAAGATAGCGGTAAATCGGTAAGAGACATCATAGATCGTACCATATCTAATAGAGTGCGATTTCGATGTTCTGACACACCATTACGCTGAGGTGTTCCAGGCGGCGTGAGTTGTGAAACTATTCCACATTTTCTTAAGTGTGTGCCAAATTCGTGACTCAAGTATTCTCCTCCACGATCTGATCGTAGAAACTTGATTTTCCTGTCACGTTGATTCTCAACCTCACTCTAAAATTCCTTGAACTTTTCAAAGGTTTCAGACTTGTGTTTCATTATGTAGATGTACCCATATCTACTCAAGTCATCAGTGAGGGTGAGAACATAACGATAGCCACCGCGAACCTCAACACTCATTGGACCGCACACATCAGTATGTATGATTTCCAATAAGTTGGTTGCTCACTCCATTGTTCCTGAGAACGGAGTCTTGGTCATCTTACCCATGAGGCATGGTTCGCACGTGTCAAATGATTCGTAATCAAGAGACTCTAAAAGTCCATCTGCATGGAGCTTCTTCATGCGTTTGACACCTATGTGACCAAGGCGGCAGTGCCACAAGTATGTGGGACTATCATTATCAACTTTACATCTTTTGGTACTCACATTATGAATATGTGTAGCATTACGCTCGAGATTCATTAAGAATAAACCATTCACCATAGGAGCATGACCATAAAACATATCTCTCATATAAATAGAACAACCATTATTCTCGGATTTAAATGAGTAGCCATCTCGAATTAAACGAGATCCCGATACAATGTTCATGCTCAAAGCTGGCACTAAATAACAATTATTAAGGTTTAATACTAATCCCGAAGGTAAATGTAGAGGTAGCGTGCCGACGGCGATCACATTGACCTTGGAACCATTCCCGACGCGCATCGTCACCTCGTCCTTTGTCAGTCTTCGCTTATTCCGCAGCCCCTGCTTTGAGTTACAAATGTGAGCAACTGCACCGGTATCAAATACCCAGGAGCTACTACGGGTACTAGTAAGGTACACATCAATTACATGTATATCATATATACCTTTTGTTTTGCCGGCCTTCTTGTCTGCTAAGTATTTGGGGCAGTTCCGCTTCCAGTGACCACTTCCCTTGCAATAAAAGCACTCAGTCTTTGGCTTGGGTCCATTCTTTGGCTTCTTCCCAGCAGCTTGCTTGCCGGGCACGGCAACTCCTTTGCCGTCCTTCTTGAAGTTCTTTTTACCCTTGCCCTTCTTGAACTTAGTGGTTTTATTCACCATCAACACTTGATGTTCCTTCTTGACTTCTACCTCTGCTGATTTCAGCATTGAAAATACCTCAGGAATGGTCTATTCCATCCCCTGCATATTAAAGTTCATCACAAAGCTCTTGTAGCTTGGTGGAAGCGACTGGAGGATTCTGTCAATGACCGCATCATCCGGGAGATTAACTCCCAGCTGAGTCAAGCGGTTATGTAACCCAGACATAGTGAGTATGTGCTCACTGACAGAACTATTTTCCTCCATCTTACAGCTGAAGAATTTGTCGGAGACTTCATATCTCTCGACCCGGGCATGAGCTTGGAAAACCATTTTCAGCTCTTCGAACATCTCATATGCTCCATGTCTCTCAAAACGCTTTTGGAGCCCCGGCTCTAGGCTGTAAAGCATGCCGCACTGAACGAGGGAGTAGTCATCGGCACATGTCTACCAAGCGTTCATAACGTCTTGGTTCTGTGGGACGGGTGCGTCACCTAGCGGTGCTTGTAGGACATATTCTTTCTTGGAAGCTATGAGGATGATCCTCAGGTTCTGGACCCAGTCTGTATAGTTGCTGCCATCGTCTTTCAGCTTGGTTTTCTCTAGGAATGCGTTGAAGTTGAGGACTACGTTGGCCATTTGATCTACAAGACATATTGCAAAGATTTTTAGACTAAGTTCATGATAATAAAGTTCATCTAATCAAATTATTCAATGAACTCCCACTTAGATAGACATCCCTCTGCTAGTCATCTAAGTATAACATGATCCGAGTCGACTAGGCCGTGTCCGATCATCACGTGAGACGGACTAGTCAACGTCGGTGAACATCTTCATGTTGATCGTATCTTCTATACGACTCATGCTCGACCTTTCGGTCTTCTGTGTTCCGAGGCCATGTATATACACATGCTAGGCTCGTCAAGTCAACCTAAGTGTTTGCATGTGTAAATCTGTCTTACACCCGTTGTATGTGAACGTTTGAATCAAACACCCGATCATCACGTGGTGCATTGAAACAACGAACTGTCGCAACGGTGCACAGTTAGGGGGAACACTTTCTTGAAATTATTATGAGGGATCATCTTATTTACTACCGTCGTTCTAAGTAAACAAGATGCAGAACATGATAAACATCAAATGCAATCAAATAATAATAGTGACATGATATGGCCAATATCACATAGCTCCTTTGATCTCCATCTTGGGGCTCCATGATCATCTTGTCACCGGCATGACACCATGATCTCCATCATCATGATCTCCATCATTGTGTCTCCATGAAGTTGCTCGCCAACTATTACTTCTACTACTATGGCTAACGAGTTTAGCAATAAAGTAAAGTAACTTACATGGCGTTTCTCAATGACACGCAGGTCATATAAAAATAAAGACAACTCCTATGGCTCCTGCCGGTTGTCATACTCATCGACATGCAAGTCGTGATTCCTATTACAATAGCATGAACATCTCATACATCACATATAGATCATTCATCATTCATCACAACTTTGGCCATATCATATCACAAAGCACTTGCTGCAAAAACAAGTTAGACGTCCTCTAATTGTTGTTGCAAGTTTTACGTGGCTGCAATAGGGTTCTAGCAAGAACGTTTTCTTACCTACGTGAAAGCCACAACGTGATTTGTCAACTTCTATTTACCCTTCATAAGGACCCTTTTCATTGAATCCGCTCCAACTAAAGTAGGAGAGACAGACACCCGCCAGCCACCTTATGCAACTAGTGCATGTTAGTCGGTGGAACCGGTCTCACGTAAGCGTACGTGTAAGGTTGGTCCGGGCCGCTTCATCCCACAATACCGTTGAAGCAAGATAAGACTAGTAACGACAATAAAGTTGACAACATCTACGCCCACAACAAATTGTGTTCTACTCGCGCAAGAAGAACTACGCATAGACCTAGCTCATGATGCCACTGTTGGGGAACGTTGCAGAAAACAAAAAATTTCCTACGGTTTCACCAAGATCCATCTATGAGTTCATCTAGCAACGAGTGATCGGATGCATCTACATACCTTTGTAGATCGCGAGCGGAAGCGTTCAAAGAATGGGGATGAGGTAGTCGAACACGACGTGATCCAAATCACCGGAGATCCTAGCACCGAACGGACGGCACCTCCGCGTTCAACACACGTACGGTCAGCGTAACGTCTCCTTCTTCTTGATCCAGAAAGAGGGAAGGAGAGGTTGAGGAAGATGGCTCCAGCAGCAGCACGACGGCGTGGTGGTGATGGAGTTGCAGTACTCCGGCAGGGCTTCGCCAAGCACTATGGAGGAGGAGGAGGTGTTGGAGAGGGAGAGGGAGGCACCAAAGGCAAAGGTAAGAAGTCCTCCATCTCCCCCTCTATATATAGGAGGGCCAAGGGGGGGCGCCGGCCCTAGGAGATCCAATCTCCTAGGGGGGCGGCGGCCAAGGGAGGTTTCCCTCCCCCCCAAGGCACCTAGGAGGTGCCTTCCACTAGTGGGACTCTTCCCTTTTGTGAACCCTAGGCGCATGGGCCTCTTGGGGCTGGTGCCCTTGGCCCATGTAGGCCAAGGCACACCCCCTACAGCCCATGTGGCCCCCTGGGGCAGGTGGACCCACCCGGTGGACCCCCGGGACCCTTCCGCGGTACAATACCGATGACCCTGAAACTTGTCCCGATGGCCGAGACAGGACTTCCCATATATAAATCTTTACCTCCGGACCATTCCGGAACTCCTCGTGACGTCCGGGATCTCATCCGGGACTCCGAACAACATTCGGGTTACTGCATATACATATCCCTACAACCCTAGCGTCACCGAACCTTAAGTGTGTAGACCCTACGGGTTCGGGAGACATGTAGACATGACCGAGATCGCTCTCCGGTCAATAACCAACAGCAGGATCTAGATACCCATGTTGGCTCCCACATGCTCCTCGATGATCTCATCGGATGAACCACGATGTCGAGGATTCAAGCAACCCCGTATACAATTCCCTTTGTCAATCGGTATGTTACTTGCCCGAGATTCGATCGTCGGTATCCCAATACCTCGTTCAATCTTGTTACTGGCATGTCACTTTACTCGTACCGTAATGCATGATCCCGTGACCAGACACTTGGTCACTTTGAGCTCATTATGATGATGCATTACCGAGTGGGCCCAGTGATACCTCTCCGTCATACGGAGTGACAAATCCCAGTCTTGATCCGTGTCAACCCAACAGACACTTTCGGAGATACCCGTAGTATACCTTTATAGTCACCCAGTTACGTTGTGACGTTTGGCACACCCAAAGCACTCCTACGGTATCCGGGAGTTACACGATCTCATGGTCTAAGGAAAAGATACTTGACATTGGAAAACTCTAGCAAACGAACTATACGATCTTATGCTATGTTTAGGATTGGGTCTTGTCCATCACATCATTCTCCTAATGACGTGATCCCGTTATCAATGACATCCAATGTCCATAGTCAGGAAACCATGACTATTTGTTGATCAACGAGCTAGTCAACTAGAGGCTTACTAGGGACATGTTGGTGTCTATTATTCACACATGTATTACGATTTCCGGATAATACAATTATAGCATGAATAAAGACAATTATCATGAACAAAGAAATATAATAATAATGCTTTTATTATTGCCTCTAGGGCATATTTCCAACATAGGCAACCCGACCTGATTTGTCCGAAATGACCCTGGGTCACTAAGGAACTGACACGTGTTCCAACGGTCAGATTTCAAACACACGCGTCAACTTTACTTGGGCTACAAGTAAAGCTGACTCATCCAGCTCTGAATAAGATTTGCTCTCATTGTCTTCGCTCGAAGACATAGGATTTTGGTTAAGCATCACTTCAGTCACTCTGACTTTGTTCACTGGGACCCCACTTAATAGTATGGTGGTTCCTATGAGTCAATAAAGAATAAAAGGAAACAACGAAACAACTAAGTCTTCGCGCTTCATAGTCTTCACTCAATGTCTTCTCTTGTCATAGTCTTCAATGTGAATATCTTCACATAGCACCTTTGTCTTCAATGTCTTCATACATTTTTAGGGGTCATCTCCGGTAGGAAAACCGAATCAATGAGGGACTACTACCTGTGTTATCCTACAATTCTCACAAACACATTAGTCCCTCAACCAAGTTTGTTGTCAATACTCCAAAACCAACTAGGGGTGGCACTAGATGCACTTAGAATCTCCCCCTTTTTGGTGATTGATGACAAACTGGTTGAAGTTTTCAATGGGGATAAAAGTATGTGAAATTTTAAAGGATTTAGGTATTGTCTTCGTAAGTAGCAGGAAGGCTCCCCCCGAAGATGTGCATACAAGTATTTTGCTTTTGAATGCAAATGCACATGACAGGTTGTACTCGCGGAGCTCCTCCTCTACTTATGAAGACAATTCATCATGCATGAAAGGATATAACGAAGATAATGACATGCATAATGAAAAATGGACGTCTGCAAAATGACTTCATGCGGAATTTATCGTCGCACATACGGAATTTATCATCGCATCACATAGTGTCGAAAAAAGGTAGCAAACGACCATCAAGTTTAAGTGTCACAACTCAAAACGAACGAAAAGTATCAAAAGCGAGAGTTGTAAGCACTTGGCAAATGTAGCAAAAGTAAAGCAACCACCCATATGGACCCCGCTTGAAGACTATCAACTCATATGCTTCTCCCCCTTTTGTCAGTAATGACCAAAAAGGTTTGAAGACATAGAGCTTCTACTCGTTCCCATGAGGAGTAGGTGAAGCATCAGGGTCGTCGTTGAGGTTCGGTGGTGCAGACGAACTTGGTGCAGTGTCGACACGCGCTGAAGTTGGAGGTGGTGAAGTAGCATCATCTTAATCATCTATGACTCTGGCATTAACTGTTGCAGCTGAGGAAGAGTAGTCAGAGTCTTCAAGTGAGGGAGTCCGACGCAAGTGAGCATTCCTTGGAGGAGTTGAGTCAAACTTGAATCCTTCTGTGAAGCCATCGTCTTGAAGATCAGCTTCAGCACTGAGCAATGTCAAACTCTTCCAGGACCTCCGATAGGTTTCATGTGTAACAAAGGCATTCTTGGTGGCAAGATTTCGAATGCGATTGACGTCCACCAAGAGGCTTTGCATCTGACACTTAAGCCAGTCATGATGCTTATCCTGTTTCTGATGTAGAGCGACGAGAAGCTCTCGGTCATTGAGAACACGAGATCGCTTCCGAGGCCTTTGGGCAATGGTACTTACAGTGGCGTCAGTTTGGGTGCGAGGAGCACATGTATTGCCAGCCAAGGGATAAACACGAGAAACGGCCTAAACTTCTTCAATGGGCTGGGTGAAGCTTTGACGATCGACATTGTGAAGATAAATTGGCTCATTTGCAGGCTCTGGGTAAATGGCTTCAACAGACAGATCAACCTCTGGCAAGAATATGAGATGATTGCGCGCATAAGGCTGATAGTTGAAGGCAGAGTGAAGCTTGATGAGGCGCATTACCCATGGAGCATAGAACTTCAGACCAAAGATGTCAGAGCCAGATGCAGCCAACTGCCTGATGAGAAAGTCTTGAGCATTGAAGCTGATGCCATTGAAGATATAGAAAACCAAAGTCTTCATTGCTCCTTCAAGTTTTGCTGCAGATGAATGCCCTTTGACAGGCCATAGAGTTCGCCTGATGATATGATAGATGGTGCGGGGCAGATACTCGAGGTCTTCAACAAAGAATTCCGTTGGGTATTCAACGTCGCGTGGCAGAGGCTTCATCATGCTCAGCATTTGGCTCATGTTAGGCTCTGGCTTCTGGAAAATGCTCGCTCAATGATGTCTTGGGCATTAGCTTCATGATGTACATCGCCCGTCATCCACTCAAGGATCCAAGTCTTCGCATCGCTATTGTAGCATAAAATTGAAGCAGAAGTTCTTCATTCCAATGTTCCTTGGCATTCACAAAGTTGAGCAGACCCGCATCACAGAAGCAGTCAAGAGCTTCTTCAAGGCAAGGCAATCTAGCAATGGCTTCGCAGTCTAGATGCATATGAGGGAAAATGCGCCCCTGATTGTATAAGATGCAAGAATAGTAGCTGCGTTGCTGATAACTCCAGAATCGATCTAGGGAGATTATTGGCCTTGTGTAGGGGCTCTTATCACTGTCAAAGAATGTGTTGTGTGCCTTGAATCCATTCAGATTAAACGATCTTGGTGACTTTGCACTACTGGAAACCGTGGTAGCCTTGGCTTTGGCTTCTGGACCTGAGGCCTGTGCTCCACATGATAGGCAAATTGAGGTCCGGGAGCAGGCGGAGGAACCAGAATTGGCCAGCAGACGGTAACAAGCTGACAATGATCATATGCTTGCTCGATGGTGTGTGGCCTTGGAGGACGTACAGGAGCAGAGGCATTGGCTTCAGGCAGTGGATTCTCTTCGGGTGCTGCATTGGCTTCAGGTGCATTCACTTCTGGCACCACATTAGCTTCAGCCGCCACATTAGCTTCAGCCATGACAACGTCATTGTCTTCAGTGTTGATGTTGGTGGCCGCCTCAGTATTGGTAACCTCCACTTTAGGAGCTAGAGGGTCAGACATGTTCTCCTCGAGAACAACTTTAGGGTTGGACGGGGGTGTAGCAACACGCTCTTGTTCTCTTGGTTCTTCTTCTTGGTCATCGGCTGATGCAACCAGAATATGTTCAGCCATTTTGGCTTTCGATTCAGGGATGTTCGCAGTAGGAGAGGCTTCAGGAAAGACTTCACGTGAAACGGATTGCCGCTCTTCTCCTTCTGGAACACTTGATAAAGTGACCTGTGGCCTTGGTCCTTTGCGAAGCCTGCGAAATGGGCGACGCCTGTGGAGATGGAGTTGGTTGGGCCTCAAGGTCTTCATAGTCAATCATGGGAGTTGTGACCTGGGTTGGGGGAGTAACTGGTGTTTCTTCATCACGAGGGGATTCTTGAGGGTGATCAGCCCATGAGTCATCCTGAGCAATTGGCGTCAATGGACGACCAATGCTGATGAGTTCGCTGTTCATGAGAACAGGCGATGATACCACATTGTGTTCGATCTGAGGAAGGACTTCATCATCTTCAACATTGTCTTGATGACCAATGTCTTCAGCTGCGGTGGTGTCAACAGCTGGAATATCTTCAACTACTAGAGCCTCTGTGGAAGCAGGCTCATGAACGATCAACTGGCGCTCACGATGTTCAGACGCAGGACGAGCCACTGAGATTGGCTCGACAACAAGGGGCTCTGTGGGAGCAGCCCGGTCTCTCTTCATTGTCTTTCTCTTCTTGGTTGGCGGAGCGTCGTCAGTGGTGTGCTTGGTCTTGAGCTTGCGGGCTTCGGCTTCAGCTGCCCTTGTTTTCTTGAGTTCCGAAGCCACTGTGGGGACCTTAGGCTTTGAGCCTGTCATACTGGTCGGGAAGACAATGTGAGGTTCTTCTTGCCTTGATGCTTCTGGTTGGACCACAACAGGCTTCTTCTTCTTCTTGGCAGCCATTCTGGGGTCGATGCCTGGTCGCCCCAAAGCCTTGCGCTTTTCAGCTTCATTGTAGTCTTGAACACATTTGGCAGCAAGATTCTTCATGCGCTCATGAGAACCTTTTGCTTCTTCTCGTTTCTTGTGGAACGCCTCCTTGAGCTCATGCATCATGACCTTGAAGTTTTGAATGTCTTCAACATTGAGCTTGGCCATGTGCTTCTTGAACTGAGCCTTTTCATAATCAATCTTGTGCTTCAGCTCAACAATCTTCTGTGCCAGAGCCAGCTCAGGAGCAATGGCTCCATGGAAAGAGACGCTGAGGCCAATTGGGAGTTGAAGGTCATCAAAACTGAGGTCTGGGCTGTCAAACCACTCATCATTAAATTTGTACAGGATCTCCACATCAAAGAGGGGAAGATCATTGAAGATTTCCGCCTCTTGCTTGCTCTTTATCAACTTCTCAAGAGCATCATCGCCAAGATCGTCGTCGCTAGACAGATCAATGGCGTCATTATCGTTTCTCAAAACAGCAACAGGGGTCAATGCTTGACCAGTTGGTTGCATGGGCTTCTTCAACTTGTCAGACTTGGAGATGCGAGAGAGATCTTCTGACTGCACACTGGCCTCAGGAGGTGCAGTGGCCAGAGGCTTCGCCCGTGAGACCTTTGGTGCAGAGGAGGGCTTTGAAGCCTTTGGTTTCTTTTTCTTCACATGCTTCAGTGGTGCAGGTGCTTCATCAGAATCAGCGTCATCTGTAGAGTGATCCACGGCTGCCCCTTGAACCTGAATGTGAGTGATGAGTCCTTCTAAGTTGTAGAAGGGCCCAACAAGATTGGGTTCAGCATCACGTGTGCCGTCGGCATGAGGAGCAGAGGGACCGGGGTTGAAGTCTAACCCTAGTGACTTCTTGTTCTCTTTGGCAGAAGTTTTGGCAAACTAGAAGTTGCGTTTAAAGAGATTATCTTCACGACACCATAACAGAGAGGATGGGTCGGCATTAGCAGGCTGAGGTCCACGAATCATGCAGGGGGAGAAGCCTTGAGCAATAGCTTCAGACTTCGACTTGGGCTGAAGACCTTTGTATATAATATCTCCCCAGGGGCCCTTGATGGCATTCTTTCCAGCATATTCGTCGGTGACAAATCTGTACTTGAACCATTCCTCTGCCCAATGTCTTCGAATCCATTGGATTTGGTTCTTGCGTTCTCCATAGGTCTCTTCTGGATCTGACTTGTATAACTCATAGAGATTCGGTGGCAGGTCCTTAGCAGTGTTTTCACGGTGCTGTCTGCCGCCCTTCCTGACTGATTTTTCTGTTGCCATGACGTTCAGACTGAAAGGCTTCAACACTGTCAAAGTCTTCCGTCTGCTGGTCAGACAGGTACTGGCTTCAAGAGAATTTATGTGATGCTGTAAGAACTCTGCAAATGAATGCAGACTAACCAAGGGATTCTCCCACGGACATGTACCTGTGACAGCATTAGAGATGCGATGGAAGGGGAAGAGGTCATATGCATTCTTAGACGATTTTGAAGATAAATCAGTTTAGAAGACATTGACCTCATAGTGCGAAGATATTCACTCATATGTAGAGAGTTGGTTCCAGATTTGTACGAATCCACGAATAAGTACAAGTGAGGAATCTAACTACTTTGTGAAGCATAAGTGAACATACTAGGCATGCTATGAGATGCAAAACAGGATGGATCCAACTTTGTAGGAACAGAAACCACTTGTGGTTGAAAAGGATGAATCTATCGGATCAAAAGGACTGTAAAAAGAGTTTTTTATTTACCACTCGAGGAACTGCTAGACGGAGTAGGAGATGAGGCCGAGCAGTTCGATCTTCCGTGCCCTAACTTGGCGATGGAGGACACCTACGACAACGACGGAGATGACGATGTCCGCGGTCGGCGTGTTGACGGCGTCGGTGAGGTCGCGGCAGCTAAGCGCTTCATCGCTAGCGTCGTCGAGGGCTAGCGATGGCGCTAGGGTTTCTGCGAGGAAGAGAAGCGGAAGAAGAGATAATGAGTGGGGTGTGTTGAGTATTTATAAGGATAGGGACGGCGCATCGTTATTACGTAGGTGCCCCTGGCGGTTCACATCTGAAGGACACATGGCGACCATGCAACTTATTGGAGGTTGTTCCACGTTCCCACATATGCCTGGATTGTTGGGTGGTCGTTCCCGCTTCTCCGGGTTTCAGGCAAAAAGGATTGAGCATTTAAAACAGATTTGATGTTTGTCTCTGTATCTTCTGCTGACAAGGATGCCGCGAAGACACTCGACATTTTCAATAGAATGCATATGATTTGGATAGATAGATTTGAGACGGGAGCATAGAAAGGTTAGGGTCCGATCGCATTCACTTAGTTCAAAAGATCCAATGAGAAGACATAGCTATAAGTGAATGCTGTAGAGGACAGAACGCAAATATGTGAATATATTTGAATAAGACCAAATCAATATAGTGAAGATAAACATGAAGCCATGTTAAAATTGAAGACAAACCAAATGCGAAGACCTTGAAAATATAACACCAACAGAAAATAGTCCAAACAAAAGTTTGGTGGTGGTGTTACCCACCGTATAGGACGTATTAGACTCAGACACGACGCACAATTATCGTGGCGCTCTGAAGTCAAATTCCGCGTAATGTCTTCACACTTAGAGTGTAAGTCTTCATTATTTGAAGATATACGTTACTTCGTGTGTTGCACATCTAAGTCATCAATATGCATAAGTGTTAGGATGTGTGCATGATCACAGGACATTTGAGGATTCCAAGATATTTAGCTCACATAGCAACTTGCAAAACCTTTTCTCATCCAAGGGCTTTGTGAAGATATCTGCCAGTTGCTCTTCACTGTTGACGTGAATGATATCAATATCTTCCTTCATGAAATGATCTCTGAGAAAGTGATGACGGATATGAATGTGCTTTGTCTTCGAGTGCTGAACTGGGTTGTTGGCGATCTTGATGGCGCTTTCATTATCGCAGTAGAGTGGCACTTGCTTCAGATGAATGCCAGAGTCTTTGAGTGTTTGCTTCATCCATAGAAGCTGAGCGTAGCAAGATCCAACAACAATGTATTCAGATTCAGAAGTGGAGAGAGATACACAGTTCTGCTTCTTTGAAGACCAACACACAAGTGATCGTCCCAGAAAGTGACATGTGCCTGATGTAGACTTGCGATCCACCTTGTCACAAGCATAATCAGCATCCGAGAATCCAACTAGATCAAACTCTGAGCCCTTTGGATACCATAATCCTAGTGTTGGGGTGTAAGCCAAATATCGAAGAATTCGCTTCACAGCTAAGTGATGCGATTCCTTTGGTGCCGCTTGGAATTGGGCACACATGCAAACACTAAGCATGATATTTGGCCTAGATGCACATAAATAAAGCAAAGAACCAATCATGGAGTGGTATACCTTTTGATCGAACTCTTTACCATTGGTGTCAGAATCCAGATGACTCTTGGTAGGCATTGGCGTCGTATAACCTTTGCAGTCTTGCATTCCAAACTTCTTCAAGAAATCTTTGAGGTATTTCTCTTGAGATATGAAGATGCCATTGCGTTGCTTCCGTATTTGAAGACCAAGGAAGAACTTCAGCTCACCCATCATGGACATCTGATATTGCTCTTGCATCATGTATCCAAACTCATCACTGTATTTCTGATTGGTGCAGCCGAAGATAATGTCATCCACATATATTTGGCACACAAACAGTTCACCATCATATGTCTTCGTGAAGAGTGTGGGATCCAGGGAACCAGGTTTGAAGCCTTTGCTCTTCAGGAAGTCTTTGAGTGTGTCATACCAAGCACGAGGGGCTTGTTTGAGGCCATACAGTGCCTCGTTGAGCTTGTAAACCATGTCAGGATGTTTTGGATCTTCAAAACCAGGCGGTTGTGCAACATACACTTCTTCTTCAATCTTGCCAGTGAGAAAGGCGCTCTTCACATCCATTTGATACAGAAGGATGTTATGATGATTTGCATAGGCTAGCAGTATGCGTATAGCTTCTAGCCTAGCCACATGAGCAAATGTTTCATCGAAGTCAATTCCTTCAACTTGAGTGTATCCTTGAGTAACGAGACGAGCCTTGTTTCTGACAACTTGACCATGCTCATCTTGCTTGTTGCGATATATCCATTTAGTGCCTATAATATTGTGTTTACGAGGATCAGGACGCTTGACCAGTTCCCATACATTATTCAGCTCGAACTGTTGAAGCTCTTCTTGCATAGCTTGAATCCATTCAGGTTCCATGAAGGCTTCATCAACTTTCTTGGGTTCAGATATTGAGACGAATGCAAAGTGCCCACAGAAATTTGCTAGTTGTGTTGCCCTTGAATGAGTGAGTGGACCAGGTGCATTGATGCTATCAATTATCTTCTCAATCTGTACTTCATTTGCAACACGAGGATGAACTGGACAAAGATTTTGCTCTTGCTGATCATTGTCATCGTTTGAAGGATTGTCTTCAGGCTGAGCATTGTCTTCAGGTTGATTAGGTGCAGAGATGATAAGTTCCTATTCAGGCTGTACTTCAGACGGTATGATTTCTCCAGTTCCCATAAGCTTGATGGATTCACTGGGTGGAATTTCATCTAGCACATTTGGCAGGTGCTCTCTTTGCGAGCTGTTAGTTTCATCGAACCGCACATCCACAGTTTCAACCACTTTATAGTGAAAGAGGTTGAAGACTCTGTAGGAGTGCGAATCCTTTCCGTAACCAAGCATAAAACCTTCATGTGCTTTCGGTGCAAATTTTGAAGTGTGATGTGGATCCTTGATCCAGCACCTAGCACCAAATACTCCGAAGTAACTGACATTTGGCTTCTTACCAGTGAGGAGTTCATAGGATGTTTTCTTTAGAAGCTTGTGAAGATAAACACAGTTGATGACATGGCATGAAGTATCAATAACTTCAGGCCATAACTTTCTTGGTGTCTTGTATTCATTGAGCATCGTCCGAGCCATCTCAATGAGTGTTCTGTTCTTGCGTTCCATGATGCCATTCTGCTGCGGCGTGTACGGAGCTGAGAACTCATGAGTGATGCCCAATGTATCGAGATAAGTGTCGAGGCATGTGTTCTTGAATTTAGTGCCATTGTCACTTCTGATGTGCTTGATCTTGACGCCATAGTTGTTCATGGCTCAATTGGCGAAGCGTCTGAAGACATCCTGCACTTCAGTCTTATAGAGGATTATATGCACCGATGTATATCTTGAATAATCATCAACAATGACGAAGCCATAGAGACAAGCAGTAGTAGTAAGGGTAGAGTAGTGAGTAGGGCCGAAGAGGTCCATGTGTAGCAGTTCGAAGGGTTGAGTCGTTGTCATGATTGTCTTCGAGGGATGCTTGGACCTCGTCATCTTTCCAGCTTCGCAGGCACCGCATAAGTGATCCATCTTGAACTTGACGCCCTCGATGACTATGACGTGCTTCTTCTTTGCAAGAGTATGCAAGTTCCTCATGCCAGCATGCCCTAGCCTTCGATGCCAGATCCAGCATTCTAAAGCTTTTGCAAGAAGACATACGGCAAGCTGTGGTCCTACTGAGAAATCTACCATGTACAAATCATCTTTCCGATACCCTTCAAAGACTAGAGACTTGTCAGATTCCATTAGAACAAGGCAACGATATTTTCCAAATATCACAATCATGTTTAAATCGCAAAGCATTGAGACAGACATTAAGTTGAAACCAAGGGATTCAACAAGCATCACTTTATCCATGTGCTGATCCTTTGAGATTGCAACTCTACCTAGACCCAATACCTTGCTTTTACCAGTATCAGCAAATGTGATTTGACTTTTGTCAGACGGATGTAGGGTTGAGTCCATGAGAATACTTCGTTTGCCAGTCATGTGATTAGTACATCCACTGTCAATAATCCATTCTAAAGCAGCTGGTGTCATACCCTACAGTGCAGTTAGGGGGATAGGCTTCACGAAGAGCATTGTGAAGCATAAACATTTGACGAGCAATAGGATTATTAAAGCTTAGATCGAGGTTAGGACTGATAGGACAAGTAGAAAGCGACTCAGGAACAACATATATAATAAGACCATTTGGGCATTTGATCTTGCGCCCTACAAGATGTTTTAGGTCCCCAGCAATAGCTTCAGGCGCATTTGATTTTCGGCTAGAGACCTTTCCCTGCAAAAGAGAGTTAAGCTTTCTTAGCCACCCACATCTTCAAGGGTAGCTTCGAAGCAATGAGTCTAAGTGCAACATCTGAGAACTTTGGCTTTGGAGCCCTAGCAAATAGTCTTGCAGGTGGAGAATAGTACTCATAAGAATAAGCAGAGTAGTTCTGGGTCTTATGAACATGGTGGTTTGATGAAACACACTCATATTCATAGGCCTGCGTATGGTTTCCCTGCAAAACATTTGTGTTAGTGTGACTCGAGTGAGTCCTCTGTCTGTATGAAGCCTTTGGACCATATGAAGCCTATGGTCTAGGGTTTGTCTTCTTCCCTTGTGGTGTCATGACGACATTCACAGGAAGATTCTCCAGACAACTTTTCGGCACCCAGACTTTCTTCATAGGTGGCACATTCCTGCAATTAGTACCGATATACCTGGCAAACACTTCACCATTCTGATTCTTAAATAGTTTATAGTTTGCATTAAAGGATTCATCAATAATGATGGGATTAGCACAAGTGAAGCCAGATAGGGTGGATGGATCCACTAAAGGTTCCTTTGCAGTAACCCATGTGGTTTTGGGGTACTGCTCAGGTTTCCAGTAAGAGCCATCTACATTCATTTTCCTTTCGAAACCAACAACCTCTTTCCTAGGGTTTTGGTTCAGAATCTGCTTTTTGAGGACATCACATAGTGTCTGATGCCCTTTGAGACTTTTGTACATCCCTGTTTCAAGCAATGTCTTCAACCTAGCATTTTCATCAGCAATAGCAGTGGCATCCTCAGCAGAGGGGTTAGTTTCCACATACACAGTTAAAGATATTGCAACAGTAGCAACAGTAGAACATTCAGCAACAGAAGTAGCATTATCACGCTCAAGGCATTTAAGACATGGTGGTTTAAATCCTTCCTGAGGGGGACTGATCTGTTCAGCGCGAAGTGACTCATTTTCCTTTTGAAGATCTTCATGAGCCGCTCTCAATTTCTCAAGTTCTTGCTTCCTTTGAAGATAATCGTAGGAAAGCTTTTCATGAGTTGTTGAGAGCATTTCATGATGACTTTCAAGTTCCTCATACTTAACATGAAGATTTTTTATGTCTTCAATTAAGGACTGAGATCGAGTCATTTCAGCGCCCAACATGTCATCGCTTTTGTCTAACATTTTTTGAATATGTTCCATAACTTTCTGTTGTTCAGTTGCAATTTTAGCAAGTGTTTTGTAGCTGGGTTTGGAATTACAATCAGAGTCATCTTCCCTGGATGTTGATAGTGAGTATTGCGTGAGTTTACCTTGGCACCGCGTGCCATGAAGCAATAGGTGGGAGCGGAGTTGTCCTTGTCATTAGCATCGACGTCGGTGACGAAGTCATTGTCTTCAGTGTTGAAGATGGACTTGGCAACATAGGCTATAGCCAGACTTGCAACGCCAGAATCGGACTCCTCCTCAGACTCCACCTCTGCCTCCTCAGAAGCAGACTCCTCCTCTGAATCCATTTCCTTGCCAACAAACGCACAAGCCTTGCCATATGAGCTCTTATTGTGTGATGAAGACTTTGAGGAAGACTTGGAAGAAGACCTTGAGTATTTCTTCTTCTTGTTGTTGTCAGAATCATATTCCTTGCTCTTCTTCTTGTTGCTGTTCTCATTGTCCCACTGCGGACACTCAGAGATGTAGTGACCAGGTTTCTTGCACTTGTGGCATGTTCTCTTCTTGTAGTCATGTGAAGAAGCTTCATCATTCCTTGAGCTGGATCGTGAAGACTTTCTGAAGCCTTTCTTCTTGGTGAATTTTTGGAACTTCTTCACAAGCATAGCAAGCTCCCTTCCAATGTCTTCAGGATCATCAGAACTACAGTCAGATTCTTCTTCAGACGAGGAAACAGCTTTTGCCTTCAAGGCACGAGTTTGGCCATAGTTGGGACCGTAGATATCTCTTTTCTCAGAAAGCTGAAACTCATGTGTGTTGAGCCTTTCAAGTATGTCAAACGTATCGAGTCTCTTGAAGTCAGGGCATTCTTGAATCATTAGGGCTAGGGTGTCAAACGAGCTGTCAAGTGATCTCAGGAGTGTCTTGATGATTTCATGCTTGGTGATCTCAGTAGCGCCGAGAGCTTGGAGCTCATTTGTGATGTTAGTGAGGCGATCAAATGTGAGCTGAACATTCTCATTGTCGTTTCTCTTGAAGCGGTTGAAGAGGTTGCGAAGGACACTGATCCTTTGATCTCTCTGGGTTGAGACGCCTTCGTTGACCTTGGAGAGCTAGTCCCAGACTAGCTTAGATGTTTCCAGAGCACTCACACGGCCATACTGCCCTTTCGTCAGATGACCACAGATGATGTTCTTGGCAGTGGAATCCAGTTGAACGAACTTCTTGACATCATCAGCGGTGACACCTTCACCAGCCTTGGGAACGCCATTCTTGACGACATACCAGAGGTCAACATCAATGGCTTCAAGATGCATGCACATCTTATTCTTCCAGTAGGGATATTTAGTTCCATCGAAGACGCGGCACGCAGCGGAGACTTTGATTATCCCTGCAACCGACATAGCTAAAACTCTAGGTGGTTAAACTGAATCACACAGAACAAGGGAGTACCTTGCTCTGATACCAATTGATAGTGCTAGTGATCGACTAGAGGGGGGGTGAATAGTTAATTTTTATGAAAATCTTCAAAACATGGAAGTTTTGAAGACAATCGATAGAAATGAAACTATTAACATGCAGCGGAAGGTAGACTACACTAGGCAAGCCATAGTCAATTATTCAATGAAGTGCAAGCACAAAGACTAATAGCAGCTAGGCAGTACGGATCAGGATGGAAGACAGTATAAAGCCAATCAGAACAAGCAGCCACACACTGAAGACAAATAGATAATGCAAACAGGCAATGACTTCACAAGGACCAACTGTAAATAAAGAGATGGAAAGGATAGAACCAGTTGCTCGTTGAAGACAATGATTTGTTGGACCAGTTCCAGTTGCTGTGACAACTGTACGTCTGGTTAGGGAGGCTGAGATTTAACTTAGAAGACCGTGTCTTCACCTTATTACCCTTGAGCTAGGGACACCCAGTCCTCGCCCAGTCACTCTAGTAAGTCTTCAAGGGAGACTTCCAAACCTTCACAAACTTCGTTCACCGGCGATCCACAATGACTCTTGGATGCTCAGAATGCGACGCCTAACCGGCTGGAGGATTCACAGTCCTCAAGTGTAACAAGTCTTCAGATCACACAGACAGGAAGACTTCAGTGATGCCTAACACTGTTTGACTCTGGGTGTTTAGGGCTTTGTCCTCGCAAGGATTTCTTTCTCAAAGGCTTCAAGGTGGGTTGCTCTCAAACGACAAAAGCCGTGCACTAACTCTGAGCAGCCAACAAATTTATGGTGTAGGGGGTGGGCTATTTATAGCCACTAGGCAACCTGACCTGATTTGTCCGAAATGACCCTGGGTCACTAAGGAACTGACACGTGTTCCAACGGTCAGATTTCAAACACACGCGGCAACTTTACTTGGGCTACAAGTAAAGCTGACTCATCCAGCTCTGAATAAGATTTGCTCTCATTGTCTTTGCTCGAAGACATAGGATTTTGGTTAAGCATCAGTACAGTCACTCTGACTTTGTTCACTAGGACCCCACTTAACAGTACGGTGGTTCCTATGACTCAACAAAGAAGAAAAGGAAACAACGAAACAACTAAGTCTTCGTGCTCCATAGTCTTCACTCAATGTCTTCTCTTGTCATAGTCTTCAATGTGAATATCTTCACATACCACCTTTGTCTTCAATGTCTTCATACATTTTTAGGGGTCATCTCCGGTAGGAAAACCGAATCGATGAGGGACTACTACCTGTGTTATCCTGCAATTCTCACAAACACATTAGTCCCTCAACCAGGTTTGTCGTCAATACTCCAAAACCAACTAGGGGTGGCACTAGATGCACTTACAGTTGCCGGGGAGTGAAGCGCCTTTGGTAAGGAAAAATTTATATAGTGTGCTGAAATTTACTGTCACTTGTTACTATGGAAAACAATCCTTTTAGGGGCTTGTTCGGGGTATCTTCTATTGGAAATATGCCCTAGAGGCAATAATAAAAGTATAATTATATTTCTTTGTTCATGATAATTGTCTTTATTCATGCTATAACTGTATTATCCGGAAATCGTAATACACGTGTGAATACATAGACCATAATATGTCCATAGTAAGCCTCTAGTTGACTAGCTCGTTGATCAACAGATAGTCATAGTTTCCTGGCTATGGACATTGGATGTCATTGATAACGGGATCACATCATTAGGAGAATGATGTGATGGACAAGACCCAATCCTAAGCATAGCGCAAGATCGTGTAGTTCGTTTGCTAGAGCTTTTCCAATGTCAAGTATCTTTTCCTTTGACCATGAGATCGTGTAACTCCCGGATACCGTAGGAGTGCTTTGGGTGTACCAAACGTCACAACGTAACTGGGTGACTATAAAGGTGCACTATAGGTATCTCCGAAAGTGTCTGTTGGGTTGACACGGATCAAGACTGGGATTTGTCACTCCGTATGACGGAGAGATATCACTGGGCCCACTCGGTAATGCATCATCATAATGAGCTCAAAGTGACCAAGTGTCTGGTCACGGGATCATGCATTATGGTACGAGTAAAGTGACTTGCCGGTAACGAGATTGAACGAGGTATTGGGATACCGACGATTGAATCTCGGGCGAGTAACATATTGATTGACAAAGGGAATTGCATACGGGGTTGCTTGAATCCTCGACAGCGTGGTTCATCCGATGAGATCATCGAGGAGCATGTGGGAGACAACATGGGTATCTAGATCCTGCTGTTGGTTATTGACTGGAGAGTCGTCTCGGTCATGTCTACATGTCTCCCGAACCCGTAGGGTCTACACACTTAAGGTTCGGTGACGCTAGGGTTGTAGGGATATGTATATGCAGTAACCCGAATGTTGTTCGGAGTCTCGGATGAGATCCCGGACGTCACGAGGAGTTCTAGAATGGTCCGAAGGTAAAGAATTATATATAGGAAGTGCTATTTCGGGCATCGGGACAAGTTTCGGGGTCACCGGTATTGTACCGGGACCACCGGAAGGGTCCCGGGGGTCCACCCGGTGGGGCCACCTGTCCCGGGGGGCCACATGGGCTGTAGGGGGTGCACCTTGGCCTACATGGGCCAAGGGCACCAGCCCCAAGGGGCCCATGCGCCTAGGGTTTCCAAAGGGGAAGAGTCCCACAAGTGGAAGGCACCCCTAGGTGCCTTGGGGGGGAGGGAAACCTCCCTTGGCCGCTGCCCCCCTAGGAGATTGGATCTCCTAGGGCCGGCGCCCCCCCCTAGGCCCTCCTATATATAGTGGGGGAAGGAGGGCTTTTTCACCCATGCCTTTGGTTGCCTCCTTCTCCCTCTCCAACACCTCCTCCTCCTCCATAGTGCTTAGCGAAGCCCTGCCGGAGTACTGCAGCTCCATCACCACCACGCCGTCGTGCTGCTGCTGGAGCCATCTTCCTCAAACTCTCCTTCCCTCTTTCTGGATCAAGAAGAAGGAGACGTTACGCTGACCGTACGTGTGTTGAACGCGGAGGTGCCGTCCGCTCGGTGCTAGGATCTCCGGTGATTTGGATCACGTCGTGTTCGACTACCTCATCCCCATTCTTTGAACGCTTCCGCTCGCGATCTACAAAGGTATGTAGATGCATCCGATCACTCGTTGCTAGATGAACTCATAGGTGGATCTTGGTGAAACCGTAGGAAAATTTTTGTTTTCTGCAACGTTCCCCAACAGTGGCATCATGAGCTAGGTCTATGCGTAGTTCTTCTTGCGCGAGTAGAACACAATTTGTTGTGGGCGTAGATGTTGTCAACTTTCTTGCTGTTACTAGTCTTATCTTGCTTCAACGGTATTGTGGGATGAAGCGGCCCGGACCAACCTTACACGTACGCTTACGTGAGACCGGTTCCACTGACTAACATGCACTAGTTGCATAAGGTGGCTGGCGGGTGTCTGTCTCTCCTACTTTAGTTGGAGCGGATTCGATGAAAAGGTTCCTTATGAAGGGTAAATAGAAGTTGACAAATCACGTTGTGGCTTTCACGTAGGTAAGAAAACGTTCTTGCTAGAACCCTATTGCAGCCACGTAAAACTTGCAACAACAATTAGAGGACGTCTAACTTGTTTTTGCAGCAAGTGCTTTGTGATATGATATGGCCAAAGTTGTGATGAATGATGAATGATCTATATGTGATGTATGAGATGTTCATGCTATTGTAATAGGAATCACGACTTGCATGACGATGAGTATGACAACCGGCAGGAGCCACAGGAGTTGTCTTTATTTTTATATGACCTGCGTGTCATTGAGAAACGCCATGTAAATTACTTTACTTTATTGCTAAACTCGTTAGCCATAGTAGTAGAAGTAATAGTTGGCGAGCAACTTCATGGAGACACAATGATGGAGATCATGATGATGGAGATCATGGTGTCATGCCGGTGACAAGATGATCATGGAGCCCCAAGATGGAGATCAAAGGAGCTATGTGATATTGGCCATATCATGTCACTATTATTATTTGATTGCATTTGATGTTTATCATGTTTTGCATCTTGTTTACTTAGAACGACGGTAGTAAATAAGATGATCCCTCATAATAATTTCAAGAAAGTGTTCCCCCTAACTGTGCACCGTTGCGACAGTTTGTTGTTTCAATGCACCACGTGATGATTGGGTGTTTGATTCAAACGTTCACATACAACGGGTGTAAGACAGATTTACACATGCAAACACTTAGGTTGACTTGACGAGCCTAGCATGTGTATAGACATGGCCTCGGAACACAGAAGACCGAAAGGTCGAGCATGAGTCGTATAGAAGATACGATCAACATGAAGATGTTCACCGACGTTGACTAGTCCATCTCACGTGATGATCGGACACGGCCTAGTCGACTCGGATCATGTTATACTTAGATGACTAGCAGAGGGATGTCTATCTAAGTGGGAGTTCATTGAATAATTTGATTAGATGAACTTTATTATCATGAACTTAGTCTAAAAATCTTTGCAATATGTCTTGTAGATCAAATGGCCAACGTAGTCCTCAACTTCAACGCGTTCCTAGAGAAAACCAAGCTGAAAGACGATGGCAGCAACTATACGGACTGGGTCCGGAACCTGAGGATCATCCTCATAGCTGCCAAGAAAGAATATGTCCTACAAGCACCGCTAGGTGACGCACCCGTCCCACAGAACCAAGACGTTATGAACGCTTGGCAGACACGTGCCGATGACTACTCCCTCGTTCAGTGCAGCATGCTTTACAGCCTAGAGCCGGGGCTCCAAAAGCGTTTTGAGAGACATGGAGCATATGAGATGTTCGAAGAGCTGAAAATGGTTTTCCAAGCTCATGCCCGGGTCGAGAGATATGAAGTCTCCGACAAATTCTTCAGCTGTAAGATGGAGGAAAATAGTTCTGTCAGTGAGCACATACTCACTATGTCTGGGTTACATAACCGCTTGACTCAGCTGGGAGTTAATCTCCCGGATGATGCGGTCATTGACAGAATCCTCCAATCGCTTCCACCAAGCTACAAGAGCTTTGTGATGAACTTCAATATGCAGGGGATGGAAAAGACCATTCCTGAGGTATTTTCAATGCTGAAATCAGCAGAGGTAGAAGTCAAGAAGGAACATCAAGTGTTGATGGTGAATAAAACCACTAAGTTCAAGAAGGGCAAGGGTAAAAAGAACTTCAAGAAGGACGGCAAAGGAGTTGCCGCGCCCGGCAAGCAAGCTGCTGGGAAGAAGCCAAAGAATGGACCCAAGCCCAAGACTGAGTGCTTTTATTGCAAGGGAAGTGGTCACTGGAAGCGGAACTGCCCCAAATACTTAGCAGACAAGAAGGCTGGCAAAACAAAAGGTATATATGATATACATGTAATTGATGTGTACCTTAGTAGTACCCGTAGTAGCTCCTGGGTATTTGATACCGGTGCAGTTGCTCACATTTGTAACTCAAAGCAGGGGCTGCGGAATAAGCGGAGACTGGCAAAGGACGAGGTGATGATGCGCGTCGGGAATGGTTCCAAGGTCAATGTGATCGCCGTCGGCACGCTACCTCTACATTTACCTTCGGGATTAGTATTAAACCTTAATAATTGTTATTTAGTGCCAGCTTTGAGCATGAACATTATATCGGGATCTCGTTTAATTCGAGATGGCTACTCATTTAAATCCGAGAATAATGGTTGTTCTATTTATATGAGAGATATGTTTTATGGTCATGCTCCTATGGTGAATGGTTTATTCTTAATGAATCTCGAGCGTAATGCTACACATATTCATAATGTGAGTACCAAAAGATGTAAAGTTGATAATGATAGTCCCACATACTTGTGGCACTGCGGCCTTGGTCACATAGGTGTCAAACGCATGAAGAAGCTCCATGCAGATGGACTTTTAGAGTCTCTTGATTATGAATCATTTGACACGTGCGAACCATGCCTCATGGGTAAGATGACCAAGACTCCGTTCTCAGGAACAATGGAGCGAGCAACCAACTTATTGGAAATCATACATACTGATGTGTGCGGTCCAATGAGTGTTGAGGCTCGCGGTGGCTATCATTATGTTCTCACCCTCACTGATGACTTGAGTAGATATGGGTACATCTACTTAATGAAACACAAGTCTGAAACCTTTGAAAAGTTCAAGGAATTTCAGAGTGAGGTTGAGAATCAACGTGATAGGAAAATCAAGTTTCTACGATTAGATCGTGGAGGAGAATACTTGAGTCACGAATTTGGCACACACTTAAGAAAATGTGGAATACTTTCACAACTCACGCCGCCTGGAACACCTCAGCGTAATGGTGTGTCCGAACGTCGAAATCGCACTCTATTAGATATGGTACGATCTATGATGTCTCTTACCGATTTACTGCTATCTTTTTGGGGCTATGCTTTAGAGACTGCCGCATTCACTTTAAATAGGGCTCCGTCGAAATCCGTTGAGACGACACCGTTTGAATTATGGTTTGGTAAGAAACCTAAGTTGTTGTTTCTAAAAGTTTGGGGATGCGATGCTTATGTCAAGAAGCTTCAACCTGAAAAGCTCGAACCCAAGTTGGAAAAATGCGTCTTCATAGGATACCCTAAAGAAAATGTTGGGTATACCTTCTACCTCAGATCCGAAGGCAAGATCTTTGTTGCCAAGAATGGATTCTTTCTAGAGAAAGAGTTTCTCTCGAAAGAAGTAAGTGGGAGGAAAGTAGAACTTGATGAAGTGTTACCTCTTGAACCGGAAAATGGCACAACTCAAGAAAATGTTCCTGAGGTGCCTGCACCAACTAGAGAGGAAGTTATTGATGATGATCAAGATACTTCTGATCAAGCTCCTACTGAAATTCGAAGGTCCACAAGGACACGTTCCGCACCAGAGTGGTACGGCAACCCTGTCTTGGAAATCATGTTGTTAGACAACGGTGAACCTTCGAACTATGAAGAAGCGATGGCGGGCCCGGATTCCGACAAATGGCTAGAAGCCATGAAATCCGAGATAGGATCCATGTATGAAAACGAAGTATGGACTTTGACTGACTTGCCCGTTGAACGGCGAGCCATAGAAATTAAATGGATCTTTAAGAAGAAGACAGACGCGAATGGTAATGTGACCATCTATAAAGCTCGGCTTGTCGCTAAGGGTTATCGACAAGTTCAAGGGGTTGACTACGATGAGACTTTCTCACTGGTAGCGAAGCTAAAGCCCGTCCGAATCATGTTAGCAATTGCCGCATTCTACGATTATGAGATATGGCAAATGGACGTCAAAACGGCATTCCTTAATGGTTTCCTTAAGGAAGAATTGTATATGATGCAGCCGGAAGGTTTTGTCGATCCTAAGAATGCTGACAAGGTGTGCAAGCTCCAACGCTCGATTTATGGGCTGGTGCAAGCATCTCGGAGTTGGAACATTCGCTTTGATGAGATGATCAAAGCGTTTGGGTTTACGCAGACTTATGGAGAAGCCTGCGTTTACAAGAAAGTGAGTGGGAGCTCTGTAGCATTTCTCATATTATATGTAGATGACATACTTTTGATGGGAAATGATATAGAACTCTTGGACAGCATCAAGGCCTACTTGAATAAGAGTTTTTCAATGAAGGACCTTGGTGAAGCTGCTTATATGTTAGGCATCAAGATCTATAGAGATAGATCAAGACGCCTCATAGGTCTTTCACAAAGCACATACCTTGATAAGATATTGAAGAAGTTCAATATGGATCAATCTAAGAAGGGGTTCTTGCGTGTGTTACAAGGTATGAAATTGAGCTCAGCTCAATGTCCGACCACAGCAGAAGATATAGAAGAGATGAGTGTCATCCCCTATGCCTCAGCCATAGGTTCTATTATGTATGCCATGCTGTGTACCAGACCTGATGTAACCTTGCCGTAAGTTTGGTAGGAAGGTACCAAAGTAATCCCGGCAAGGAACACTGGACAGCGGTCAAGAATATCCTGAAGTACCTGAAAAGGACTAAGGAAATGTTTCTCGTTTATGGAGGTGACGAAGAGCTCGTCGTAAGGGGTTACATCGTCGCTAGCTTCGACACAGATCTGGATGACTCTAAGTCTCAAACCGGATACGTGTATATTTTGAATGGTGGGGCAGTAAGCTAGTGCAGTTGCAAGCAGAGCGTCGTGGTGAGACCGAGATCCCTATCGGTAGAACCGAATTGCTAGGGTTTGGCAGTGGCTTATGACAAGTGAAACTCGGTGGCGCCGGATAGAAAGAATCGGTAGGACCGAGTTTGGCTTAGGGTTTAGGTCATATGTGGATATGGGAAAGTAGTTGAGGGTTTTGGAGCATATCACTAAGCACATGAAGCAAGATGCTCATTAAGCAACACCTCATCCCTTCTTGATAGTATTGGCTTTTCCTAAAGACTCAATGTGATCTTGGATCACTAAAATATAAAATGAAGAGTCTTGAGCTTTTGAGCTTGAGCCAATCCTTTGTCCTTAGCATTTTGAGGGTTCCACTTTCACATCCATGCCATGCCAATCATTGAGGTTTCCTGAAATAGTCATCTTGGAATAGCATTAGCTCAATGAGCTATATGTTGTTATGAATTACCAAAACCACCTAGGGATAGTTGCACTTTCAAACCCACCTCAAAGCCTTTGAGAGAGAATTCCTTGCAAGGACAAAGCCCTAAACACCCAGAGCCAAAGAGTGTTAGGCATCACTGAAGTCTTCCTGTCTGTGTGATCTGAAGACTTATTACACTTGGAGACTATGAATCCTCCAGCCGGTTAGGCGTCACGTTCTGAGCATCCAAGAGTCATTGTGGATTGCCGGTGAACGAAGTCTGTGAAGGTTTGGAAGTCTACCTTGAAGACTTACCAGAGTGATTGGGCGAGGACTAGGTGTCCTTAGCTCAAGGGGAATAAGGTGAAGACGCAGTCTTCTGAGTTGAATCTCAGCCTCCCTAACAAGACGTATAGTTGCCACAACAACTGGAACTGGTCCAACAAATCATTGTCCTGAACGAGTCACTGGTTCCATTCTTCCCATCTCTTTATTTGCAGATTGGTCCTTGTGAAGTCATTGCCTTTTTGCATTATCTATTTGTCTTCACTGTGTGACTGCTTGTTCTGTTTGGCTTCGTACTATCTTCCATCCTGATCTATATTGCCTAGCTGCTATTAGTCTTTGTGCTTTAATCTCATTGAATACTTGACTATGGCTTGCTTAGTGTAGTCTACCTTCCGTTGCATGGTAATAGACGTGTTTCTATCGTTTGTCTTTGAAACTTCCATGTTTTGAAGACTTTGATAAAAAATCGCCTATTCACCCCCCCTCTAGTCGATAACTAGCACTTTCACCTCTGCACTTTGAGTATAAAGCCCGAGCCCTCTGTCACTTTCGTTTCACCAACTGCAACCAAAAGAAAAGCCAGATGGATCCTGAGCTGGGAGAGGTCACAGAGGAGGAGGGGGAAGCCGTCGATGCGAGGGCTGTAGCAGCGGAGCAGAGGAGGAGGAGGCGCAGGCGCAGGCAGATGGCACGACTTGCTGCCGAGGAGGAAGTGGATACAGAGTTCAACAGACGCCTTGTGCGCGAGGTGATGGATACTTGCAACTCCAATGAACTGGAGCTTCTTTTCCCAGAGGGAAAGGGAAGGAACCATTTTCAGATCATCAGTTGGGCTAGGGCGAGAGCAGCCACGGCTCCACATCCATCCACCAGGGCTAAATGGTGTCGTTTCTTTGATCGTTATGACTGAAGAAGTGAATGTTTTGTTTTTTAGATTTGTGTTGTGAGGGAGCAGATGTTTGAATGAATAAATGTATTCAACTGTCTCCCCTCTGAATGTGTTGTTTTATCTGCATATGTTTTGACATGTGCAGTTTTTGAACTGCTGTTTTATCTTAAGTTGAACTAATTTGTGGTCAAAAGTTGCATGGCTTGTATAATAATTATTTTCTACCAGCTGGCTGCCCACCTGCCCATTTATTATTTTTATAATCCACGAGTCTCCCTGGCTATAAATTCCATCCATCTATGTGTGGTGTGTGGCTCAGTCTCCCCATCCATTTTCTTCCTTCTTCCAGAGTCAGATCTAGGTTCCTCTCTCTTATCTCTGTTTTTTCTTCCTGTTCTTGTGTTTTCCATGGAGGACTGTTCATGCGGATGCCTGGCAAAGATGGCGTGCATAGCTGAAGGATGTGTGTACGAAACTGGTTTGGAGCTCACCCAGACTCAGCGCCGTGGGCAACTTTCTTGTCTGTTGTACTGCAACCATGGGTTTCGTGTGCCATATGTTTGTCGCCTGACGGTTGGTGACTTGAAGGAATCATGGGTATGTGTTTCTATTTGTTTTGTTTTCTACTTTTTTGTAGGTCTCTTTTTGAATACCATGGACTGGATCTATAGTTTAGTGTTATGAATAGTTTGTCTATATTTTTTATTTGGTTTTGTTAGGATTTAACAGTAGGGATTTTAGTTTGTATTTGTTCATTACTAAACATTTTTTTATCCATTTTTGTATAATCATTGATCTATTTTTTGTCAGATGTTTTTACTATAGGTGTGTTGATATGTATATTTTTTCAGTTTAGTCAGTTCACATGACTAGTCAGTTATGTGTTATTGTTTTGGTTCAGATTTTTTCTTTTCAGTTTGTTATGCAAACCGTTCATATATCTGTGTAAAAATTCAGTTATGTTAGATGTTCACTTTTGTTTTGTACTCCCATGTCCATTTGCAGAAAATCTCACCCAGGATCAGGATTGTTGCTCCTAGTTCCGGTGTCCTGAAGATGGAGACTTCAGACAAAAATGGGTATCAGTTGATGGAAGTTGCCTACCACATCGACTTTGATGGTTGCATTAACCTAACTACTGCGTGGAAGGAGTTTGTGACAGAGTCTGGATTTGAGGATGGTGATGTGGTTATGGTTATGTTCTCCAGGGAAGATGACTCTCTGACATTCAGAATTTATGTGTTGTAGGTTTAAATGTGGCAAATGACGCCGGTTTGTGAGATATGTGTGTGGTTGATTATGTTGCAGTATTTTTTCTTTAAAACTTCTGCATGTGAGATGGTTGAATTCTATTGTATTATCAGATGGTTTGGAACAACTTATGTAATGCTTTTCCTATCTGTTTTGCTCAAGTATAACTGCTTTATTTATATAATCTTTATATTAGTACTAGAACAATTATATAGTTGAACTGATGGGCATCCTTTGTTTTGACTGGTATATTTTCATGTACATAGCTTGCAGAAGGAACTATACGCTGATGATGTTTGTAGAACCCCTTTTTTTGGGTTCGAGATTGCTGAACTTACATTCTGTTAATGATAGTACTGAACTATTTTAGGTTGTCAATTACCAATAAAATTTGTTTGTTGTATAACATTTTTTCTTACTTTTTAGATGAATTTCGGATCACATTTTTTATAGTTAAATAATGATATTTCTAGTATTTTTTACAATTAAAAGATTTTTATCTTTGCTGCACAGTATTTTTTTTACTTGAACCTTATGAATTGTAGTAGTTGAACTTTTTATAATTTTGCTTCTGAAGTGGACGCTGGAGCTGGTGGAACTGAGGCTGTAGCTGGTGCAGACGTGGTGGCTCTGGGGTCAGCAACTGGCACTGCAGACGACCTCGGACCTCGTGGCACTCTGGCAAAGGCATCAGTTGTAGTCTTGCCTCTCCTCTCCTGCATGTTATCCTGGAACTGCTCCACTGCAGTCTGAATCTCTGTCACTTTGACATCCAAGTCATAGAACTTTTGTTCCATGATCCTCTCTAAGCTTGCCTGGTTCTGAGTTAGGGTGGCTAGTCCTTGCTCAATCCGCAGGGTGGATGCAATCAAGTAACCAAGCTGCTCTTGTTTGGTTTTCAGGAAATATTCAGATGCCTCCTCTTGAGTAGGCATCTTGGCAGCTTTCTCCTTCCTCGCCTTCTCCTTCTTGGCTTGTGCTTGGGCAGATGATGGCTCATTCTCAGTCATGACCACTTGATTATCTTCAAAGTCTGGACGGACGGGCAGGTGTTCCTTGTCCAATAAGTATATCCCCGTGCCCATCTTAGAGTTGATGAGCTCCTGAATCCGTGGGGCATATCCACAGCTCCTCTTCTGGTCTGCTGCTGTCCTCTTGATTGTTTCAATCATAAGGCTCATGACTTTGAATTTCTGTGGCACGTCAAAGATATGAAGCAAGTTGATCGTGTGGCCTCTGATCATCTTGTGATCTCCAGACTTGGGCAACAGGGTGTGCCTAAGAATCCAGTTGATGGTTGGCAGCCCTGACAGAAGATAGTGTACTGAGCCAAACTTGAACGTATCAAGTGCTTCATTTGGAATCTCCTTGTACATGTTTGACATTGAGTTGTGGTCCATCTTATTCTTGGCATAAATGTCCAAGTCATCGTCATGCTCTTCTGGGGCATTAATCAGCTGAGCCCATTCAGCAACTGTAGACTGGTAACTCGTACCCTCTGACATCCATACAATCCTGCCATCTGGATAGAAATGGGCTGTGGAGTAGAACTACATGATGAGTTCCTCGTTCCACTTTGTGAGCTTCTGCCCAACAAAGTCCTCTACTCCACATGCCTTGAAGCTGTCCTGCACTCCATGGTAGTACTCTTCGTTGTCCTTGATGTATTGCCAATCAACCCATCTCATATCACAGACAATTGGCTTCTTGTCTAGCAGCACTGTCTCATAAAAGTCGTGCTGCTCCTTGGTGTGAAACCTGTAGTCAACTGCAGTCCTTCTCCTTGAAGCATACGGGTCTGCTTCTCTCCACTTCCGAAGCCCTGAATCTCTCCTGAGTTTCATATCCTCAGCCACAGGATGAGCATCGTTGTGGTCTGGGATCTTGGGCTTGAGCTTTCTAAGAACATTCTCTTCTTCTTCTTCTGCAGCTTCGGGCACTGGGGCCTTGTTCTTCTCAGTAGCTGGGATGCTTCTTGTGTTCCTCTTTGGCTTTGGATTTGGAGCTGGCTTGGCCTTGGAAGCAGCTGCCCCTGTTCTTATGGCATCACCCATCAGCTTGGGTGCCTTAGGTGCTGGTGCAGCTACCTCTTCTTCTTCCTCCTCATCTTCCATGATGGAAGCCTTGCCAAGCACTCTGGCTACAGTTTTCTTCACCCTTTCTTTCCTCTTCTTGCCTTCAGCAGCAACTGGCTCAATGGGAGTGGTCTTCTTAGTTGAAGCTCTGGCCTTTGACATAGGCTGCCTGCCTGCTGGCCTTTTGATCTTCATCCCTGGTTTTATGCCCTGTGCTGGCTCAACTCTCTTGGAAGTTGCTTCCTCTTCTGCCACATAATCCTCATCTTCTGAGTCTGAGGTTCTCTTCTTTCTCTGTCTTGTGGCAGCTTTAGGCAGATTGCTAGGGGTGCTCCTGCTGCCATCATCTGAGGAACTTGAGGGACTAGTGCCCTCACTCTTCTGCACTTGCTGCTCTGACAAGTTCTGGCTATCACTTTGGTCTGACATGATGCAAACTCTGACTGCTGACCCTGTGAATAGGTTATAGATGAGATAGAGTGGATAAGCATCACAAAATGCAGAGATTTTTGCAAAAGAATAATTCAAAAACTTAGTTTTAGTTTCCCACTGAAAGCATCTCGGATCTACCGATTTCTAAACTCGGTGATACCGAAGCAGTTTTGGCACCTAAACTAGTGAACTCGGTCAGACCAAGTCACAGTTCGGTGGCACCGAAACTGCTAGGGTTTCACAGAGTTCCAAAATCGGTCACACCGATAAGTAATTCTCGGTCAGACCGAGTCTCACTTGTGCAATGGCATAAGCCAAATCGGTGGGACCGAGTTTTTCAACTCGGTGGGTCCGAGATGGTTTCGGCGGAAACCTAACCCTAAAATTTTCGAATTAAATCTAATCTACGAGTTCATTGACTGGATAGAAGTTTAACAAACGTGGCAAGAATCATGATGATCACAATGTGCTAAGAATCGGATTGGGGAATAGCACAAAGATCGAGTCCATACCCTAGTTCGGTGGAGACTCTCTACGGCGGCAACGGCGGGGTTGAATTTCTGTTGACAGCGACGGAGACCAGCGACTGGAGGTGGCTGGCGGCGAGGATACGATCCGGAGACCATGTTGGCAGAGCAGGCTATCGCGCGGGCGAAGGGGTTCGGAGAAATTTCCAAATTTTTGCCCGTGACTATATATAGCCCGACCCTGTCGGTGTGACCGAGTGGAACAACTCGGTGGCACCGAGATGCAAAACTGTATACAGTTGTTGCAACTCGGTGTGACCGAATGGTTCAAATCGGTTGCATCGAGATCGAAAACCTAGATCAACTTAATGATCTTGGTAGGACCGAGAGTAGGGTATCAGTCAGACCGAGAATCATAAAGAGGTTTTGGAAGTTTAAGTCTATGACGAATCGGGGACTCCGAGCGCTCCTCACACAGAGTGGTTCGGATCTGACTTGATCAAATTTTGTGATGTAGCATGAATAGAGTTTGAGACGAGAAAAGCATAGATAGCTAGAGGAGGTTCTTAGGCATTCTTGTCCATCCACTTGGCAAAAGGAAATAAAACCAAACAATCAAAACAACAAGTGGATGTCCTCGAATGAGTAAAATAAGCAACCAGCATGCTCACACAATAAGATGGCAAATGAAATATGTGACAAGGCATGCACAACCAATTCTAGCATCTATCAAGCAATTTGCGATGACAATGTCATCTATATATGAGTATATTGACTTAGGAGTCAAGTGAGAACACTTGATCATAGGTCATACTCATCGTTTAAGCTCAAGTGGGGTTACCACTTTTACATAAAGCATTGTTGTGTTCACATCTTTAGAGTTGCTTTAGCTCAAGTCTTAGAGTAAATCTCCCCCTAGATGTGATATCCCCCCTTAGAGGGATGAACTAACCTCGGGTTTTGTCGATGATGACTTCATGTAGATGTTGAAGATGTGGATGCTCAATGTTGATGTAGATCACTTGGAGCTATCCATTTGAGTGAATTGCACTTTCAATACCTACCTGGGTTAGTCCCACAAGGAACAAACAAGGATATCCATAGACATAGAGTGATGCACACACAAGATGATGTCCATGAAAACTTTTAGGTTACCTTGTCCCTTGTCTTACCAACAAGAGGGTTTGTGACTCCTTGAACTAGTGCAAGATGTGGAAGTTGATTGCACTTGTTCTTGCCAAAATGATAAGAGTGAAGTATGTTGGCGGAGTCACCCTCAAGACCTCTCTAGTTCTTCTTCTTTTGGATCCACACCATCTTGATGGGAATCCTTGGAGTTGTAGTCGTACTTGATGAAGTGGAACTTGAAGTAGTCTTGGGAATCCACTTGACTAAGGTCTTAGGAGCTTCTTCAAATGCATGAATTTCCTCTTGAAGCTTGTCCTTGCCTTTTTGCTTGTAGTCTTGTGGTGGAAGATCATCTTGAGCTTGTGTCCCCTTGAAAGAAGTATCATACTTCTCTTGTTGAGGAACAAACTTTGTCTTGGGATATTGATCTTCTTCCCACTCAACTCCATTGGCATTGAACTTTCGTTCAAAACCAACACCTTGATTCTTCCCGTGCATTCCTTGCTTGTGCACAATTTCCTCGAATTGCTTACTCCCGGCAAGGCTTTTGTACACTCCTTTCTCTATAATTCCCTTCAATAAGCTATTTTCTTGCTCAAGTGTAACTTGGCTAAGAGAATCATTAGTGGAATCAAGAGAACTACTAGAAGCAACAATATTGGATTTAGCATGATCATTGTTACTGCTAGAGGAAGAATCTTTCTTGTTCTTGTTACTAGACTTGACTTGAGGCATGTAAGTGGATAAGAGTAAATGCTTGGCAATGTAAGAAGAACTTTTCTCGCGGAGATCATCATTGATTGCTTTTAAGAACTCATGCTCTTGCTCAAGATTGAGCTTTTCAAAGCGTAATTTCTCATGAGCTCTTAAAAGTTCTTGATGATCTTCGAAGATAGTTTCATGAGCTAACTTAAGAGTGTTTAGTTCTTTAGTTAGAGCCTCAATCTTCTCCTTATCATTGTCATTGGTTTTATCTTGATTAGCATGATTAATTGACGTTTCATCATAGTATTCATCACTAGAGTTGTCAACAAGCAAATCATCACCTAACAAGTCATCTTCATCACTATTGAAATCAACATACTCGGGGTGTGTTACCTTAGGACCTTTGGCCATGAAGCATCTTCCAATTCCTTCATTTGGTGAGTCAAATATGTCATAGGAGTTGGTTGACACAAGTGCTAGACCGGCAACACCTTCATCGTGAGTATCTTTGGAGTCGGAGTGATAACTTCTCTCGGAGTGGCTGTCGGAGTCGGAGCCGGATACCCATTCACCAACATGAGCTTGATGTCTTTGTTTTGTGTAGCTCCTTGATGATTTTTCCTTCCTTTCCAAATCCTTGCTTCTCCGTGAGTATCTTCGTTCATAACGATCATCTCTACTCCTTCTCTCTCTTGGTGGTGATTCTTTGCTTCTTCTTTTTGTAGAATCTTCTCTTCTCTTGTAGGGAGCCGTACACTCATTGGAATAGTGTCCGGGTCTTCCACAACTGTAGCAGTTTCGCTCTCGACTAGAAGATCTTTTGTCATTGTAGGACCTTGACTTGAAGCTTCTATCTTTGCTTCTACTTTTGTAGAACTTGTTGAAGTTCTTCACCATTAAACTCAATTCTTCATTGAAGTTTTGTTTCTCACTTGATGATGTAGGGGCTTCACATGAGGCTTTGTAGGCACCACTTGATTTGTTGTGAAGTTCCTCTTTATCCTTAAGTGACATCTCATGAGCAACAATTCTTCCAATCACCTCCGTTGGCTTGAGATCTTTGTAATTGGGCATCATTTGGATCAATGTGCACACGGTATCATATTTTCCATCCAAGGCTCTTAGAATCTTCTTGATGATGAATCTATCGGTCATCTCTTCACTTCCTAAGCCGGCAATCTCATTTGTGATGAGAGCAAGCCTAGAGTACATTTCAGCGACACCTTCACCATCCTTCATTTTGAACTTGTCAAGTTGACTTTGAAGCACATCCAACTTGGATTCCTTGACGGAGTCGGTACCTTCGTGCATATCAATCAAAGTGTCCCAAGTTTCCTTTGCATTCTCAAGACGGCTGATTTTGTTGAATTCTTCAGGGCACAATCCGTTGAAGAGAATATCACAAGCTTGAGCATTATATTGCAACATCTTCAACTCATCCGCGGTAGCTTCACGGTTTGGTTCTTTCCCATCAAAGAAGTCACCTTGCAAACCAACACACACAATAGCCCAAATGGCGGGGTTATGTCCAAGAATATGCATTTTCATTTTATGCTTCCAACTAGCAAAATTAGTACCATCAAAGTAAGGACCTCTACGGTGATAATTTCCCTCGCTAGATGCCATACTCTCCTAGGTTGTGAAACCAAGGCTATGACCACCAAAAGCTATGGAGATCAAAGCAAATGGAAACCAAAGCTCTGATACCACTTATAGGATCGAAAGTATGTCTAGAGGGGGTGATTAGACTACTTGACCAAATAAAAACTTAACCTTTTCCCAATTTTAGTTCTTGGCAGATTTTAGCTATTGTAGGACAAGTCAAGCAATCATCACACAATTCAAGCAAGCATGCAAAGAGTATATTGTCAGCGGGAAGTAAAGCATGCAACTTGCAAGAATGTAAAGGGAAGGGTTTGGAGAATTCAAACGCAATTGGAGACACGGATGTTTTTCCCGTGGTTCGGATAGGTGGTGCTATCCTACATCCACGTTGATGGAGACTTCAACCCACGAAGGGTAACGGTCGCGCGAGTCCACGGAGGGCTCCACCCACGAAGGGTCCACGAAGTAGCAACCTTGTCTATCCCACCATGGCCATCGCCCACGAAGGACTTGCCTCACTAGCGGTATCTTCACGAAGTAGGTGATCTCCTTGCCCTTACAAACTCCTTGGTTCAACTCCACAATCTTGTCGGAGGCTCCCAAGTGACACCTAGCCAATCTAGGAGACACCACTCTCCAAGAAGTAACAAATGGTGTGTTGATGATGAACTCCTTGCTCTTGTGCTTCAAATGATAGTCTCCCCAACACTCAACTCTCTCTCATAGGATTTGGATTTTGTGGAAAGAAGATTTGAGTGGAAAGCAACTTGGGGAAGGCTAGAGATCAAGATTCATATGGTAGGAATGGAATATCTTGGTCTCAACACATGAGTAGGTGGTTCTCTCTCAGAACATATGAGTTGGAATTGTGTATGTGTTCTGATGGCTCTCTCCACGAATGAAGAGGAGGTGGAGGGGTATATATAGCCTCCACACAAAATCCAACCGTTACGCACAGTTTTCCAATCTCGGTGGGACCGAATCAACAAACTCGGTCGGACCGAAAAGGAAAACCTAGTGACCGTTAGAGATTTTCGATGGGACTGACATGCAACTCGGTAGGACCGATATGGTTAGGGTTTGGGCATAACGTAATCTCGGTGAGACCGATTACACAAGCTCGGTGAGACCGAGTTTGGTAATAAGCTAACCAGAGAGTTGGTCAGGTAAACTCGGTGGGACCGATTTGCTCTTTCGGTGAGACCAAAAAGTTACAAAAGGGAAACAGAGAGTTTACATTGCAATCTCGGTGGGACCGATTCGCTCTTTCGGTGAGATCGAAAAGTTACGAAAGGGAAAAAGAGAGTTTGCAATCCCATCTCGGTGAGACCGAGATCCCTATCGGTAGAACTGAATTGCTAGGGTTTGGCAGTGGCTTATGACAAGTGAAACTCAGTGGCGCCGGATAGAAAGAATCGGTAGGACCGAGTTTGGCTTAGGGTTTAGGTCATATGTGGATATGGGAAAGTAGTTGAGGGTTTTGGAGCATATCACTAAGCACATGAAGCAAGAGGCTCATTAAGCAACACCTCATCCCTCCTTGATAGTATTGGCTTTTCCTAAAGACTCAATGTGATCTTGGATCACTAAAATATAAAATGAAGAGTCTTGAGCTTTTGAGCTTGAGCCAATCCTTTGTCCTTAGCATTTTGAGGGTTCCACTTTCACATCCATGCCATGCCAATCATTGAGCTTTCCTGAAATAGTCATCTTGGAATAGCATTAGCTCAATGAGCTATATGTTGTTATGAATTACCAAAACCACCTAGGGATAGTTGCACTTTCAAACCCACCTCGAAGCCTTTGAGAGAGAATTCCTTGCGAGGACAAATCCCTAAACACCCAGAGCCAAAGAGTGTTAGGCATCACTGAAGTCTTCCTGTCTGTGTGATCTGAAGACTTATTACACTTGGGGACTGTGAATCCATCAGCCGATTAGGCATCGCGTTCTGAGCATCCAAGAGTCATTGTGGATCGCCGGTGAACGAAGTCTGTGAAGGTTTGGAAGTCTACCTTGAAGACTTACCAGAGTGATTGGGCGAGGACCGGGTGTCCTTAGCTCAAGGGGAATAAGGTGAAGACGCAGTCTTCTGAGTTGAATCTCAGCCTCCCTAACAAGACGTACAGTTGCCACAGCAACTGGAACTGGTCCAACAAATCATTTTCTTCAACGAGTCACTGGTTCCATTCTTCCCATCTCTTTATTTGCAGATTGGTCCTTGTGAAGTCATTGCCTTTTTGCATTATCTATTTGTCTTCACTGTGTGACTACTTGTTCTGTTTGGCTTCGTACTATCTTCCATCCTGATCTATACTGCCTAGCTGCTATTAGTCTTTGTGCTTTAATCTCATTGAATACTTGACTATGGCTTGCTTAGTGTAGTCTACCTTCCGTTACATGGTAATAGACGTGTTTCTATCATTTGTCTTCGAAACTTCCATGTTTTGAAGACTTTCATAAAAAATCGCCTATTCACCCCCCCTCTAGTCGATAACTAGCACTTTCACCTCTGCACTTTGAGTATAAAGCCCGAGCCCTCTGTCACTTTCGTTTCACCAACTGCAACCAAAAGAAAAGCCAGACGGATCCTGAGCTGGGAGAGGTCACAGAGGAGGAGGGGGAAGCCGTCGATGCGAGGGCTGCAGCAGCGGAGCAGAGGAGGAGGAGGCGCAGGCGCAGGCAGATGGCACGACTTGCTGCCGAGGAGGAAGTGGATGCAGAGTTCAATAGATGCCTTGCGCGCGAGGTGATGGATACTTGCAACTCCAATGAACTGGAGCTTCTTTTCCCAGAGGGAAAGGGAATGAACCATGTTCAGATCATCAGTTGGGCTAGGGCGAGAGCAGCCACGGCTCCACATCCATCCACCAGGGCTAAATGGTGTCGTTTCTTTGATCGTTATGACTGATGTAGTGAATGTTTTGTTTTTTAGATTTGTGTTGTGAGGGAGCAGACGTTTGAATGAATAAATGTATTCAACTGTCTCCCCTCTGAATGTGTTGTTTTATCTGCATATGTTTTGACATGTGCAGTTTTTGAACTGCTATTTTATCTTAAGTTGAACTAATTTGTGGTCGAAAGTTGCATGGCTTGTATAATAATTATTTTCTACTAGCTGGCTGCCCACCTGCCCATTTATTATTTTTATAATCCACGAGACTCCCTGGCTATAAATTCCATCCATCTATGTGTGGTGTGTGGCTCAGTCTCCCCATCCATTTTCTTCCTTCTTCCAGAGTCAGATCTAGGTTCCTCTCTCTTATCTCTGTTTTTCTTCCCTGTTCTTGTGTTTTCCATGGAGGACTGTTCATGCGGATGCCTGGCAAAGATGGCGTGCATAGCTGAAGGCTGTGTGTACGAAACTGGTTTGGAGCTCACCCAGACTCAGTGCCGTGGGCAACTTTCTTGTCTGCTGTACTGCAACCATGGGTTTCGTGTGCCATATGTTTGTCGCCTGACGGTTGGTGACTTGAAGGAATCATGGGTATGTGTTTCTATTTGTTTTGTTTTCTACTTTTTTGTAGGTCTCTTTTTGAATACCATGGACTGGATCTATAGTTTAGTGTTATGAATAGTTTGTCTATATTTTTTATTTGGTTTTGTTAGGATTTAACAGTAGGGATTTCTGTTTGTATTTTTTCATTACTAAACAGTTTTTTTATCCATTTTTGTATAATCATTGATCTATTTTTTGTCAGATGTTTTTACTATAGGTGTGTTGATATGTATATTTCTTCAGTTTAGTCAGTTCACATGACTAGTCAGTTATGTGTTATTGTTTTGGTGCAGATTTTTTCTTTTTCAGTTTGTTATGCAAACCGTTCATATATCTGTGTAAAAATTCAGTTATGTCAGATGTTCACTTTTGTTTTGTACTCCCATGTCCATTTGTAGAAAATGTCACCCAAGATCAGGATTGTTGCTCCTAGTTCCGGTGTTCTGAAGATGGAGACTTCAGACAAAAATGGGTATCAGTTGATGGAAGTTGCCTACCACATCGACTTTGATGGTTGTATCAACCTAACTACTGGGTGGAAGGATTTTGTGGCAGAGTCTGGATTTGAGGATGGTGATGTGGTTATGGTTATGTTCTCCAGGGAAGATGACTCTCTGACATTCAGAATTTATGTGTTGTAGGTTTAAATGTGGCAAATGACGCCGGTTTGTGAGATCTGTGTGTGGTTGATTATGTTGCAGTATTTTTTCTTTAAAACTTCTGCATGTGAGATGGTTGAATTCTATTGTATTATCAGATGGTTTGGAACAACTTATGTAATGCTTTTCCTATCTGTTTTGCTCAAGTATAACTGCTTTATTTATATAATCTTTATATTAGTACTGGAACAATTATATAGTTGAACTGATGGGCATCCTTTGTTTTGACTCGTATATTTTCATGTACATAGCTCGCAGAACGAACTATACGCTGATGATGTTTGCAGAACCCCTTTTTGGGTTCGAGATTGCTGAACTTACATTCTGTTAATGATAGTACTGAACTATTTTAGGTTGTCAATTACCAATAAAATTTGTTTGTTGTATAACATTTTTTCTTACTTTTTCGATGAATTTCGGATCACATTTTTTACAGTTAAATAATGATATTTCTAGTATTTTTAACAATTAAAAGATTTTTAACTTTGCTGCATAGTATTTTTTTACTTGAACCTTATGAATTGTAGTAGTTGAACTTTTTATAATTTTGCTTCTGAAATTTTTATTTACAATTTTCTACGTTTAATTTTCCAAAAAATATATGTATTTCTATTTTTTTAGTTCTTACAATTAAGATGTGTTTGAACTTTTTACATTATTTGTTTTTGAACTTATTTTGTCAGGACCGTGTTTCGGGATATTAATTTCCCAGGAAATGGCCCTTGTGCTCACCAGCCCCAGGATTACTGTTAGCTGATGAGACACCAAATTGATACAGAAACTCCAAGCAAAATACAAAATGTGTAGTACAAGACCATTCTGGCCTATGAGTACAACAAATGGTTTCTGGTGGTTGATGGCGGAAGCGGTTTGTGGTACATCAGCGTCTATGGGACTCCATTTCCCATAGGAACAACTAACCTGGATAACTCCTATCTTCGCGAGGCTGCTATCACCATTGCGTAGGTTCCGGGGTTGTCATCACAACGCTCCTCTCCATGCAAAAAATTTGGCCAAGACAATAGCCAGGGACAAGCCAGTGAGTACTTTGAATGTACTCGCAAACATTATGAACACAGGTATAATACATAACAATTGATAATCATGCCCTGAAATATTTCATGATCACAACGCCAGTCACAGAATAAGAATCCATAATGCACGCAAGCAGGTTATTCATACACAACATGAATATGTAATAAGGGAGTAGAAATACAATGCACCGATCGGGTGTCTGAAGCGACGCCTCGAAAGGATAATAATATAAAGCATGCCTCAGTCGGGCGTCTGAGCGACGTCACATAAAGGGCTTATAAAGGAAATAAGTAGCAAACATGCCACAGTCGGGCGTCTGTGCGACACCACATAAAGGGCTTATAAAGTAAATGAATAATAAGCATGCCACAGTCGGGTGTCTCCGCGATACCACATAAAGGGCTTATATGAGAGTAGTCACAGTGAATATCCAGGAGGTAGAACCGTCCTAGGGATACTCAATAATTCAAATAATGTAAATGGTTAGTCCATAATAATAGTAATCATAATCATCATAAGTCACAGGTCATGATCCATGTTCTGGTTTAGTAGTTTTTCCTCCAAAGACCTACACTAAGACCGACACTTGACCCGTCCCAGACTGTAGTCCTTAACCATGGACACGGCTATTCGGATAGATATAATCTCTGCAGAGGGTGTACTCTTTACCCACGAGTAACGAATTCCTTTAGTCCATCGGGACTAATTCCGTCTATGGTCTTTTACTTGAAAACACACCTGACCACACACACCAGCCTAACTTACCGGTGTCTGGAATCACCCACGACACCCGTTAAGAGAAACTCTAAGTGGGGAGGCTACAACCTCGATTAGCATGGGATCACAAAATTTATAACACGCGCAAACTAGGGTAGCTACCCCCTCGGCTCCAACCGGAAACACCCATGCCCCCGGACCAGGTGGCATGCCTACCGGATGCAGCCGATATCTTCCACCATGGCCTCTCTGTACGGTGTGTGCTAGGAAGGGGTTGACAACTTACTAAATCGTACCCTACCTATGGCAGGGACAAGTGGTAGTACGAAACAAGTATGGGGGTTACTGCAACAAGACTCGATCTATGGTCGAGTCAGGAGGTTAAATCATTTCCTACATGATAAGCATAAGGAATATATTTCACACCAACCAGACAGAATCACCACTCATCATACCTCCTTCTGCGCTACCAGACATAACCGTCTCGACGAAGGATTAGAGACAAGCTCGTGTCTACCCCAGACAGAGACTTTCCCGGATTCCTTCCGGTAGGCATGAAAGGCATACGAGGGTGATTACTATCACAACCATATCAAATTCCAACAGCACGGCATCATCAATATGCACTCATGAGTATGATCATATCATCACATAAAATAACGAATACTCCGAGTTAAGGTGGTGTTGTAACCGCATCAAACAACACACAACAATATTATGCCAGGGTTCAGAATGCTTGCCTTCAAGAGTATGCAAGTGTGGTGCACTTTTTGAAAGTTGCCTTCTTTCTCCAGAAATCCTATTTAAGAAAATTTCAAATTAACACATAGTTTCAAAACAGTACAAAAAAGTTGTTTGGAAAATTTTCAAATCAATATGAAAATAAACTAGACAGAATTTGAGAAACAACAGAAAAAGAATCAAATCAATTGGACGTATATTTAAAAAGTTATAGCCAGTCAAAGTTTAGTAAAAATCTGTTTTTAATAAAATTCAGAAAAAGAAAACATTTCGGGGAGCTTACGCTTTCCTCTTAGCGAAGACGTATTCGGGGGAATACGCTTCCACTTAAGCCAGCGCGGGCCGTCGCTGTGTCGCTGACAGTGGGTCCCTTGGGCCCACTAGTCAGGTTTGACCAGTCGCCCGTGCCTCCTTCCTCCTCTAGCCGAGCAGAGGCGGGGCTCCGACGATCATCGTCGACGAACGGCGGCTCCCCACGGGATCCCAAGGGCAGGGATGGATCCGCTAGTCCAGGGCGGTCCTCCCAGTGGTTGAAGGGCTGGCGGGGACGAAGGGAGTCACCGGCGGCGAGCTCTGCGGCGGACGGTGGATTCGGGACAAATGGGGGCTTGGGCTATGGTGGCCCCCGACCGGGTTTGAGAGGTGGGGTGGTTCTACAAGGTCAAGGGGAGTCGAACGGTGGCGCTGGATGGACTGGGGAGGTTCTTCTCGCGACGCACGGCACCGGAGCGTGGCGGCAGCCGAACTGGCCGAAGACGAGGAGGACGGCCTTCCCCCGTCGATTGCTGGCTATGGGAGCTCTATAGGGATGGCCTGAGGTTGCCTGGGGGTTTGGAGGAGCTCGGGGGTCCCTATTTATAGCGATGGAGGTCGGTTCCGACGGCGGCCGTGGATAGGAACGACAAACCACCATTCTGTAGCCAGGGGGTGCATGGTGACGGCGGGCGCTAGTGGATGTGCTCTTGGATAAGCTCGTGCTGCTCAGGGCGAGCTGGCGCGCGGCTGTGGCTCGGGCGGCGTCGTCCATGGCAGGGGCGTGCTGTATACGCCGGCGTGCCGCCAAGGGGCTCTGACGGCGGCGCTGTAGGGCGCCAGGGGTGGTTTGGAAGGTTCTGGCAAGTGGATGAGGACGAGGCGCGGCCTTGCGAGCGAGCGGAGGCCAGGGGCAAGACGCGGCGGCTCGGTTGCTCGCGCGTGCCAAACGTGCGCTTTGGGCGCACCCAGAGCATGCACGCCAGGCGTTCGACAAAATGCCAACGCGTTCTAGGCCTCTCGGATGCCTCTACAACTAAACAGGACTAGGCTAATGATTACATGAGAGCTAATAGACATGCTGGTAAGGCCATTACACCAACTTCCTAATGCAAGTCTAAAAGCATGCCAAAACTGGCCATCCTCCTAACCTGCTCGACAGAATGCCATGGGCATCAAGGTATCTCTAGTGGTGGCCAAAAACTCCAGACCATAGTCTCTTTAGATGATAAAGATGGTGGCAAGGTTAGTTTGACCAAAACAAAAACTCCCTAGTGCATGTTTTTGAGAAAATCAAATCTGGAATGAAAATAAAGGCTATTATTGCATGGACCAAAAATATTCCAATGGGTCCAATCTCCTGGACTTAAGGGTTTGGTAGGGTGTACTATAAGCAGGAGAAAGCTCATGGGCACTAGAGCAAAACAAAATAGGGTTGCAGTAGAAAACGCCCAACTGGACCAGAGAGCAAAAGAGGATGATTTGCTCAAATTTTCCAAAGAACACCAGTGGGTTTTTGCATAAAGTTGAATTATATACTCCTACTAACATGTCCCAACTTTGGTGGAATTTTTAAAGAAATATTTAAATAGGTTGCAGTGCAAACCACAAACTGATCCAGATTCGAAAACTTGAGGTAGGGCTCAGAGTTTCCAAATGACTAAAAGAGATTTTTGCATAAAAGTGATGTGGGGACATCACATGACACCCCCAAATTTTGGTGGGAATTTTAAAGGAGTATTTGAAAGGGTTGTAGTGCAAATGGAACCCTAAAACTTATGAAAACCATTTTTAAAGGAATAAAGCTCAGGAAAAATAATTGTAGAAATAATTCCACTGATAAAAGAAATGGTCTTGGAAAGATATACAAGTCCAACAATATTTTGAAAGGTTTTCACTTGGGGTGAAAACTCCACATTATCAAAGAAAAGAGTAGTTCCGAAATCAAAAGATAAATCCAGAAAATAAAAAATTTAATTTACCATGCCAAAATTTTAATTAATAAATCATGGTTAAATTTTTTGGGGTGTTACAGCACTACCCCCCTTAAGAAAAATCTCGTCCTCGAGATTTGCTAGGGGCTGTTTTGAAAAATAATTACTCCTATTATCTCAAACTAATATCACAAAAATAAACCTCCTACTCATGCAATAAAAAGTGGCTACAGTGAATGGGCAAATAAGTGGTGTCAAACTACAGTGTGGGATACTGGCGCTGCGTGGAAAAAATCCATGGTTGGGGGAAAAGGAGATATTTCTACTTTTGGTTACAGAAAATTTAGAATTATATTCTAAATTTCTAAAATACGCTGGTCGCACCCGAGAGCACAATGCTCTCTTTGGCTGACGGGTGGACCCAGGGCCCACTGTCAGTCTCTTCTTCTACCTCTGGCTCTATCTTCTTCCTCTATCGCGCGCGCTTTCCCACGCTTTCTCCATCGGTGACGCCTAGCACGTAGGGCATCTAGGCCGTACCGCGGTAGTGCGCGGCGTGCTAGCTGCCGGTGCAGCGTGCACTCACCTCGCGGGCCAGTGCGCTGTCCGCACTGCTCGCGGATTCGCCTCCGAACACCGGCGATCGAGCGACGAGCGGCGCTGGTGGACTTCGCCCACTGTACACCGATCTCGAGCTATAAATTGACCGAGGTGCTCCTTTCTTCTTCCTCACACCTGGCCTCGCTTCTCCTTCTCCTTCCTTCTCCTCCATTTTTGTTTGCAGGAGCTCGAGATGAGGCTCTAATGGCAGAGGTGATGCCGGACTGGTACATGATCCTGGTGTGCGGAGGGTTGGCAGCATTGCTAGGTTCTTCGTGCTCCTGTGCGCGATGATCCTCGATGATCGACGTGATGCTGCTGCTCGAGTGTTAGCTCTCCGCAGTGGTGGCGATCATGCGGATTAGGTGCTGGTGTCGGGTGCTAACTGCTGTCAGTGTGTTGTAGGCAACTTGCACCAGAATAATTACCCACAATTCTCTCCTTCAGAGACTGTGGTGTGTTAGGGAGGTAATTAGATAGATGCAACAGGTGCATGAGGATTTTCAATTAGTGCACGTGGTCGAGTAGTTTGGGGTTGTGAGTCCGCTGTCATGGTGCTGCGTGAATAAAAATCTATGTCGTGAAGAGTTATATGCCGCAACAACTTAGGGAAAAATCTCACCTCAGAATTTACCGAGAGCGACGATAGTTAATCAAAATTAATAGCACTAAAAACTACTTCACATTAATTGAAACCAATTATTTAATTCATCACACAAATTTAGGATATCACGCATAAGTTGCAACACATAAATAAAGGCTGGGACAATAAACATAGCAGTGACGTTTACAATGAAAAAGGCAAATAGACAGGGTCTTGAGAAAACGTCTCTGGTACTGGGGCACACTCTTCTTCTATCGGGGGAGAGGATTGACTAGACGATGGATGCGTGTCTCCTGGTCGGGCCTCAGTGGTCTTCCGATGGCGATCTGAGGATTTAAATCAGCGAGGCTGTGGAGATAACCCATTACTCAATGGGTCAAATGCTCTTGAGCGATGACATACTGGGCAAGGTTGGCCAGTACTGGGTCTCTCTCAATTCGTCCACCAGGAAACGATGCTACTTCTCCGGGTGCTGCACGACTCGGGAAGTAATAATACCCTCGCTCGCGGGCATAGGGTAACGCGAATCGAAGGCGAGCAAGCGCTTCGTACGCAGCAGCTTCTATGGCCATTTGCAGGGTTGGCATAGATTTTCCCATGAAGGAGACTTCCGTTGGGTCTTGGTTTGGGTTTGCGGGAGGGATGTGCACTACTGCCCAATACTTCGAGGTGGATGGGGTGATCCTTGATTTGAGCAACTCGTACTGGGGTGGATGGGTAGAACTCATTGTACTGCAGGTAAAATCCCACAATATTTTAACAAAGCTACCTGGGGTTGCGTCTGGAGTTCTCAAATAGATACTAGGGCTTGGCATGGCAAAGGAATGGTTGTGAGAGCTGTGCCCGAGGGAAGGGACGCTTGGTAAGGTCTAGAGGTGGCCTTTTATATAGCATCTAGGCTGGGTCATTTATCACGGTGAGGGGCAACTAGTTTGTCAGTTCTGCTCTATGGGCTCGGGGTTAATGCCACAGATTCACATATCTCACAAAAGTGACGTATTACTATGGGTGTCGTCGGGTGTGGTTCTTGGAAGCTACACCCGGAATTAAAAATGCAATCATACACCAACATACTCATGCATGGCTACTATTAAGATTAGGGGCGCACAAGCAGACATCATTTAATTATGGCGATACAATATCACACAATTACAGGGTGTGGACATACTAAGACTCGGTACTATTCGAGTGACTTAGTCTACCTCGTTTATATCTAAGCGGGCGTGCCTTGTGGACGTCGAGGCTGCTCCACGGGTTTCACCGTCGGGGTTAGCTGGAGGGGGTTGAGGAGCTGCGGGGTCGGGGTAGCGATGATGACCATCGCGGGGGTTGTTGGCCACGATCCTGTTGGAGCGTGTTCCCAAAAGGCGACGAAACACTTCTGGGGACACCAAGGTATTTTGGTCGATGGCTGGGGCAGACATCAAGGACTCAATTGGTTGTTTGAACATCACGACTGGGTTGTCGGCGTCGGGCTCATCTTGTCTTCTTGCCGGGGCTCGGCGAATCAGTTCTCCACGAGCTGCGATCAGATCAAGGGTGATTTGATCGAACAGTTCCTCCAGTGCACTTACATAGCGCACCAGATGCAACAATGCAGGGTCCGTCTCGTGATCTCCGTTGGCAACCTGGGGTGGTCTACCATACCCGTCACGGCTGGGTAGTAGTAGAATGAGTGACAGTTAACTCTAGGTGATAAGTGCCGGAGTTGAACTATAGCCTCTTGAGCAGCTAGTTGGATGGCTTGTGGCTCAAAGGAAGTTGTCTTCCGGTGAACCTGTAGGGGCGTTCTGGCGATAGACCCCTACCATAGACGTGCACAGTGGCCCAGAATTGACGGCTCTCACCGCTCATGGGTCCTTGTTACACAACATATTCTGGGGGCTCTTCTAATGCAAAGGCACGACGGGTGAGGTTTGCTAGCAGGGTCACAAAACCTCCAAGGTTGGTTGTTGTGGTCTCATTGTGAACAATGGGTCCGTGCATTATAGCTTGGTGTGGGGTAGAGGCTGTGTTGTGCTGGGTCGAGGCTAGCGTGCCCTTTTTATAGAAAAAGGGGATGGAGTCTTCCTTCGCACGCTTGCGAAAGAGACAATTTAGGTGTCGGTCACTAGCGCGTGATTGACAGGCTAGGCTGATAGGTTGGGCACCGACTGCCAAAAGGTGTCGGGGTCACTGTGTGGCTATCTTACACGAGAAGCTTGGTCAGGGTTAGGTTAAGGTCTGGTGGGTTGGTTAACCTAGGTTTATTGACCTGGCCAAGATAGGCTTAGCCAATGGTCAGCCTGGCTCTGATACCAAGGTTGTCAGGACCGGGTTTCGGGATATTAATTTCCCAGGAAATGGCCCTTGTGCTCACCAGCCCCGGGATTACTGTTAGCTGATGAGACGCCAACTTGATACAGAAACTCCAAGCAAAATACAAAATGTGTAGTACAAGACCATTCTGGCCTATGAGTACAACAAATGGTTTCTAGTGGTTGATGGCGGAAGCAGTTTGTGGTACATCAGCGTCTATGGGACTCCATTTCCCACAGGAACAGCTGACTTGGATAACTCCTATCTTCGCGAGGCTGCTATCACCATTGCGTAGGTTCTGGGGCTGTCATCGCAACGCTCCTCTCCATGCAAGAAATCTGGCCAAGCCGATAGCCAGGGACAAGCCAGTGAGTACTTTGAATGTACTCGCAAACATTATGAACACAGGTATAATATGTAACAATTGATAATCATGCCCTGAAATATTTCATGATCACAACGCCAGTCACAAAATAAGAATCCATAATGCACGCAAGCAGGTTATTCATACACAACATGAATATGTAATAAGGGAGTAGAAATACAATGCACCGATCGGGTGTCTGAAGCGACGCCTCGAAAGGATAATAATATAAAGCATGCCTCAGTCGGGCGTCTGAGCGACGTCACATAAAGGGCTTATAAAGGAAATAAGTAGCAAACATGCCACAGTCGGGTGTCTGTGCGACACCACATAAAGGGCTTATGAAGTAAATGAATAATAAGCATGCCACAGTCGGGCGTCTCCGCGACACCACATAAAGGGCTTATAAAGTAAATGAATAATAAGCATGCCACAGTCGGGCGTCTCCGTGAAACCACATAAAGGGCTTATATAAAGGGCTTATAAAGGTGCACTTTTTGAAAGTTGCCTTCTCTCTCCAAAAATCCTATTTAAGAAAATTTCAAATTAACACATAGTTTCAAAACTGTACAAAAAAGTTGTTTGGAAAATTTTCAAATCAATATGAAAATAAACTAGACAGAATTTGAGAAACAACAGAAAAAGAATCAAATCAATTGGACTTATATTTAAAAAGCTATAGCCAGTCAAAGTTTAGTAAAAATCTGTTTTTAATGAAAATCAGAAAAAGAAAACATTTCGGGGAGCTTACGCTTTCCTCTTAGCGAAGACGTATTCGAGGGAATACACTTCCACTTAAGCCAGCGCGGGCCGTCACTGTGTCGCTGACAGTGGGTCCCTTGGGCCCACTGGTCAGGTTTGACCAGTCGCCCGCGCCTCCTTCCTCCTCTGGTCGAGCAGAGGCGGGGCTCCGGCGATCACCGTCGACGAACGGCGGCTCCCCACGGGATCCCGAGGGCAGGGATGGATCCTCTAGTCTAGGGCAGTCCTCCCAGTGGTCGAAGGGCTGGCGGGGACGAAGGGAGTCACCGGCGGCGAGCTCTGCGGCAGACAGTGGCTTCGGGACAAATGGGGGCTTGGGCTATGGTGGCCCCCGACCGGGTTTGAGAGATGGGGTGGCTCCGCAAGGTCAAGGGGAGTCGAACGGTGGCGCTGGATGGACTGGGGAGGTTCTGCTCGCGATGCACGGCACCGGAGCGTGGCGGCGGCTGAACTGGCCGGAGACGAGGAGGACGGCCTTCCCCCGTCGATTGCTGGCTATGGGAGCTCTATAGGGATGGCCTGAGGTTGCCTGGGGGTTTGGAGGAGCTCGGGGGTCCCTATTTATAGCGGTTGAGGTCGGTTCCAACGGCGGCCGTGGATAGGAACGGCGAACCGCCGTTCTGTAGCCAGGGGGTGCGTGGCGATGACGGGCGCTAGCAAACGTGCTCTTGGATAAGCTAGTGCTGCTCAGGGGCGAGCTGGCGCATGGCTGTGGCTCGGGCGGCGCCGTCCATGGCAGGGGCGTGTTATGGACGCCGACGTGCCGCCAAGGGGCTCTGACGGCGGAGCTGTAGGGCGCCAGGGGTGGTTTGGAGGGTTCTGGTGAGTGGATGAGTACGAGGTGCGGCCCTGCGGGCGAGCGGAGGCCAGGGGCAAGACGCGGCGGCTCGGTTGCGCGCGCGTGCAAAACGTGCGCTCTGGGCGCGCCCAGACCATGCACGCCAGGCGTTCGACAAAATGCCAACGATTTCTAGGCCTCTCGAATGCCTCTGCAACTAAACATGACTAGGCTAATGATTACATGAATGCTAATAGACATGCTGGTAAGGCCATTAGAGCAACTTCCTAATGCAAGTCTAAAAGCATGCCAAAACTGGCCATGCTCCTAACCTGCTCGACAGAATGCCATGGGCATCTAGGTGTCTCTACTGGTGGCCAAAAACTCCAGACCATAGTCTCTATAGATGATAAAGATGGTGGCAAGGTTAGTTTGACAAAAACAAAAACTCTCTAGTGCAAGTTTTTGAGAAAATCAAATCTGGAAAGAAAATAAAGGCTATTATTGCATGGACCAAAAATATTCCAATGGGTCCAATCTCCCGGACTTAAGGGTTTGGTAGGGTGGACTATAAGCAGGAGAAAGCTCATGGGCACTAGACCAAAAAAATAGGGTTGCAGTAGAAAACGCCCAACTGGACCAGAGAGCAAAAGAGGATGATTTGCTCAAATTTTCCAAAGAACACCAGTGGGTTTTTGCATAAAGTTGAATTATATACTCCTACTAACATCTCCCAACTTTGGTGGAATTTTTAAAGAAATATTTAAATAGGTTGCAGTGCAAACCACAAACTGATCCAGATTTGAAAACTTGAGGTAGGGCTCAAAATTTCCAAATGACTAAAAGAGATTTTTGCAAAAAAGTGATGTGGGGACATCACATGACACCCCCAAATTTTGGTGGGGATTTTAAAGGAGTATTTGAAAGGGTTGTAGTGCAAATGGAACCCTAAAACTTATGAAAACCATTTTTAAAGGAATAAAGCTCAGCAAAAATAATTGTAGAAATAATTCCACTGATAAAAGAAATGGTCTTGTAAAGATATACAAGTCCAACAATATTTTGAAAGGTTTTCACTTGGGGTGAAAACTCCACATTATCAAAGAAAAGAGTAGTTCTGAAATCAAAAGATAAATCCAGAAAATAAAAAATTTAATTTACCATGGCAAAATTTTAATTAATAAATCATGTTTAAAATTTTTGGGGTGTAACATATTTCTTGTGAGGTTTTTTAAAATATATATGCATTTTTTTGTCGTGTGTGATCGGCTAGAATTTTGTAATGGGGCGAAGTACTATGTTGGGCCATCTGGCTGAGTCGTTGTTTTCGGCCCAAATAGCTCGTCCGCGCGGCTGTGCTGCGCGGCGTGCGTGCGCTATGGGTTTAGTCCCACCTTGCTAGTCGAGGGGGCCCTAGACCTATTTATAAGCGCAGCCGAGGCTCACCAGTCGAACTCCTCTGAAAACTTACCAGAGCGCTTATACACGGCGCTCGCTCTCTCTCTTGACCTGTGGGCCCTGATCGGTGGGCCCTGCGTTGTGCGGACTACAAGGATTCGCCTATGGGCTCGAGTTCAAGTATCTAGCAGCGTCAGGGCCTGCGCCTGTCCTTGGGCATTCAATTTTTTTCCTTTTTTTTGTTGTTTGAATCTAGTACTTGACTCCACCAGTAAATTGGACTGATACTTTTTGATCCTTGGGCGTCAATTTTTTTCTTTTTGTTTGAATCTAGTACTTGACTCCACCAGTAACTTGGACTGATACTTTATGATCCTTGGGCGGTCATTTTTTCCTTTTTTGTTGTTGTTTGAATCTAGTACTTGACTCCACCAGTAACTTGGACTAATACTTTTTTGTTCTAGTTCTTGTGAGTTGTGTTCTAGGAACGAGCCGTAACATGACATGCCCCCGCACCGAACCGCACCAAAGGGCATAGTTGTACTGACACATCTTCCTTGTATGCACTTGCCCCCATTATCTATCTTTTAGGGGGTGTGTGGGTGCGTGTGGGGGGGGGACAGAATAACCGCACCGCGCCTGTCAAACGAGC